>NW_006399888.1:8031915-8042935 GCF_000299155.1 Elephantulus edwardii | reverse complement strand
AATAATAACTTAATTTTTAAAAAAAACAGGGGACCAGCAGTTCTTAACTGAAGGGCCTGGATTCCAGCCTCCCTCTATCTTTATTGAAAATTATCAGGAAGTAAATCACAAAGAGAATTCAATGCACAGGAAGCCAAGCTCTTTCTGTTGAAAACCTTCCCCTTGGCTTAGGAGAGAGGGATCAGCAAATACTATGCAAGAATCCAGTAAATCCTTAAGGATTGCCTTGGTGCTTCATGGTGAACTCCAGCTTGAACCTTGCCTCCCCCACATCCTGAATTAGCATTCGGTTTATTACAAATATTTAGTATTGGCTTCTCATATTTCTCACAGCATTGCTCTGTCCCTTGGTGATCCTCATGTGGCATCTGTCTTTGCCAGTTTGCACTTGCTTGTCTCTGTCTTGCTCTTTTTCTCCCTCAGAGGAGATTAGATTTAAGATACACCCCACATTTATATCACCTCACAAAAAGAAAGCCCTATTCCGAAACAGAATTGCATCACCAGGTTTAGGGGGTGAGACTTCTATACAGTTTCATCTATAATATTGGGTTCGACTCTAGGCTGGAAACTGAGAGGGTTTCTACTTCAGTGATCTTCTCCTTCAGAACCGAAGCTGAGGTAGCACCATCCACCTGAGAGACCCCCAAGACAAGTAACAGGGACAAAGGAAGAAAAGAAGAAGAAATGCAGGGTCTCCAAAGATTTCTACGCAAAACCAGTGGCCTGTTGTTTTTATGCACAGCCCATTGCGTAACACAAATCTTATAGTCAAATCTTAAACCAATATGACAAAAAACTCTACTTATATTGAAACATGACAATGCAAAACAGGGAACAAAACTTTTTTAATAAAAAAAGGCTCACTTACCATACCTTGAAAACCCAGTTTGCATCTTTTGCAGCTAGTTTAGAGACAGGAATAAATGGAAAGATGTAGCCATGAATGAACTATCATTTTTCTGTGGTCTCCTGTTGTCACATATAAACAGCTGTCTCTTTTCTGTTTGCACTCCTAGGTGTTTGCATCATGTTTGGAAAGAAAAAGAAAAAGATTGAAATATCTGGCCCATCCAACTTTGAACACAGGGTTCATACTGGGTTTGATCCTCAAGAGCAGAAATTCACCGGCCTCCCCCAGCAGTGGCACAGCCTGTTAGCAGACACGGCCAACAGGCCAAAGCCCATGGTAGACCCGTCCTGCATCACGCCTATCCAGCTGGCTCCCATGAAGGTATGGTGAGGATTGGTCTGTAAGTTCACTTAAGAAGCATGTTCTTATTTGATAAAGTGCACAAGCTTCCTGGGCAAGCAGTACTATTGTCACACTGGGTATTTACTTTTAAATCCAAGATTATGCACCATCCTATTTCAGTGTCTGTAATGGTTGCCCCGTATTGTAAAATGTAGCACATGAAAAAGAGCTTCAGCTCTCAGATCAGACTTTTTTTTTAAATTACATTCATAAAATGCCATCACAAGACAGGAAAGCTTATTTCTACTTTGAGTGGCTTTTGTTTTTCTTTACATTGAAGAATATTCCACATTTTCTCTTGCTAATGTATTGGCAGAAACTTCTAATTAAGAATCATGTTAGATAACCTTTGGTTGTTGTGTATTCTTCCTTAGAAAACACAAACTGTGCTTGTATACTAAACTTTCAACTGCAAGATTTATACACACACATATACACACAAATACATACATATACACACAACAACAGCAGCATAAAGAGAGCTCAGCTGGCCTAGTGGACAGAAAGTGATGCTACCAAGCCAAAGGTGGGTGACTTTAATCTGCTGCCCTCAGACCTGGTTTTAATTGTTTTTGGTCAAACATTCTTCTAAGTGGTATAGTACTGGTCTGTCCATTTGCTGTACAGAGGTAACTCGTGGTTGCTGTGGTGCTGAACACTCTAACACTGATATGTCAAAAGTGATAATGGTTATCTATGGTGGACAGAGTTTGGTGGAGCTCCCCTATTAAAACAAGCTTGAAAGCAGGAGTGGCATCCCTTCCAAAATAGCTTGCCTCCAGAAACCCTATGAACTTGGAGTAACGATGAAAGTTATACAAGTGTTCAGGTCTTTCGTTCATAGGGTTTCTATGAGTCACCTGCGACTCAACAACACTTAACAACATATATACACATGCACACGCACATGTTGTTGTTGTTGTTGTTATGTGCTGTAGTGTCGCTTGTGACTCATAGAGACTCTATGAACAATAACTCTGAAACCTGCTCTTTCCTGTGCCAGTCTGACTGTCTCTGACATGTTTAGTATATGACTCTCCTCACCCTAGTCACTGAATCAATCCATCTCATTGAGGGTCTTCCTTTCTTGCACTGTCCCTCCACTTTTCAAGCATGGTGCCCCTCTTCAGAGATTGGTCCCTCCTTGCAACATGCCCAAAGTATGTCAGAGGAAGACTCAGAATCCTTGCCTCCAAGGATCAGCCTGGTTTCACCCTTCCCAGGATGAATCTGTTTGTTCTCCTAGCAGTCCATGGTATATACAACACTCTTCTCCAGCACCACAGCTCAAAGGCATCAATTCTCTTTCTGTCATCCCTTGTCTTTATCCAGATTTTTTACACGTAGGAAGTAATTGTGAAGACTATGGCCTGGATCCTGTGCACCTTAATCTCAAAAAAACCTCCAGAAATACTATGAACTTAGAGTAATAATGGTAGTTATACAATAGGGTTCAGGTCTTTTATTCATATGGTCGCTATGAGTCGTGTAGGACTCTACAGCACTTAACAACAGCAACAAGAATAACATGAATCTATCTATTTTTTTCTATATGTCATCTTTATCCAACAATAGAGGAATTTCAAATAAAAGTAGATTATTTGAGGCTTGTAATAGCTTATAATTTAACTTAAACAGGTGACTAGTGGCTTTTTTGTAAGGAATGTCCACAAAAATAGTTTCATTGAAGCTGAGAGCAGATGTACTATATTTCAGGTATACTAAACTACCTAAAATCCAGCCATTGCTGTTTTCTTCCTTACCTCTGGATAAGAATTCTACAAAACATAATCAAATTGTTCAACAACTACTCACTGTTGTTAAACCATAGTTGAAGTTTATTATCATGTTTAGACCATTTCAAGGTTTCATGATCCCAACAAATCATTACATTCAGATTGTTCTCTTGTTCTTCATATTAGTAGACATTGAGCTATATGAATACTGTACTTAGGGTTAAAATTAATATAGGAGCTCTGGTGGCCATGTGACAAGAAGGTGCACTGCAATTCCGAAAGCAGGCAGTTCTAGACCACGAGCTGCTCCACAGGTTGGCATTCTCCTCCGAAGCAATTAACAGCCTCTGAAAAATTGCCACAGTGTCAGCTATGGTACATAACAACAACAAATGGTATTAAATGGTATGAAGAACATGAGGAAATAAATTTTTTAAAGGTTCGAACAAAGGATAATAGCTGATAAATTATAGAGACTACAACAACAGCAACAACTCCTGTTTCCAGGAGTGATCGGTACTTAGAGGAGGACATCAAGCTTGGAAGGGTGGAGGGACAGTGGAGGAGAGGAAGACCGTGGAGAGATGGATTGATACAATAAACTGGAGCAATGGGGGTAGGTGTGTTGGAGTCAGTAAGACTTGCTCAGGACAGAGTAAGCTTTAGAGATGTGGTACATAGGGTCTCTGTGCATTACAGGTGACTTGATGGTACATAACAACTATTAAAATGTCACCTGATCTGACTAAATTAATATTTTTATTCCATTACTCATGAATAATATTATTCATTTTTGTCTGGTATTTAATGTGCAGATTTGTACCTTCTAACATAAGAAATCCTCACCCTTTTAAAAGGTATTGATTGATGTTTAATAGAAATTAACCAATTAACCAACTTCATTGGTAAATATTGGACATTACCCTACAGTTGAATATACCTTTCTTCCAGAGAATCAAAGGCTAATACATCACTGATGACTAAATAATAGGGTGGCTTATATATAAAAGGGAGCTCTGATGGCTTAATGGTAAGGAGTTATTCTGCCAACCCAGTGAAATTCAGTTCAAATCCACCAGCTGCTTTGTAGGAGAATGATGGGCAGTCTCCTCCTATGCGATTAAGATTAACTGTTTCTGAAAGCCTGCTGTAGAATCAACTATGGGTTGGTTACAGTTTTACAGTACACAGCAACATAAATAAAAAGAATTAAAAAAAATACATATTTTTTAGATTTAGTTTTTCTTTTATCCTGCATATTTGCTGAAACCTAAAAAATAGAATAGGCAATGTCCCCAGAAAAGTCTTCTTCTATTGGTAATCAAGAAAAATGAAAAATTCCCAAGTGAAAGGGGTTTATTTTCTCAGGCTTGAGTTCAGTTATCACTAGCTGAGGAATGTCCCATAAAGAGCAGTCTCACTATATTTTCCTAGCTAATAGCTCAAGATGTGTGCTGTTTTGTTAAATAAAGTGTTTGTTATTGGTTGCAGGCAGTCTAATTTATTTTACTATCATTTTTACTTGTCCAGATCCTTGCAGATCCTGGACAATATGTGAAGAAAACTGTTCTCATACTCAAACAATCTACCGTGCTGGGTGGATTTGGGTGGATTTGGGACATAGGAAAGGACCTCTAGTTCACTTCTTCCATCTCCCAAATAGTCTGGCTCATTATCCTTTTTGTAGAATTTGTCAGCTCTACTGAAGGGCTAACGCCCAGCTTCTGCAGTCCTGAGTCCCATGATTCTCCTTAGTTGCTTCAAGATCTTCTAATTTTTTCTATCAGTTAGATGAGTAGCCAGTTTCCATGAAATGAAATGTTTCTTACAGACACATGTTAACCTGACCATGAATTAAAAATATGTTTGAAGTATAAAACTAGCCCTTGTTGTTTGGTGCCTTCAAGTCAGTTCTAATTCTTAGTCATCCTCTCTTAACAAAAAAAAACATTAAAAAAACCCAACACCAAAAATACCACCAGATCCTGTGCCATCCTCACTGTCTACTGTCCTTAAACTCACTTTTGCAGCCACTACCTGTGTCCATGTCACTTAATGTCTCTGTTTTACTGACTATCACTGTACCAAGAACGATGTCTTTCTCCAGGCACTAATCCCTCCTGATAACATGTTTAATATGTAAGACACACTTGCCATCTTTACTTCTCAGGAACGCTCTGGCTGCATTTGTTCTAAGACGAGTTTCTTCGTTCTTTTTGGCAGAATAGTCAATATTCTTTGTCAACTCAAAAACCCATCTATAACTGCTTTTGTCTTGCTTGTTCATTGTCCAACTTTTACATGAATATGACCCAATTTGATTCAGACCTAATCTTAGACCTTTGTTCTTGAGAACGTTAAAGTTCTTTAAGAACTTTAAGAGAACTTTGTACCAAGAGTCAGGGCACTAGAGGAGAAGCCTAAGCTGCACTGAAGGCATTGAGGAAAAGCAAAGTCCCAGGAATTGATCAAGTGCCAATGAAGGTGTTTCAGCAAATAGACGCAGCACTACACAAGAAATTCAGAAAATAGCTGTCAACCAACCAGAGGAGATCCAAAGATGTGCCTAATCGAAGGAAAGGTAATCTAGCAGAATGCAGAAATTATCAAACAATATCATTAGCATTATCCAAATAAAATCTTAATTGATGATGATTAAAAACTAGTTGGAATAATACATTGACAAAGGTGCTACCAAATGCAGTCTGGATTCAGAAGAAGATACGGTGTGAAAGATATCATTGCTGGTATCTGATGGATCTTGGCTGAAGGCAGAGATTACCGGAGAGATGTTTACATGTGTTTTATTGACTATGCAAAAGCATTCAACTGTGTGGATCATAAATTATGGATAATTCTGCATAGAATAGAAATGTCACAACACTTAGTTTTGCTCATATTAAACCTATACAAAAACAAAGGAGATACTGTAAGTCTCCTTTAGTGAAAATAATGAAAGCTATGTGTCTGGGTTGTACCTGTTCACCATATTTATTCAGTGTGTATGATGACATTAATCCAAGAAGCTGGAAGAAATAAAGAATAATGGGATGTCATCAGGACTGGCTGTTGTTGTTAGGTGCTAGTGAGTCCAAAATGACTCATAGCAACCCTATTAACAACAGACTGGAAACCTGTCCTATACTGTACCATCCTCATCATCCCTACCACACCGGAGCCCATTTCTGCAGTGACTGTGTCTGTCTATCTCATTATGATCTTCCTGTCTTTTTCTGACCTTCCACATTTCCAAATGTTGTGTCTCTTTCTAAGGAATAGCCGCTCTTTGCCATGTGCCTGAAGTATGGAAGATTCACTATCTTTGTCTCAAAGGAGTACTCTGCCTGCACATTTTACAAGACATATCTGTTTGTTCTTTTGGCAGTCCATGTGATATTTGATACTCTTTGCCAAACCACTGTTTAAAGGCATCAATTCTTCTTCTGTCATCCTTATTTATTATCTAACTGTCAGATGGATAGCAAGTGATTGAAAAGACCATGGCCTGAACCAGGCACACTTTGGTAATCATTGCTCTTTAGTATTTTGGAGATATCTCTGACAGGAGACTTGCCCAGTGCAACATGTCTTCTGATCTCCTGACTGCTGGTAGAAAGAGTGTTAATTGTTGATCCAAGTAAGATGAAATCATTGACAACTTAAGTCTTTTTATATCATGATGTTGTCTCTTGGTTCAAGAGGGGAAGACTTGTTTTCTTGATGTTGAGATGCAATCCATATTGAGGACTGTGTTACTTGATTTTCTACAGCAAGCATTTCAAATTCTCCTCACTTTCAGCAAGCAAGGTTGTGTTATCTGCATAATGGAGGTTGTTGATGAGTCCTCCTCCAATATTGATGCCACATTCCCCTTCACAGAGTCCAGCTTCATGAATTATTTGTTCAGCATACAAGTTGAATAAGTATGGATAAAGGATACATCCATGGCTCACAGCCTTCCTGATTTTAAACCATTCAGTGTTCCATTGCTCTAGTCAGACAATAGCTTCTTGATTTTGGTATAGATTCCATATGAGCAAAATTAAATGCTCTGGGATTCTCATTTTTTTTTCAATGTTAGCTATAGTTTATTATGATCCAAGTAGTCAAACGTCTCTGCTTCCAGACAGGATCCATCTGACACCAGCAATGATATTCCTAGTGCAACAGCCTCTTTTAAACTCTAGTAGAACTTCTGGCAGTTCCCTGTCAATGTACTATTCTAACCATTTTTGGATGATCTTCAGTATTTTGCTTACATGTGATAGTAATGATATTCTCCATTACTAACTTTCACATTTTGTCTTGTCACCTTTCCTGGAATGAGAACAAATATGAATCTTTCCCAGTCAGTTGGTCTGGCAGCTGTCCTCCAAATTTCCTGGCATAGACTGGAGGAAGACTCATTAACAACCTTTGCTATACAAATGACAAAACTGCTTGCTGAAAACCAAGATTTGAAGCACTTAACGGATAAAGATCAAGCCTTAAGAATGGATTACATATCAACACAAAGAAAAACAAAAACCCTCATAACTGAACCGATAAACAACATTGGGATAAATAAATATGATCAATTTGAAGTTATCAAAGAGTTAATTTTGCTTGGACCCACAAACAACATTCATCAAAGCAGCAGTCAGAAAAACCAGCCCTAGATTTCTACAGCTGGAACTTTAGGCACAGTTTTGCTAAATGGGAAAAACAACGTTTAAGCATTATTGTTGTTGTTGTTGTGATGTGCCGTGAGTCTGCTACGACTCATCGTGACCCTATGTACCACAGCCCTAAACTCTGCTCTATCCTGAGCCAATCTTATTGTCTCCTACCCCCATTACCACTGACTGAATCAATCCATCTCATTGAGGGTCTTCCTCTCACCTCAAAAGCATGACGTCCCTCTCCAAGGACTGATCCTGCCTTGCAACATGCCCAAAGTATGTCAGATGAAGCTTCAGAATCCTTGCCTCCAAGGAGCAGCCTGGCTTCACCCTCTCCACGACGAACTTATTTGTTCTCCTAGCAGACCACTTCTTCTCCAGAACCACAGCTCAAAGGCATCAATTCTCCTTCTATCATCCCTAGTCATTGTCCAACTTTCTTTTGCATAACAAGTAATTGCAAAGACCAGTATCAGGTGCACCTTAGTCTCCAGACTGACATCATTGTTCTTCATTACTTTAGAGAGGTCTCTGACAGCAGACTTTCCCTATGCAACTCATCTTTTAGTTTCCTGGCTGCTGATACCAAGAGTGTTGATTGTAGAGCCAAGAAAACGGAAGCTGTTAACAATCTCTATCTCTTCACCATCTATCATGATGTTGTCCCAGTAGTGAGAATCTTTGTTTTCTTGATGTTGAGCTTAAATCCATATTGAAGGCTACAGTCCTTGACCCTCTGCAGCAGGCACTTCAGGTCCTCCTCAGTTTTAGCAAGCAGTGTTGTGTCATCTGCATTACACAGATTGTTGACGATTCCTCCTCCAATCCTGATGCCACATTTCTCCTCATAGAGCCCGGCCTCCTGGATAATCTGCTCCACATATAGATTGAAAAGATATGGAGATAGGGCACATCCTTGGTGCACACCCTTCCCAGTTTTGAGCCATGCAGTGTTTCCTTGCTCCATTCTGACAACTGCCTCCTGATCCAAGTAGAGGTTTTGTATGAGCACAATCAAGTGTTTTGGGATTCCCATTCTTCTCAGAGTCAGCCACAGCCTGTTGTGATCTACACAGTCAAATGCTTTTGCATACTCAATGAAACACAGACATTCCGCTGGTACAAGGAATCTATTGGTCATTTCTACTGCTAGGAAATATCCTTAATCTACTTTTTTTCTGTAAAATTCTTGACTGTCAGGTAATGTTCTCAATCTGTGCATTCAAATTAAGACAGACTAGGAAGAAGGATTAGCCATCCACTTCTGAAATAGCAGGCCTTTGAAAACCCTATGTGCAATAGAGCACACTTAGACTAGCAGATGTGGCAACTGAGGCTAAGCCTTCAAGTATGGAAATATATAGGAGGAGAAAAATCTGTAAGCAGACACTAGTGATTGGAACATGGAATGTGAGAACCATGGATGTAGGAAAATTGGAAATTGTTGAGAAAGAAGTGGAATGCATGAATATTGACCTACTAGGTATTGGTGAAATGAGATGGACTGGCATGGGATATTTTGAGTCAGATGATTATATGATCTAATATGCTGGAGATGAAAAGGTGAGAATAATGGGGTTGCTTTCATAGTTTAAAAAAAGTATTTTCTAGTATAAGGCATTACAAAACAATAATGGACTATTTCAGCTAGATTGAATTTCCTTCACAAAGAGTAGAGTTTCCCAGTCATTTTAGTTGAAGGGAACTTAGAAAAACTGGTACCCCATAGTCTCACTATGTTCTTTTGCACTGATCCTATCTCCTGTCCAGATATTACTTGTGTAGTTAGTGCTGGGGGATATTTTTGGCAAAAATACTGACTCTAGAATAAGCAAATTTTAAAGCTTTTAAGAGACTAGTGCATGCCATACCATTTGAATAATTCCACTATTTGGAAATGCTTCCCTAGAAAACAGTCTTTTATGACCTATGAAGAATATATCACAGAATTCTGCACAATCAGTATAATGAGAGTCATGCATTAACACACAAAACTGGCTAGTATGAGATTTAAAGTCATTTTGGAAAATTTCCTTAAGAAGAACCAAATATTATGATTTGGCTAAACTGTCCCTTAAAGCAGATAAAGATAAATTGAGGGGAAAGATATCATAACAGGAAAATAGCGTATGGAAAAAGATAGCAATTTATGTTGTGGAATTTTGGCAAGCTATCAGTATATCATGCCCATAAAATTTAGGCATATTAGTTGATCAGGATTCTGCAGTTGCAAGCATTGTCTTGACTGTTATAATTTTAACTTTTCATATCTGGAGCGTCCTTTGACTTGTACGTTGTGATTACTAAGTACACACTTCTTCTTTGTGGCTTTTTCTTTGATCATTTCTTAGACAGTCCTGCTCATCAGCGTCACCTGGTAGAAAGTAGATTGCAGGGCCACCTTCCCAGATATTCTGAATCAGCAGGATTGGTATGGGGTCCAGGGACTGTCATTTCTGTTACATTCCCAGGTGATGATGCTGATTTTCCTGGTCTGGGCGCATCACTTTGAAAATCACTGATTTCAGGATGTATCAAGAAATCTGTCCACATAATGCAAGATCAATAGAAGTTCATAACGTCCAAGATATTCATAATTATGGAAATTTAACCAGAAACCACAGGTTAGGTGAGATTGTGTTAAAAGAAACCAACCCTTGGAGAAGGACATCATGCTTGGAAGGGTGGAGAGACAGCGCAGGAGAGGAAAATCCTGGCTGGCATAACATAGTAATTGGGCTAATGGGTTAGGTGTGTCAGTGTCAGTGAGACTGGCTCAGGATAAGGCAGGGTTCAGAGATTGGACATAGAGTCTCTATGAGTCTCAGGCAACTCGATGATGGTACATAAGAAAAACAAGCAGGTTAACCAAAATAACCTCAACATCTGAAGTGAATACGAGGAGCTTCCTATTAGAATACACTGCAAATCTCTAAGAAACTCCTTAATACTGCCACCCAAGCAGATATATGCACATTCATGTTCACTGAGGCTTTGTTTGCAATAGCAAAGAGATGGAAACAACCCAAGGAACTCATGAAATATTATACAAAATGGGTGACCCTGGAGAACATTATGCTGAGTGAAATATCTCAGGCACAAAAGGACAAACACCACATAATGCCACTGTTATAAAACAGGACTGTTTTAAGGGTTGGGGGAAACTAAGAAAAGAGAAGATAAATAATGCACACTGCATTGAAACAGATGAGGGAAAGAACTGTTTCAAAGGAATATATGATTAAGTATTATTTGCATGACAACAGTCCAGAATAAGAGCTGCATAGTAAAGTGGACTGGAGATGGGTGGGTGGGAATTGTACAACAATGGAAGAATTTTTTTTCCAAAGAGAAAAGCGAACTTGGGG
>NW_006399888.1:8029602-8030731 GCF_000299155.1 Elephantulus edwardii | reverse complement strand
CCTCAATAATTTGGAAAGGTCTCTAACTGCAGATTTTCCTATTGCAATGCATCTCCTTATTTCCTGACTGCTCATACCGAGGGTGTTATTTGTGGATCCAAGCAAGATGAAGCTGTTGACAGTTTCAATCTCCTTTAAAAAAAAGTGGTATCTACTGTATATGATATTCTCTAACTTACATTTTAACTTACTATTGTTTTGAGGTAAATGCATATTAATACATAGAGCATTTTTTATTTTTAAATTGTTCTGTAGTTTTAGAATTTGTTTATCTGTTGCTCTACTAAAAGATATGCCCAAGTGTTTACTATTACAGATAATATTGTCATGACATCTGTGTTCAGTAAGCACGTGATAAGAGAGATTTTCTAGTAGTAGTTTTCAAAGTCTATTCCAGAGTCTCTGCAAGTTTTTATTCACTCTCATTCATTCCTAATTCTGTGATGGAATTTTCTAGAAGCTACGTGACAGCAGCAGTGAAGCAATCAGAAGACTCGTTATGTTGGGTAAATCTGCTGTCATGGAGTTCTTTAAAGTACTAACGAACAAGAAACTCACTCTAAAGGCTAAAATGAACCTGACTTACGTCATGTTATTTTTGGTTGCTATGTATGCATGTGAAAGCTGAACAGTAAGGAAGATGGAAGAAGAATTGATGCTTTTGAATTGTGGTGTTAGGGAAGAGCATTGGATATCCCAGAGATTGCCAAAAGAACAACCAAATCTTTCTTGGAGAATCTGCAACTAGGCTGCTCTTTAGAGACAAGAATGATGAAACTTCATCTTACCATCTTACACATTTTGGGCATATTGTCACAAGGAGCTAGTCATTTGATAAAGATGTAATGCTTAGAAAACTAGAGGGTCAGCAAAATAGAGGAAGACCCTCATCAAGTGACACAGTGACTCCTAGAGCCTGGTGAGATCCTGTGGATGATGCAGCAGACTGTCCTTTGTTGTTGGGGGATCTGTTGTTCACAGGGACTCTATGAGTCATAGTCGTCTGGACAGCACTGACTAAAACAAACATGACATGGAATGGTATCATTGCTCTGGCAGTGAGTGTTTTTAACTTGTGGTTCTAATATGGAAAATATTGCTATATATAACATATATATATAACATAGCA
>NW_006399888.1:8018951-8028237 GCF_000299155.1 Elephantulus edwardii | reverse complement strand
TCAAAATCCTTGACTCCAGGGAACATTCTGGCTTCACCCTCTCCAGGACAAACCTGTTTGTTCTCCTAGCAGTCCATGGTATATTCAACACTCTTCTGCAGCACCACAGCTCAAAGGCATCAATTCTCTTTGTATCATCCCTATTCACTGTACAACTCTCCTATGGTCCTTTGGAGTTCTCAATAATTTTTAGACTCTCGAGAAAAGTTTGAAAACTCTCGTCTTGTGTCATAAGCCTCTGTATTTCATTTTTTTGCAGAACATCAAATTTTGATATTTGAACCACTGATTTTTCAATGATGAGTCTCACTGTAAGCTATTGGACCACAATAAACACCTTCAAAACAATGCATGCCTATATACAAACAGTAAGGATAATACCCAACAGTTAGAGAATTTGTTGTAATAACAACACTTAACCTTTTTATAAATTATTCATTGTCTGGTTTCGCTTCATCTCCTCATTATTCCCAAATGTATTTTATAGTGTCTCAAGATTAATCAGAGATTGTGAGGATGGCACGGGACAGGACAGAGTTCAGGTCTGTTGTTTATAGGGTCGCTGTGAGTCTTACTTGACTTGATGGCCCCTTAACAAGAAGAAGATTCATCAGCCACTGCCATTGAGTTGGTGCCCACTTATAGCACTGATGCACCAGATTTCTAAGGCTGTAAATAATAACTGGAGGAAATTGCCCTTCGTGTTCCATAGATAGAGAAACTGGTGGGTTCTAATTGCTGGATATGTTAGGATAGCAGCATATAACTTACCAGGGAATTGTCCTAGGATGATGTGTCTTTTTCCAGACTGCTATAACCTAGTATCACAAGTGGGTGACTTTAAAGAACAGAAATTCTTTTCTTCACGGCTCTGGATGCTGACAATCCAAATCTAGATCTCTAGATTTTGCTGCTTCCTTATTAGTGATAAGCCAGGATGGGCCTGGCTTTCTTATAGTCCTTGGCTTGTGGAAAACCTTCCAATAAAATCTGTCTTCCTCTCCGTCTGTATATTCGGATCTTTTTTTTTTCTAATTTAGAGGGAACAAGCTCTGAAGCCACCCTACACTAGTCTGATTTCATTAACACAGCTCAAAATTCACTGCGGTTGAGTCAGAATCAAATCATAGCTGACCCTCCATTGGGTTTCTGAAGGTGTACGTTACATGGGAGGAGATTGCCCATCTTTCTTCCATGGAGCTGCTGAAGGATTTGAACTGCCAGAGAGAGGTGGTCTTTGGGTTAGCAGCACAGCTGCCTATGGACTACACCACCAGAGGAAGAAGAAAAGCTTTATTTCCAGTAGCATCATACCCACAGGTATGATCACAAATTGAATACTTATTTTAAGAGAACATAAACTCCTAACAAATTCCACCTCAGAACAAGTCGGTAGATGCTCACTCAGAAGGGCCCAACTTAATTGTATTGTTTTTGGAAATCATGATTGTTGATGTTGTTGCTCCTATTTCCTCTATGTTTCATTTTCCTTATGTAACTAGCACTTGTCTAACTCAGAGCTGAGAACTGCTCCTTGAAACCTGTTGTTGTTGTTTGATGCCGTTGAGTCGTAGACCTTGAAGCCTACATGACTTAAAAAATGTTACATACATTTTATTCCTTTATTTAGCAAATAGTTCTTGAGTTCTGTGTTCTAGCATTTCTCTAGGTTAGGCAGTTGTAGAAATGGACAAGTGCCAAAAACTCAATGAAGCTTGAATTTATATGTGTAAAACACATGTTGTTGTTGTTAGGTGCCGCTGAGTCGAGTCCAACCCACAGTGACCTTATGAACTCTGTCCTATCTTGTGCCATCTTCATACTTTTTGACACTAGATCCCTTTGCAGCAATCACTGTGTCAGTCCATCTGGTCAAGGGCCGTGCTCTCCTTCACCGACCTTCTGCCTTTCTGGGTATCATGTCCCTCTCCAAGAAACAACACCTCTTAGCAATATGCCCAAAGTATGTGAGGCAAAGCCTTATCATTCTTGCCTCCAAAGAGCACTCTGGCTGCACTTTCTCCAAGACATATTTGTTTGTTCTTTTGGCAGTCTGTGTTCAGTACTCATCTCTAACACCACAGCTCAAGGGCAACAATTCTTCTGTCATCCTTATTCATTGTCCAACTCTCAGATGCATAGCAAGTGATGAGAAAGACCATGGTCTGAATCAGACACACCTTAGTCATCAAACTGACATCATTACCCCTCAATAATTCAGAGATATCCCTAACTACAAACTTTCCCAGTGCAATACATCTGAATTCCTGACTGCAGATATCAAGGGTGTTGATTGTGGATCCAAGTAAAATGAACTCGTTAACATTTTCCGTCTTCTCCTTCTATCATGATGCTGCCTATATATAGGTACAATGGTAAAAATTTTTGTTTTCTTAATGTTGAGAGGCAATCCATATTCTTTAATCTTCTGAAACAAGGGCTTCTAGTCCTCCTCACTTTCCATAATCAAGACTGTATCATCTTCATAACATAGGTTATTGATGAGTCTTCCTCTGATCTTTATGCCACATTCTTCTTCATAGAGTCCAGCTTCTTGAATAATTTGCTCAGAATACAGATTGAATGGGTACATAGAGAGGATACACCCTGATGCACTCCTTTCTTCATTTTAAATCATGTAGTGTTCCTTTGCTCTGTTCATACAACAGCCTCTTAGTCTAGGTGTAGGTAAAAGACACACAGCAATCACTTAAACAGAAGACAACAGAGTTACAGTAGCAATAGATATTGCAAAGGAAGTAAAATATCCTAATAATATAAGTTAAAGGAGCATGTGAGAGAACTATTTAGTGTCATTTAGAAGAGCCTTCTGGATAAGTAACAGAGGAGCCACACATGAGAAAACCTGGGACAGGAAAAACCACAGAGTTGTAAGAAGGGTCTAGTGCAAAGGCCCTGAGGCAGAAATAAGTGTGGAGGGTTTAAAAGTGGAGCAGAAGCTTGCTCTGTGGGGCTGGAGCAGAGTGAGTCATCAAGGACGGTGAGAGACGTGATCAGAGGGGCAGACGGGTGCACGTATTTTATAGTCATGATGATGAAGTTGTAGTTTGTTAAATTCCTAGCAAAACAGGTCTCAGATCAAGAAATTGTCTTGACTTGGCTTCACTTTGAAGAAATTGAATTGACTTGTCCAAAGGTTAGAGGGAGTTCCGGTGGCCTGCTGTGTAAGGAATTGAACCATTAACCGTAAGACAAGTGAATCAAATACACCAGCTGTTCCTCAGGAGAAACAGGCAGTCTCCACCTGTGCGGTTTACAGCTTCTGAAAGCCCTGACTGGAGAGTCAGCTAAGAGACGGTTCTGACTTGTTGGCAATGAGTTTGATGGTTTTGATTCTCAGGGGTCCTAGTTGCTACTATCACACACAAGGACTGAGGTCTTCACAATTCACCTGGGGGCCTTGGGGGTTCCCTTGCTCACAAGGGAATCTTATCCCTGCGAGGTTCATTCACCCTTGTTCCGCTTTTGGCGAAGTGGCATGCTAACAAGTCCCTTCTCTGGGCCTCCCTACTAACTTATCCTGGCACCTCGTGCAAGAGTTTTGTACCCACAAATACTAGCTCAATGTAACACTCAAACAATAACTTCACCTCTTATCCCATGACCTTAACATTTGGAAGACAGCTCTCCTCATTTAAGTTAAAAAAAAAAAAAAATAGAAGCCTGGTGGCCTAGTCCCTATCAAGCTGCATTGCCGATTTACCACCTTAGAGACCTAGTGAGGGGCCGCTATGAGGGGGAAATGACTTGACTGCAGCAAACTGTCCGAATTACTTCTGTGTGAACAACCCTGAACTTGGATAGCTCACTAACTTGTTCAGATTCATCCAAGTTTCTAAGAGACTTGAACTCGGATCGAATATCAGACACCCAGCTGCCTGTGGCATTTGCTCCTCCTGGGAGGCATAAGGGTTACTTCAGATGGCCCCTTCCGAAGTATTTGCATTTAAAGAAAGGCTATCACAAAAGAGCAAATATAATTCCAGGGAGGTTACCTAACATTACAGTATCAGCCAGGTGAGGGAAATGGTAGCCATTTTTAGCAGGCGGCATTTTCCAGTTTCCCTCAAGTTTACGGAAGATTGAAACCCTAAAGAAGGTTAGCCAGAAAGAGAAAAAACTGCGAGAGATGCTAATTACTAAATCCTCGCTCTGAATGCCAGATGCCGTTGTTGTGGAAGTATCTCACGTCTGCCATCTGTGACAGAGTGAATTATTAAACTTGATTCTTTTTTTATTGCATTTTTATTAATGATTTAATGCTCTCTCTATATATATATTTTACAGCATATTCTTTCCATTTCATTTTTCCTCATTCATTCATTGTTGCACATTTTCCTCCCTCCCCCCACCCCCCGCCATTTCGTTTTTCTCTTTGCAAAGAAAAAAAAGAAAGAAACCCCTCTATTCTTCATCCTCCTCCTCCCAGCCCCTCAGGAGGCTGAGGTTCATCCCTACCTCTTGACTTTGGGTGTGCCTGTGCACCCACGAGCCAATGATGTGATGTGCGCAAACAAAGGTCTGGCACATACCCCTGGGTTTTGCCATTGCGCCTCTGCCATGGAGAATATGCCTTGAGCAGCTGGTTACCTCGGGCCACATGTAGCCTTTCAGCTCAAAACACAGCCCGTTGGCCCATGCGCAGTCATGACGCCAAGCATGGCGGTGGTGTTATGCACTGTTTTTGTGCAAAGAAGTTCTGGTGGATGGGGTCGGGTGGGGAAAAAAAAAAAAAGAAGTTCTGGTGGAGTAGTCCACGGTGTGCTGTGCTGCTTAAAGGGTGCGTGTTTCCAAGGGAGAAAGATGGGACTTCCTGCCTGTGATGTTTTAGAGTCTAGGAAACCGCCAGAGACTCACAGTGAGACAATTCAGCTCGGCAACAATGAGTGTGTGTGTGTGTGTGTGGTGACTGCGCACGTTGACCCCCATGAACTCTTTCAAGCAGATGGTATCAACTCTATCAATTAGATGAGGAAAACAATGGGTGAGAAGTTTAGAGAACCTGTTGAAGGTTCTACAGCTCATCATTAGAAGAGGCCCAGGGTTCAAGCCTCAGACCGCTGGGCTCTCAGAAGCCCAGGTTGAAAACGCTACCCCAACTTCTCACCCAGTGACAGCCGTGTGTGGGAGCAAAGCAGCGTGGTGTCCACAGGAGCGAGGCTGAGTCACTAAACAAATCCCTTTCCCTTCACTGTCTTTTCACTTAACAGATAATGTAACTTAGACTCAGGCAGTTGAAGTGATGGTTTCCCCAAAGTCACAGAGTGATGTTAGACAGTGTTTCCATGTGTAAGGAATGTTACTGGGTTTTATATTTAGGGAGTCTGGGTTGAATCCACTAACTGTGTCCTACACTTGGCAATCTAACAAGGATGTCATTTTAAAAGCCTCCCTGACTACAGAGGGGCTCTGGTTGTACAGTCTGTAGTGAGTTACACAACCACCCTGAAGGCCAGGTCAATGGGAAAAAGCTGGGCAATCTCCTTCCATTACAGTTTACGGCCTCAGAAACCCCGTGGAGGGTCAGTATTGATCAAAATCCTCTTATCATGGCAGAAACGCAATGCATTTGATTTTTGACCTAACTAAGAGTATTGAATATACCATGAACTGCTAAGAAAACTAACAGGTTTGTCCTGGAGAGGGTGAAGCCGGGCTGCTCCTTGGAGGCAAGGATTCTGAGGCTTCATCTGACATACTTTGGACATGTTACAAGGAGGGACCAGTCCTTGGAGAGGGACGTCATGCTTGGGAGGGTGGAGGGATGGCGCAGGAGAGGAAGACCATCAATGAGATGGATTGATTCAGTGACTGGGGTAATGGGGTTAGGTGTGTTGGAGATGGTGAGATTGGCACAGGATAGGGCAGAAGTTAGGGCTGTTGTACATAGGGTCGCTATGAGCCACAGAAGACTTGATAGCACATAACAACAATAACAACAACAGTTCTTTAACAATGGAGATGGCACAAGATAGGGCACGTTTCAGATCCGTTGTTCACAGGGTCACTGTGAGTCATAATTAACTTGTGTAGCACCTAACAGCAAAGGAGTTCTGATGGCCTTGTGGTAAGGAGTTGCACTCTCACTCCAAAGGTGCATGTATCAAATCCAGCAGCTGCTCCACAGGAAGAAGATGCCCAGTCTGCTCCTATGCAATTAACTGCCTCTGAAAACTTGCTGGAGGGTTGGTTCTGGAGGGTCGGTTCTGGAGGGTCTGTGGGTCAGTTCTGATTTGATGATATCCAACAATAACAATGTCTTATCATTATTGCCATTTGACTTTGCTTTATTTGCTATACTTTACGTCTCTCCAAGCTATATTCACCACCCTATGCGCAGTCTTTCATTATGCACACCATTCAGCCGGCTTCTCAGGTGAACTAAGCAGAATATTTGAATAGGACTTGTGAGTGAAGGTTCACCAGGGAGCAAAGAAGTCAACATTCAAAAGCATGCTGCCCCTTCCTCTCCATGAAGACCTTGCTACCCCTTGAGCTCATCAGGTTCAAGGTCACACAGCAAGCCCTTGCCCACAAGTGTCTCTCCAGGCCTCCGTCAGTTCCCACAGAGTGCTCTGCTGTGACCTCCTGAGCGCCAAGAGTGACTGTGCTTTGACAGCTGGGAAATTGTATGTCAATTGAAGCAATATTCTTAGGGATGCCTGGTTTACCCAGCTCCTCTCCGCCTGCAGTGACAGCCCAACTGAAAAGCTTCCTAACCCAAAAGAAGAAAGCAGGGTGGCTCTCTGTGATGCCCACACATGCTTGAAGCTTTAGAGATTTAATTTTATCTTCCGTTTAATATCTCAGAAAAATTGGGACACTTGATATGGTAGTGATAGGATCCTATGGAAGAATTGTCAAGTCCTATTGTTTGATGATGTCGAATCCTGTCGTTTGGTGGTGACAAATCCTACCGTCTTTACCATTTTATATGTGATTTTAAATGTGAAGACTGTACTGCTGACCCAGTTGATACAAATACTAAATGATTTTGATGCTTTCTAAGCAGCATATCATTAATCCATTAATAGGGTGCTCTGTTACTTATCAGGTTAATTCTACCCTTTTTTAAAAAAATGTGCTTTTAATGAATGTTTACAGAAAAGTTGGATTCTCATTTATTCATTGTTGCACATTTTCCTCCTCCCACCCAGTTCACTTTAAAAGAAAAAAAAAATTCATTCATTGTTGCACAATTTCCTCCCTCATCTCCCCACCACTACCCCAGTCCACTTTGTGATGCACCTCTCATTCTGGACATTTTTTTTTAAACAGTTCTTGCCTTCATCTGTTCCACTGCAGTGTTCATTATCTATCTCTTCTTTTCCTAGCCTCCCCCCGGCCCCCTATGTATAAGATTAATTTTTTACTGGAAAATGCTGTGCCCAGAAGGACATTGGTATTGGTGTGTAGTCAAAGTCATTGTAGTTGATACAGAACCGAGTCATAGCTGACCCTCCAGCGGGTTTTCAACAGCTGTAAGTTGCACTGGAAGAGATTACCCATCTTTCTCCTAAGGAGCTGCTGATGGGTTTGATCTAGCAGAGGCGCATGGTCTTTCAGCTGACAGTGCAATGTCGTCCCTATGGACCTCGTCACCAAGCTCCTGCTGGTCCAAGAGATTTCTCTAAACACTCAATTCATTACCTGCTGAGAATCTTTATATTAGTGTATTTTTCTTTTTTGTTGCTGTGTAGAAGATCCAAGGTGTATGTTTCCAAGGTGTGCCTGATTCTGACCATGGTCTTTTCAGTCACTTGCTCTGCATCTGAATAATGAATAACGATAACAGAAGAAGAATTGATGCCTTTGAATTGTGGTGGTGGAGAAAAGGGCTGAAGATCCCGTGGACTGCCAATGGCACAGATATGGCTTGGAGAAGGTGCTTCCAGAGTGCGCCTTGGAGTCAAAGATGATGAAGGTTCATCTCACATTCTTTGAGCATGTTTCTGGGAGAGGTTACTCCTTCGATAGGGACCTCATGCTTAGAAAAGTGGAGGGTTGATGAGGGAGAGGAAGACCCTCAAATCAGCTGGATTGACACAGTGACTGCCATAATGGGCTCTCGTGTGTCGGGGGTTAGGAGATTGACACAGGATAGGATGAGGTTCAGATCTTTTGTTCATAGTGTCACTATGGGTCGTACTCAACTCAACAGTACCTGACAACAACAACATCACGGTACGACAAATTACCACAAACATGGTTTGGAACAACATTATGTGCTGCTGACGGTTCCCTCAGCACATCTCATGGCAGGTGTCTCATATATCTTATGAAGCCAGTAGTCTGACAGGGAATAACTGATCCCACTGCTCAGGGTCCAACAGGCTGCAATCAAGGTGTCAATGAGGCTTCATTCCCATCTGGAAACTTGACTTCCAAGCCCACTTAGGTGGATGGCAGGTTCATTTCATTGTAGCTGTAGGTCTCATGACAGCTTGCTATTTCAAGGTTAGCAGGAAAGATAAAGTCTGCTTGTATCATGTTAAGTGCTGACCCATCATCACCTTTGCAACATGATGGTACACAACAGTGGGGATGGCATTTTCTGAATTTGGCCAAGTTATCTTGGTTTAGAGCAAGTCATAGGTCCTGCTCATGCTCAGTGGAGATTACACAAAGGCGTGAAGACTGACACGCAGAAGCCCTTGATGGATATGGTCTCTCCCTCTTTGCCTTGGAGCCAGTTCATAGCTAATCTTCTAGCAGCCTGTCAGAGGTTGTGCGTCACATGGGAGAGGATTGTTCATCATTCACCCTTGGAGCTGCTGGTGGATTTGAACTACGTTTGTGTTAGTTAGCAGTACAACTCCCTACAGACTATGCCACCAGAGACTAACAGGGATTGCCTTAGTGCCTGTCCTCTCTAGCCCCCAGTATCCTTCCTATATGCAAAATACATTCACCACAGCCCAAGATTCCCTAAGTCTTATCCCATCACAAATTCCCATCTACAAAATCGAGTCACTGCCAACAGAGCACTAAGTTAATCTGTTAACATTAAATACAGCTGTGGATAACAATTCCTCACCATGGGTGTGATTGTAAAACTGTTGTTGTTGTTGTTATGTGCCCTCGAGTCGTTTTTGACTCATAGCGACCCTATGCACAACAGCCCTAAACCCTGCTCTATCCTGCGCCAACCGCACTGCCTCTGACACACCTATCCCGATTACCCCAGTCACCGAATCAATCCATCTCATAGAGGGTCTTCCCCTCCTGCGCTGTCCCTCCCCCCTCCCAAGCATGATGTCCCTCT
>NW_006399888.1:8004440-8017921 GCF_000299155.1 Elephantulus edwardii | reverse complement strand
TGTTTTCCAACTACTGATTCTTCTTCTCTGTTCCCAACTTTTGCATCCCAGTCACGCATTATTATCAATGCATCTTGATTGCATGTTCGATCTATCTCTGACTGTAAAAGTTGGTAGAAATCATCTATTTATTCTTCTTTGGCTCTGGTTGTTGGTGCATATATCTGAATGATAGTGGTAGAGAGACATTTATCTGACCCAAAACACAGTAGCACAGGCATAGAGTAAGAGGATTGCTGCAGAAGTTCTGTTTCGACGTGGGGGAAAATATAAAGTGGACAGGATTTGCTAGAACCCTGATGCGCTCTGCTGACCTAGTGGTAAGGAGCTGCACTGCAGTTCCAAAAGCAGGCTGTTCGAATCCATCAGTAGCTCCACCGAAGAAGGATGGACATTCTTCTCTCATGCAATTTACTGCCTCTGAAAACCTGCTGGCGGGTGAGCTATGAGTTGTTTTGGCTCAGTGTCCAACAACAACAACACAGCCCTGGTGGTAGACTATCAGACTGTTAATCAAATAGAGGCTTGACTCCACCCCCCACTCCTTGGGAGCAGATGGGTAGTCTCCTCCCATGAAGATTTGCATCCTGGGACATTTGATGGAAGGCGTCTATGAGTTGGACTCAACTTGCCCTCCATAGGTTTGGGGCCATAGAAATTCTGAAATTAGCCAGACAAATGTTGAGTGTTCTTCGATGAGGGCCCAGGCTTGAGACTAATCCTCTGCGGCTCTTACTCGGCCCTCTGGATTCTTGTTTCCATCTTCCTTTGTAGGTGCGTCTGTTTCAGGCCATAGTCTTTCCGATCACTTGCTGTTCATCTGAGAGCTAGATAATGATTAAAGATGACAGGAGAAGAATTGATGCCTTTGTGCTGTGGTGTTGGATAAGAACACTGAACATCCCATGGACCAAAGGAACCAACAGATAACGTCTTGGAGAAGGTGCAAGCGGAGAGCTCCTTGGAGGAAAAAATGACAAAGCTTCACCTCACGTACTTCAGCTATGTTGCTAGGAGGGGCTATTCCTTGGAGAGGGGCATAATTCTCAGAAAGGTAGAAGGTCAGTGAAGGAGAGGAAGACCCTCAACCAGGTGGACTGACATGGTGACTGCCACAGTGGGCTCTTGTGTGTCAGGAAGTGTGAGGATGGCACAGGATAGAACAGGGTTCAAATCTATTGTTCATAGGGTCGCTATGAATTGTATTCAACTCAACAGTACCTAACAGCAACAACAGTCTTCCTTTTTGTCACCAACCTAATGGTGCAGGGTTCTAATCCACCAACTGCTCTGAGGGGAAAAGATATCTTTTCCTCTTGTGGGATTTACGGTCCCTGAAAACTCACTAGAGGGTCAGTTATGAGTTCGTTCTGACTGGACGGAGATGAGTTGGAGTTGGGTTTTCATGAAAGGTGCCCCACGTTTGCGGTTGAGAAATTTCATCATCCTGCTATTTCAACAGAATTTTATGGGGGTGTCGTAAGGCCGCCTTTCATTTTGAGTTCTCTTCCTTTCTGCCCAGGCTGGCTGTGTCGATGATAACATAATTTTCCTGAGAACTTTGTAGATCTTGTGTGTGTTTCATTGTGGTTCTTTGTTAGACAAGAGCCATTATCCACAGAATTCTTTTTTAAAATAGATACCCCTCAAAAATGGCCTCCTGATGAGATGGCCTGATTGTCAACACCCCCAAGTGTCCCAGAAATTGCTAGCTTGATTGAGAACTTTCCTGGGCTATGACCTTCCATTTATTTAGAGAGTCCTTTGTGGAGCTAAACATTCAAATATTTGATCTGAAGTTTTACCAAAGTGCTATGATCACACTCAGCTTTTTCTCAAATGCTGAAAGCTGCTTTTACTAATGGAAACTCAGCACTACAAAGTCAATTCTGACCCAGAGCGACCACTGACTGGTCTCCAGGGATGTAAGTGTTTCCAGGAGGAGATTGTCCATCTTTCTACCACAGAGCAGCCAGAGGACTTGAACTGCTGACTTCTCAGTTAGCAGCCTGACACGTTTTGCACCACCCCAGGGTTCTAATGTTGTTGTTAGGCGAGACTAACAGCATCGACTCTGACTCCTAGCAGCCCTTGGAACAACAGGTCTCAACCTTGTCCAATCTGGCACCATCCTAACGATGTCTTCAGTCAAGTTCACGTTCACTGTTGCACTCACTGTATCAGTCCATCTCCTTGAGGGTCTTCCTCTCTCTCACTGACCCACCACCTTTCCCAACATGATGTCTTCTTTCAAAAACTGGTCCCTCCTGACAACAGGCTCAAAGTATCTGAGTATCGCCATCTTTGCCTCTACGGAGCACCAGAACAGATTTGTTTGTTCTTTTGGCCGTCCATGGGATATCTAGTACTCTTCTCCAACACCATAATTCAGTCATCAATAAATTTTTTCAGTCTTCCTCATTCGTTATCCAGACTTCATATTCGTATGAAAGAATTGAAAGCACCATGGCTCAGGTCAGGTGCACTTTAGTCTTTTCACGGACATCCTTGCTCTCTAAAAGGACCAGTGGATCTCTTCATTTCAGCATCGTTTTCAGTCCAGAGCGGCAAGGGCTTGGAAAAATCATCACATCCCATTTCTTTCCATTTACAGGTTCTTCCTTCAATTTATCTCTTTCTTCATCCACTTCCTTTTAGCATTAAAAGGCGGCCACACCAAACCTTCAGCGCTTTTCTTGGAAATCTCCTTCCTGAGCTAGCCAGCTTCATCCCCTGCGAATTCTGCAATCCGTACAAGTGCAGAAGCTGATTTTTCCAGACGTCCTGCTATTCCTCCATTTCTCCAAGTCTCTGGTTCCCAGGGGGTGTTACTCACCTTCTGCTGAACCCCCATTTTCACATCCACAGACTCCAGACTTCTACTGAGTTTGTTCACTACAATTTTAAGGCTTTGTTTACCTTCTCTCCCCAACTTCCTCCTCCCTCTGCCCAATCCCTGGTCACAAACCCTGTTCCAGTTTTGAGATATTTGTGCAACATCACCTTGCAACCAAGTGCCAGCATTTTTTCTTCACTGTGGGGGTTTGTTAGATTTTTTTTAATTACAAATCTCTACAATCTCAGAAGCTCAGCACACCCCATATTTATTATCTCACTATTCCCATAGGTCAGGAGCCTGCTCCAGCTTAGCTGGACCCTCTGCTCAGTCTCCTAGGATGGACAGAGAGGTGTCAGCTAAGCCACATCTCTACCTGAAGACTGATGAGAAGGAATCTGTATCCAAGTTTTGTAGGCTGTGGGCAGAACTTGTGAGGTGATGGAGTGCTGAGTTCAAGAAAGAGAAGAAGCCGCAGGTAGTGGTTGTGGGAACTGAGGCTTAGCTGCCCTCAGAGACCTTGTCCCACAGAGGGTCATAGAATCCGGGTTGTCTCCCACTGACTCTCATCCCTGTGGGTAATTGCCTCCAAGCTTCCTTTAACCACCATAACAAAATACAGCCAAACCTGTCAGAGCCAGAACTCAGAGGAAGTGCTTTGTTTTTCCAGGTATTAAAAGATTTTCTTCTTTGACAGGGTTCCATCTTAAACTCTTCTTTCATGCTGGGCTGGTGGAGGATATTTTTGTTTTCCTTCTCTGACAGTTTCTGCTTTCTCCAGTTTCCCGTTCTCCCCAGTTTTCGGCACCACAAGGTGGAAGAGAAGTTTGTTCTTACATAGTTTTGGAAATGAGAAGTGAAATCCAGGTGCCAGGAGGGGGAGGCTTCTGGGAAGGGTCTTTGTCTCTGTGGCAGCCCCAGGCCCTTGTTAGCATTTCTTGGTTTATAGAGTGGTCCTTTGATTATTCATTGTGGTATTTATTCAGTCGGTGAAGAAGCTGATTTTACAGTTATTTATTTGTTGTAGGGTTTGTTAGATTTCCCTCTACCCACCCCCCTCCACCCCATGTGCTCTCTTTCAATGTCTGTTGGTACCAGTGAAAAATTCCTTATATAAAACACCACTCAGTGGAAATGAGGATTATAGCGCTTTACTCCCACATGCCATTGTTAGCTGGTCACGCCACTTACAAAAAACATCTCTTGTTTCTCCAAGCAGGGATGCATTCACTGGTCAAGGGTGAAGATTCTGACGTGTACATTAGAAGACACACCTCAGTCGCTAACACAGCAGTGCCAAGACACACCTCAGTCGCTAACACAGCAGTGCCAACCGGCTGCAGGTTTAGCCAAGTGTGAAACTTCCATTGTGCACAGGTGCTGTCTGCAGGTGGTCGCCAGGGGTCGCTGCAGAGTGAGCACACAGCACGAGCTGCCAGACCCTCACCAGCCTTCCCTTCATCCCTTATCCGCGTCTGCTGTGTTTAGGCACTGAGAGTCAAGAGCGGTATTTAGTCCCCATCCATACAACACACACCATTTATTTAATACAAGAGACACACTTATAAGAACAAATAAGATTGAATATAAAAATAAACACTTTGTTGAGCATTTTTTCATGCATCTGTTGGCCTTGCAAATGTCTTCCCCTGTGAAAAGTCTTTCCATGTCTTTTGTCCATTTTATCATTGTGTTTTTAGTCTTTTTCTTCTGTAGACAATGTAGTATTCTAAAAATCTTTGTTAGGAGACCTATGTCTGTGATGGTATTGACAAATGTTTTTTCCCAGTCAGTAGGTTTTCTTTTCCCCCTATTGAGAAAAGGTTTTAATTCACACAGGGATTTAATCTTTAGAAGGCCCCATTCATCAGTTTTGTCATCTCCTGCTTGTGTATTTCTGGCTGAATTTGTCACCCTCCAGATGTACCATAGGCTAGGCCTTCTAAGCCTCCTCCCGCTCTGTCTCTTATGATCTTTATGGTTTGGGGCTTTACCCCTAGGTCTCTGATCCACCTTGAGTTAATTTCTGTGTGTGGCGAGAGGTGTGGATCCTGCTTCAGCCTTCAGCAGCACCATTGGTTGAAAAGGTTGTCAGAACCAGTATGAGATACCATCTCACCCCAGTAGCAGTGGCAAATTTTAACAGGACAGCAAGCAATAAATGGAGAGGATGCAGTTGGAGAGAATGCAACTCTAATACACTGTTGATGGGATTGTAAAATGCTGTAACCACTCTGGACAGCAGTTTGGTGTTTCCTCAAGAAGCTAAACATAGAAATTCCACTTGACTCGGCTATTCCACTGTTAGGAATATGTTGTTGTTTTCATTGTTGTTGTTGTTGTTGTGTGCTGTCGAGTTGCCTGCGACTCACAGTAAATCTATGTACAACAGCTGTAAGCCCTGCTCTCTCCTGCGCCAGTCTTACTGTCTCTGACACACCTATTCCCATTACCCCAGTCACTGAATCAACCCATCTCATCAAGAATCTTCCTCTCTTGAGCTGTCCCTCCACCCTCCCAAGCATGGCTTCCCTCTCCAAGGACTGGTCCCGCCTTGCAGCATGTCCAAAGTATGTCAGACGAAGCTTCAGAATCCTTGCCTCTAAATAACAGCCTGGTCTCACCCTCTCTAGGATGAATCTGTTTGTTCTCCTGGCAGTCCATCAGTCCTTTTCTCCAGCACTGCAGCTCAAAGGCATCAGTTCTTCTTCTGTCATCCCTAGTCATTGTCCAGCTTTCTGATGCATAACAAATAATTGCAAAGACTATGGCCTGGATACCCTGAGAAAATTAGAACTGAGACACAAATGGAGATTTGTACACCAGTGTTCATAGAAGTGTTATGTGCCATTACAAGAACATGAAAACAGCCAAAATGTTCAACCACAATCAAATGGATTGAGAAATTATGATACATTCACAAAATAGAATATTATGCAGCACTCAGGAACAACAGTTTTGAAAATGACCACATTATTTTGGAGAGACTGGAGAGCATTATGCAGAGTGAACTAAGTCAGTCTCATAAGGACAAATACTGTATAAGATCATTATTGTAGAAATAGAAAGGTAACTAGTAAAATATGTCTGAGGATACAAGGGGGTGAGAATGGGAGCAGAGGAGTGAGGATGGGTAAGTAGGAAATCACAGGGTTGCACAATTTTTGGGGTAGAGGGACGGGGCTGGTAAATGAAACGGGAAAGATCCAGTGGGGATCTGGAAAGACAAAGTAATGAGCTTACTTCAGTGGTGATAAATTTTATAAAACATGATGAATAAGAATGATTAGATAAAATACAATGTGAATGAAGGATAGTGTGAAACAATGTATATGAACTTAGTAAGTAAACCAATATAAATAAAAATGTTTTAAAAAACCAACACTTTCTTATGGAAGTTTTGAGAAAAGAATGAGTATAAATAGAGCCTATAAAATTTAGGGAAGATGTTTCATTTTATTATAAAGAGAGTATAGTGTGCTTTTGACAAACGCATCTCTTGTGCACTCATTACCTGTTGGTGGAGGCTCATCAGGTTGTTACAGAGCTGAGCACATTCTGGTGGAGCTTCCAGACTGGAGACAGAGCAGGGAGAGAGGGCTGCAGATCTATTTCTAAAAAATCACGCGGTGAACCCCCCACAGATCACAAGGACGCAACCCACAAATGACCATGGGGGTGATACACAGAGGTAGGACTAGGCTGTACTCTGTCCAGTCGAGCCATGAGCTGGGCGACCCAAGAGAAAGCAGCTAGCATCCCACAGGAGGAGATGCCTGGAGGGAAAATGACTTTTCAAATAACTGATGACAGCGCCTTGTTTAGAAGCCTACTGGAGCCAGCCCCTGAGAGAGGACTTCATACACCTGTCCCATACACCTGGTGCAGGTCACACGACACTATGCACCTCCAGGTCATAGATCCCGCCAGTACTCCCTCCTAAGACTGGTGTGAGGGCTACACCTTCTACTGCATTTAAAGCCTTAAAAAAAACCCTCAATCCCAAAGCCATGGAGTCAGAACTGACTCATAACTGACCTCCAGCAGGGTTACAGTGGCTGCAAATCACGTGACAGACGATTGTCCATCTTCTCTCTCAGGGCAGCTGGCAGATTGAACTGCCTGCCTTCGGATTGGCGGTAGAACTCTATCCCTAAACCGTCAGAGCCCCCTTTTAAAGCTTCCCTTTCGATTCATCTAATGCATTGTTGTTGTCATTGTTGTTGTCTACTGTAGAGTTGGAAGTGACCCATAGCTGACCCGCCAGCAGATTTTCAGGAGCAATAATTTGTACAGGAGTTAACTGCCCATCTTTCTACCATGGAGCAGCTGGTGGATTCAAGCTGCTTACCTTTGCATTGACAGTGCAATTCCTTACCACTGAGCCACTAAGCCAATGCATTGGTCACTTACTACAACTGTGAGAGACGGAGAATTAATAACGATCATAGGAGCAGAACGAATGCCTTGAAATGTGGTGTTGGAGAAGAGAACTGAATATCCCGTGGAATGCCGAAAGAACAGGTATGTCTTGGAGAAGGTACAGCTGGAGCACTCTTTAGAGGCGTAGATGATGAAGCTTCATCTCTCGTATGTGGGCATGTTGCTAGGGGAGGCTATTCCTTGGAGAGGGACATCATGCTTGGAAAGGTCGAGAGGCAGCAAAGGAGAGGAGAGATCAATCCAGGTAGACTGATAGAGTAACTACAGCAATGGGCTTGAGAGTGTCAGAGATGGTGAGGATGGCACAGGGTCGGACAGATTCAGATCTCTTGTTCATAGGGTCACTGTGACTCTTACTCGACTCAACAGCACCTAACAAAACCAAGAAGCCAGTGCATTAGCAATCAATAAATAAAAATTAAAAAACAATCCCAGTTATCTGAGGCATAAACCATATTGAAGCCTCTTTCAGAAGACAAGCATTATTTGGGCTTATTTTCTCTCGTGATCAATAAAACAAAACTGTTCTCTGTATGTCTCAATTGTTCTAAGAATATTACCCAAGACAATTTTATGGTGATCCTCTAAGTTACACAAAATGCGAGTTCTCAAGATTCTTGTCAATATGACACGTAAGAGCTTCCCCAATCGCTTTCTCTAGGCGAGCTTTCGAATGTAAATTTCCTGGGCAGGCTTCCAGGGAGATTTTTCACCTTTAGGGTACAGGATGCTTCAGGCGCACACTTCTCCCCAGAAGCAGAGCCAGCCAGAATAATCTCAGGGCTGCATCTGCTGTTTTGTGGGGCACGCCTCCCCCCTTGTCAGCCTCTGCAGTCCCCAGCAGCCTTTCTCAGGAAGTCGCAAACCAGATATTCCCTTCCTGAAGGCTGCAGAATTTTAAGAACAGGGGTAGGGGTGGGGGGAAGCTTACATCAAAAAGAAATGCATATAGACAGAGATTTTGTTTGGTCACAGCCTGGGTATTGTACAGCCTGATCCTGCAAATGTTGAGGGTGTGAAGTTAGCAGAATGCAAAAATCCTCCCTAAAAATGAAACTCTATATTTGGCAGGTATTTTTATTTATAGATGCAAATTTTCTCTTTTAAAAAATAACAGCTGTTTTTAATAGCCAAGCAATATGAGACAGTAACCTTTACCCTTCATGTAAAAACAAAACAAAATCTAAAACAAACCAACAAAAAAACCCCAAACTTCTGCATTGCCCTTAAGTTACTTCCTACCCTACATTCCACAGACTAGAGTTGCTCCTTAGGGGTTTTTTCAGCTATAACCTTTCAGGAGGCAGATTGCCAGGCCTTTCTTATGCGTTGACACTAAGTGAGTATGAAGCACCAACAGTAGAAGACAGACTCTTCATACTACCCAGGGGCTTTAATCCTTCACTAACAGGTCAGCAAACAGACAGCTTGGGAAGGAATTTCTATTACCCTGCCACTGCTCACTGCTAAAGGTTGATGTGTTACAATCCACAGTTTTAACACATGTATGCATTAGGAAAAGCAAGACTGATTACCATGTGTTGTTGTTTGTTATTGTTATGTGCCGTTGAGTCACTTGCGACTCATAGAGACCCTGTGTACAAGAGCCCTAAACGCCATTCTATTCCGTGCCAACCTCACTGTCTCAAATACACTCATTCCCACAACTCCACTCACAGAATCAATCTATCTCATCGAGGGTCTTCCTCTCCTGTGCCATCCCTCCACTCTCCCAAACATGATGTCCCTCTCCAAGGACCAGTCCCTCCTTACAACATGCCCAAAGTATGTCAGATGAAGCTTCAGAATACTTGACTCCAAGGAACACTCTGGCTTCACCCTCTCCAGGACAAACCTGTTTGTTCTCCTAGCAGTCCACAGTATATTCAACACTCTTCTTCAGCATCACAACTCAAAGGCATCAATTCTCTTTCTATCATCCCTACTCACTGTCCAACTCTCTGATGCATAGCATGTAATTGCGAAGACTATAGCCTGGATCAGGCGCACCTTAGTCTCCAGCCTGACATCGTTGCTCTTCAGTACTCTTTGAGAGGTCCCTCACAGGCGACTTTCCCAATGCAGTTCATCTCCTGATTTCCTGGCTGCTGTTACCAAGAGCATTGACTGTGGAACCAAGTAAACTAAAGCTGTTAACTATCTCAATCTCTTTACCATCCATACTGATGCTGCCAATTGGCCCAGTGGTGAGAATCTTTGTTTTCTTGATGTTGAGCTTCAATCCACATTGAAGACTGCATTCCTTGACCTTCTGCAGCAAGCGCTTCAGGTCCTTCTCAGTTTCAGCAAGCAGGATTGTGCCATCTGCATAACACAGGTTGTTCATAACTCTTCCACCAATCCTGATGCCACATTCCTCCTCATACAGCCCAGTGTCTCAGATGATCTGTTCTGCATACCATGTGCTGAAGTTTCATTTCCCTTTTTATCCTAGTACATACTCAACGTTCATTGCTCTTTATCACCTTAGAATCTCAGTAACTTTATCCCAGTATCCTCCTTGGAAAAAAGAAATTCGTAACTATTCCATTATTCAGTAATGTTATCCAAACACCTTAGTATTATTGTATCCAGTATTAGAGTTTTTTTTTGTCCTAACACCTTTGTGCACCTGATCCAAGCCAGAGTATTTTCAGTTGCTTCTTAGGCATTTGAAAGTTAGACAATGGAAAGGAAGACCAGAGGAGAAGGGTTGCCTTTGAGTTCTTGTGTTGGTGAGAAGTGCTGAGTAGACATAGACTGCCAAAAGAACAAGCAAACTTGGCTTGAAGAAGTGCGACCACAGTGATGGTTCACCCTCATTTCCTCTTGCTCAGTTGATTTTCCCATGGAACTTTTATTTTCTCTCATCATACCAAAGACCAGGTGTTTGTTGACATCAAAAAGCATATTGTTGTTATTGTTATTGAGCATCATCAAGTCAAAACTGACCCATAGCTGACCCTCCGGTGGGTTTTCAGAGGCTGCCCATCGGCCTTCTCCCACAGAGCAGCTAGTGGATTCGAACCACATGCTTTCCGGATTGCAGTCCAGATTCTTACCACTAGACAATCAGAGCTCCCTCAAAAAAAGCATATAGTGCAATTTAATGTTTGTTTCTTCAATGTCTTTCTTTTATTTTCATTGGAATGAAAGCTGAGAAATCCTGTTGGTTTGTAATAAATCATTTGTGTATGATTTGTTTTCTCACACTAATTAAAATTCATTAATATCATCGTTAATTACAATATTGGATCAATCCTTTGTTATTTTTGCATTTCCCTTCACCCAAATTAATAAGTATCTTTGGTCTAGTTATGAATTTTTACTCCCCTCACCTTTCTTCCAAAGAATGATTTTGTGTATATGTCAGCCCTTCCTTGGCTATTTATAATGGTCATTTTATAAAAATAATTGGCCTTTTATAATTATATCCCTGAGCATCCTTTTCTGTCGAATCCTCCATGTTATGCCAATATTGTTGTGTACCGTCAAGTCAGAACCGACCCATAGCTGACCCTCCGGTGGGTTTTCAGATGCCATTCACCACATGGATAGGGATTGCTCACCTTTCCTCCGCAGAGAAGCTGGTGGATTTGAACTGCTCCTCCTTTCGGTTGGCAGCACACCTCCTTGCCACTAAGCTGCCGGAGCCCCTTTGTTATGCAGTAGGTCAATTTATTGTTGAAATGTGAACTATCTATCTCATGTTAGTAATTTGTCAAGTGCCTGATACAAGTTGAGGATTGCTGTTTACCTCAGATCTGTAAACTACCCTGCCATGCCCTGTGAATGCGCACCAGTGCCTGGGCACATAGGCATGTAGCGTAGGAAGCAGGTAACATTGCACTATATGCAGCTGGAGTTCCAGGGACTGTTATTGCTGCTGCTGCTGCTGTTTTTAGGTGCTGTCAAGTCTAGTATGACTCAGAGCAACCCTGTAAACAACAAATCTGAACCCTGTCCTATCCCATACACTGTGTTTTATAAAATTAATCCCCACCAATCTGTGCCTGCTAGTACCCCATCTTTTCAGGTACTCAGTGAATCTTTCTTAATTCCTTCACCTCCTCTCTCCACCCACCAAACTCTGTGACCCATGATATCTTCCCTCTCCATCGTCGGCTCCCTTGTCCACTCCCCTTCCCCCTTTGGACTATTATAAGCATCTACTAATTGTTCTTCTATGTTTTATAATAATGGTCTTCTGCAGTATTTGTCCTTATGATATTGAGTTAGTTCACTCAGCATAATGCTCTTCAGCCTCTCCCATGTTACATAATATTTTTCAAAATTGTTGCTCCTGAGTGCTGCGTAGTATTCCTTCATGTGAATGTAGCACAGCCCATTTGTTTGTTGGTGGCCAGGACTCCACATTCTTCAAGCTTCAGGTTTTTAGCTACTATGCCTATTGACAATCTGAATCTTCTCCTTTTCTTGGAAGTAAATAAGAGTTTTTCTTTTTTTCTTACTTAAAAAAATTTGTTGTCATTTGAGTCGGAGCTGGCTCACAGCTGACTCTGGGTTTCTGGGAGGCTGTAAATCACGCAGGAGGAGACTGCTCATCTTTCTTCTCAGAGCAGCTGGTGGATTCAAACCTCCAGCTGCACAACTCCCTTCGGAGTAGACAACGCTCCTTCTCTTTCTCCTGAGCATCCAGCTCTATGTCAGGACATGCCTGGACGTTCTGCTTTGAACTCCATGGAGCATTTGAAGCCATTACACTCAGATCTTTCTGTGGCTCAGGGAGGTATCGCCTATGACTTGTTATGTCCTCAGTCTGTTCCATCTTGTTTTCGTTTGTCTATTTTGGCACTCCTTTACTTTTGCATAAGAAGCTCTGGTAGCTCAGTGGTAACATATTGTACTGCCGACCCAAAGGCACATGGTTCAAATCCACCAGCTGCTCCACAGAAGAAGGATGGGCAGTCTCCTCTCATGCCATTTGCGGCCTCTGAGACCTGTGGTGGGGCAGCTTGAGTTGGTTCCAGATCTATGCTACAACTTTCCTTTGCATAGAAGGCCCATCTTTCCCCCAAGACTTTCATTTCTTTGTATTTCTGCAGTTTCTGTGACTTATCTTCCACTTGTCAGCCTCTGTGTTACACCGTTGCTCTGTGACCATCCTCTGCTTCAGTCCACACACTGAGTTGTTTGTCTTGTTGGTTCACTCTCTGCTGCTGGATCACACTCAAATCATCACGCTGCTTCTTGCTGCTTTTGACATACAAACTCTATCCCAGCACCTTTGTTGTTGTTGTTGTCGTAAGGTGCCGTCAAGTAGAGCATGACGCATAGAGACCCTGTGAACAAAAGATCTGAACCCGGTTCTGTCCTGTGCCATCCTCACACTTCCTAACACTCAAGAGCCCATCGTAGCAGTCACCGTGTCAGGCCACCTGGTTGAGGGTCTTCCTCTCCTTCGCTGACCCTCCACCCTTTCCAACACCATGTCCTTCTCTAAGGAATATTGTTGTTGTTGTTGTTATGTGCCATTGAGTTGTTTTCAATTCATTAAGGAATAGCACCTCCTAACAATACACCCAAAGTATGTGAGGCAAAGCCTCATCATTCTTGCCTCCAAAGAGCACTCCGGCTGCACCCTCTCCAAGACGTATCTGTTCATTCTCTTGGCCATCCATGGGATGTTCAGTGCTCTTCTCCAACACCACAGCTCACAGGAACCTTTATTCCACAGGAGATGAGTTTTCTTTTTCTGAGCCAGTGTTTTCTCTCTTTGATCATTATTGTTACTGTTAGATGCTGCCGTATTGCCTCCAACTTGCAGTGACCCTGTGAACAGCAGATCTGGCCCCTGCCACGTCCTGCGCCAGTCTCCCCACCTCTGATGTGTCTCCCCACCTCTGATGTATCCAAGCCCGTCACTGTGTCAGCCCATCTTGCTGAGGCTCTTTCTCTCTTTCTCGGACCCCGCACCTTTCACAGCATGGTGTCCATGTCCAAGGGCTGGCCCCTCCACACAGCATGCCCGGAGCATGAGACAGAGTTCCAAACTCCTGGCCTCTAAGGAGCACCCTGTCTGCATTTCCTCTAGGACAGTTTTGAGCGTCCTTAGACAGTATTATTGCCAGTTAATTAATGTTTCTGAGTGGCAGTACTCCCCTAATTAGAAGAAAGCAAAAGGGCCTGACACTTGCGGGCTAAGGGTGTCAGACAGGCCACCTGCCAGGTGTCCCCCCCC
>NW_006399888.1:7994392-8004340 GCF_000299155.1 Elephantulus edwardii | reverse complement strand
CCCCCCCCCCCGGAAGCACATGGAGAAAGCTGCTGTCTTTGATCATCCCTTCCCCGGCCTCTGGGGCTGGGACTCTGCTTGTCTTTACTGTCCAGCAGTAGCTTCTCCAGAGCCAAGCAGGCCCTGGCGCCATCATCCCCTCCCTCCTGAGTCCACACAGCCCTGTGACCAGCACCTTCCATAAGACCTGCCTCTGCTTCCCATCCGTGCCCAGTGCGGTCCAGTCTCTCTCCCAGCCGCTCAAGGGAGTGCACTGGCCTTTCTGCAGGCCTGTCCTCGGGGCCCAGGCCTCACGTATTTCCAGCTGCTCATTTGGGCCAGAGAAATGGAATAGAACTGAGCATGAAGGATGAATGAGCAGGGTTGTGATCGCCATGATGTCAGTATCCTCCTGTGCCTTCTATAAGCCTTCAAAGACACCCAAGTTCAAATCCTTGCTATTCCTCTCAAATGCCAAGGCATCTGTCTTAAGATACTGTTTCAGTGTCTTAGATAGTGTTTCAGTGCTTATGTCTTGGATATAGGCTGTAAGCCAAGTCTCAGGCTGTGTGCTGGAGACAGCACACAGAGGATAAATCAGGCAGGAGACCTTCCTCCCAGCAGCATCCACTCTGGGAGGATGTTATTATGGACATTATCAGTGATGGGAATAGGAAAATAAAAGGTGCTGTGGGAAGGCAGCATATCCTTGTTCACATTTCTGCTCTTGCCTCAATACCCTATTGTGTGAACATTTCCAGCATCCAAAATGTGTTGGTTTCATTCCATCCTATGCCTGGATAGCATTCAGCAAGAGATGGTGATGACAGCTGTCCAAAACATGGAGACTCTAGAACTCAGGTAGTTTGATGCCCAAGTCATGAGGGAGGGTGAATGTGTGTAGCTTTGTGTTGACACTGAGCAGTATCACCCAAGAGAGGCTCTTCTGGAAACTTCAGGAAGGAAAAATAGAAAGAGTTCAGGAGAGACATCACTAAGAAGGTTCCACTCAGTAAAATAAAATTTGAATCCAGTGCTTGGCCCTTAGCACTGAGAAGGGGCTTTGGGAGAGGGAGACTCACTGCCTCTTCATCACTGCAAAGCTCAAGCATCGATGTTCACACAGGAACACACAGAGGCAGAGAGGGAGCGAGGCGCTGCATACCAGGCACGCTGCCCAGCACTAGGCTTCCTCATGTCACCTCATCTCGGGTCAGAGACACACACATGCAGGGACCGGGACACAGCAGATGGGGCTAAATGAGAGCAGAAACCGAGGCCACATGCTGTCTGAGAGGTTCAGGAATCCAGGAAGACTCAGAGTCCCTGGAGGGGTGGATGGAAAGAGAGTGGAAGAAACCTGACCAGGGCTTGTCAGTTAGTTGCATCTGGTTCATGGACCAGGGGGGAGTGAATGTTCTATTATTTATAGACATCTGAGTCTCTTATGATTAAACATGTTGTTGTTATGTGTCTTATGTGTCATCGAGTCAATTGCGACTCATAGTGACCCTATGTACAAGAGCTCTAAACGCCGTTCTATCCTGTGCCAACCTCGCCATCTCAAATGCACTCACTCCCACCACTCCAGTCACAGAATCGATCCATCTCATCAAAGGTCTTCCTCTCCTGCGCCGTCCCTCCACTCTGCCAAACATGATGTCCCTCTCCAAGGACCAGTCCCTCCTTGCAACATGCCCAAAATATGTCAGACAAAGCTTCAGAATCCTTGACTCCAAGGAGCATTCAATCTTCACCTTCTCCAGAACAAACCTGTTTGTTCTCCTAGCAGTCAGTGGGATATTCAACACTCTTCTCCGGCACCATATCTCAAAGGCATCAATTCTCTTTAAACATAGTTATGCCCTTTTTTATCCCTTTTCTTCTCTGCTTAAAAACATACACACGCAACAAACTCAAAGCTTAATGCTATTAAATTGAAACCGACTTATATCTGACCCTCCAGGGTGTATTCAGAGGCTATAAATTACACAGGAGGATACTGCCCATCTTTCTCCTGAGGAAACACTGGTAGATTTGAACCATCTGCCTTTGGGTTGGCAAGACAACTCCTTACCTACCAAGTCACCAGAACTCCTTTCTCAAGAAAACAAAATCAACAATAAGTTAGAGAGTCTGAGAGGACCGATCCTTTACCTTCCTCAGCTCCTCTCTGATCCTCAGTCCACAAGCAAATGCTCTATTAGGAAGATGCCAAGAAGCCAAAGCAAAGGGGAGAAATAAGAAAGTTAAGGAGTCGAATAGAAGATCTCAAAGGGTGTCTCAGGAAGACAAAGGAAAGTTTTGTAGTGAAATGTGAAAAGAGCTGGAGTCTGAAAATCAAAAGGGCTGAACTCACTCAGCATTTCTTAAGCTGAAGGAACTAAAGAACAAATTCAAGTCTCAAGTTACAGTACTTAAGGATGCTATGGGGCAGAATATTGAATGAACCAGGAAGCATCAAAAGAAGATGAAAGGAGTACACAGTCACTGTACTAAAAAGAATTGGCTGACGAAGAAGAATTTCAAGAAACAATATGTGACCAAGAGGTAATGGTGATGAAGGAGGCTTTTCAGGCTGCTCTGAAGGACTTGGCAAAAAATAACATTTTAGGAATTGATGGAATACCAATTGACATATTTCAACAAATAGATGTTTCCCTGGACGTGCTCACCAAGTTGTGCAAGAAATATGGAGAACAACTACCTGGCCAACTGACTGGAAGAGATCCATGTTTGTTCCTATTCCAAAAAAAAGGTGACTCAATAGAGTGTGGAATTTAATGTTTTCAGTATCAGTACAAGCAAAATCCTACTGAAGATTATCCTGAAATGACTAGAACAGTTACATTTAAAGAGAACTACCAGAAATACAAGTTAGGTTTAGAAGAGGTCATGGCACTAGAGACATTATCACCAATGTCAGATGGATCTTGGCAGAAAGCAAAGAGTAAAAAAGAAATATCGATATGTGTTTTCCACCAATCTGCATTATACAGATGACACAACCCTGCTTGCTGAAACTGAAGAGGACCTGAAGCACCTGCTGCAGAGGGTCAAGGACTGCAGCCTCCAATATGATATGAATTCAGGCTCAATGTCAAGAAGACAGATTCTCACCACTGGACCAATTGGCAGCATCAGGATGGATGTTGAAGAGATTGAGATTGTACACAGCTTTAGTTTGCTTGGCTCCACAGTCAACACTCTTGGCACCAGTAGCCAGGAAATTAAAAGGCGCATTGCCATGGGAAAGTCTGCTGTTAGGGACCTCTCCAAAGTACTGAAGAGCAATGGTGTCTCTCTGGAGACTAAGGTGCATTTGATACAGGCCATGGTCTTCGCAATCACTTGTTATGCATCAGAGAGTTGGACAATGACCAAGGAAGATAGAAGGAGAATTGATGCCTTTGAGCTGTGGTGCTGGAGAAGAGTATTGAGAATACCATGGGCTGCTAGGAAAACAAACAGATTTGTCCTGGAAAGGGTTAAACCGGGCTGCTCCTTGGAGGCAAGGATTCTGAGGCTCAGTCTAACATACTTTGGACATGTTGTGAGGAGAGACCGGTCCTTGGAGAAGGACATCATGCTTGGGAGGGTGGAGGGACGGCGCAAGAGGGGAAGGCCCTCTATGAGGTGGATTGATTCAGTGACTGGGATAATCGGGATGGGAGTGTCGGAGACAGTGCAATTGGCACAGGACAGAGCGGAGTTTAGGGCTGTTGTACATAGGGTCGCTATGAGTCGCAAGCGACTCAATGGCACATAACAACAACAAATATGTGTTTTATTGACTGTGCAGAGGCATTTGGCTGTGTGGGTTACAACAAATTGCGGTTAACATTTAGAAGAATGGGAATGATAGAACACTTGATTGTGCTTATGCAAAACCTATATACTTGGACCAGGAAGCAGTAGTCAGAACAGAGCAGGGAAACACTGCATGGTCCAGGATCAGGAAGGGAGTGCATTAGGTATGGGTCCCATCATCATACCTTTTCAATCTATATGCAGAATGGATAATTGGGAGGCTGGGCTTTATGAGGAGGAATGTGGCATCAGGATCGAAGGAAGACTGACTCATCAACAATCTACTTAATGCAGATGAAACAAGTTTGCTTGCTGAAAGTGAGGAGGACCTGACGCGCTTGCTACAGATGGTCAAAGACTATAGTTTTCAATATGAATTGAAGCTCAACAACATCAAGAAGACAAAGATTCTCACCAGTGGGCCAATTGGTAACAAACACCATGATAGGTGGAGAAGAGATTGAGGTTATTAACAATTATAGCTTGCTCAGCTCCACAATCAACACTCTTAGCACCAGCAGTCAGGAAATCAAAAGACAAACTATATTAGGTAAATCTGCTCTCAGAGTCCTCTCCAGAGTAATGAGAAGCAATGATGTCAGTCTATAGACTAAGGTGCACCTGATCCAGGCCTTGGTCTTCACAATTACTTGCTATGCATCAGAGAGCTGGACAGGATGACAGAAGAATTGATGCCTTTGAGTTGTGGTGTTGGAGAAGAGTATTGAGCATACCATGGATCATCAAGAGAAAAAATAAGTCTGTCTTGGAGAGGGTGAAACCAAGTTTCTCCTTGGAGGTTAGGATTTTGAAGTCTTTCTCACATACTTTGGGCATGTGGTCAGGAAGGACCAGTCCTTGGAGAAGGATGTCATGTTTGGAAACGTGAAGGGACAGCACAGGAGAGGAAGACCCCAGATGAGATGGATTGATGCAGTAAGTGGGGCATTGGAATAAGTGTGTCAGAGTCAGTGAGACTGGCTCAGGACAGGACAGGTTCAGAGCTGCCATACACAGGGTCACTATGGATTGCAGGTGACTCAAAAGCATGTAACAACAGCAACCACAACAATATTAAGAATATATTCATTCCTCTGAGCTTTTCTTTGACTTTTTTATACTTTCCACTTACAGAATTGAACTGTGCCTGTCACCCAGCAGGTGTTCAATAAATATTCAATGCTTGAATTAATTAGCTCTAGCTCAGGGTCTTTTGCCATGTGGGCCTGCTCAGCAGTAGCACTAGGCAGGAATCCTGACCTAGACGATGCTGCGGCTAATAGTCTGAGTCAATGACTTTGAGAACCACTGGACCAGCATGGTGAAGTAGAGCTGTTTCCTTCAATGTGATGTTAATTTAGCAGGCTGAATACATTTAGAAAGTGAAGAGCAACGATGTCAGGCTGGAGACTAAGGTGCGCCTGATCTGGGCTATAGTCCTCACAGATAATTGCTATATATCAGAGAGCCAGAGAGTGACTAGGGATAATAGAAAGAGAATTGATGCCTTTGAGCTGTGGTGCTGGAGAAGTGTTGAATATACCATGGACTGCTAGGAGAACAAACAGGTTTGTCCTGGAGAGGGTGAAGCCAGAATGCTCCTTGGAGTCAAGGATTCTGAAGCTTCGTCTGACATACTTTGGGCATGTTGCAAGAAGGGACCAGTCCTTGGAGAGGGATATCATGTTTGGGAGGGTGAAGGGACAGCACAGGAGAGGAAAACCCTCGATGAAATGGATCAATTCAGTGATTGAGGTAATGGGAGTAGGTGTGTCGGGCACAATGAGGTTGGCTCTTGTGTCGCTATGCATCACAGGCGACTCATCGGCACATAACAACAAAAAATTTTATGCTTTACATCCATCCATGTACAGTAACTTTAAACTTTATATTACGCCTCTACATTGTGTGTTAAAAGTCCTCTTTACTACATAGCATCGAAGTTTAATTGGCATTTCTTTGGCCAATTTTTCCTTCCTCGGGAACGGCACCCTCGTGTAATTCTTAGGGTATCCTGCCATCTACTGGCTGTGGGTCCACATTACAAGCGTTTCATCTCAGATCTTTAATCTTCAAGGTCTGTTTAGTGATGGTGACATGACCTAGGCCTGAGCGAGTTGTTCTGCTAACTCAAAGCCCATACTGTCCTGGTAGTTCGAATCCATAGACAACACTGAAGGAGAAAAAGGATCAGTCTTCTCTTGTGACTTACAAGAAAAGCAATGGAGAGTCAGCTCATGAGCTGACGGCAATATGACAGGCTTGGAAGCAGGAGTGGCATCCACGCCCTAAACAACATGCCTCTGGAAACTCTATGAACCTTGATAAATGTCAATAGTTATAGAAAAACTTCAGGCCTTTTGTTCATAGGGTCACTATGAGTCGTGCTCGACTCGACGGCAATCAACAACAACAATATAAACCCATTGCTCTCTGGTCGTTTTTCATTTTACAAATATTTGTTCAGTTGAATGTTAAATAGCTGTATAATATTTCTTTCTAATACCATCCTTCCACCACCCCTAAAGGGTGCCGTCAACCTGGGGACACCAATGCTTTATGCTAAGAATGAATTTGGAAGAAAAAGAAAAGTTCATTTTTAATTTTTTTCCTTTTTTATTATTAGTTTAAATGAAAGTTTACAGAGACTTTGGATTTCCATTCATTCATTGTTGCACTTTTCTTCCTGCCCACCCCTCCCCACTAGTTCGCTCTTCTCTTTGAAAAGTGAAAGAAAAATTCTTTCATTGTTATACAATCCCTCGCCCCAAGTCCGCTCCACTATGCAGCCTTCATTCTGGACTCCTGTCATAACAATAATATCTAATCATATATCCCTTTTAAACAGTTCTATCCCATCTTTCTCAGTCTCCCCCCAACACTGGCATCAGTCCTGGTTACTTGGATCTTAGTCACATCTGGCAAATTGAGCATCTTTCTAAAGCTTAGTGGTAAGGAGTTGTGTTGCCAATTCTAAGACATGCAGTTTGAATCCAGCATGCGCTCCTTGGGAGAAAGATGTCTCTTCCTGTATGATTTAGTTCCAACAACACAGAGCAACAGTAATAAATCTTCTGTTTCTTCATTGTGTTGTGTCAGCTGTGTCTAAACTATTCCCCATGGGCTAACCAATATAAACAAAGTCATGTGAGAAAAATTGCTTTAAAGCACACTTTTCTCTGGCCTAGGAATTTTGGTGCAAGGCCTTTGAGAACCACTGGACATGCGTGTTTCTTTCCACTGAATGCAGTTTGAGACTCGGCTGTGTCCACAGCGCCATCTAGTGTCTTTGGAGCGTTTCCACAGCTTCATACTTAGATTTGGTCTCACAAATACAATGCAGTGGGTAAGACGTTCAGCATTTACCTTGTTATATCAAGGCCTACCAATGCTCTACCTTGTCATTGTCTTTCATTACAAGTGCAATGATATTTGCATTTTAATTGAGGACTGTATGGCTGTCCAGAGATAAACAAGGGCTGTCTCTGTGATTCTCTTTGATGAGCTGATTTGATCTCACTTGTGACTTCCTGCACTTTGTCTGGTCAGTGCTATACCATCTCCTCTTTATTCTGTCTGACTCACAAAAATCACTAAAGTTTGGCTATTTGGAACTCTCTGTATTTTCACATAACTCCAGGAAAAGCAAAGCAAAGGGCATGGGGGAAGAAATGGCTTTGACAATTGTTAAGTCCTTCCCTTCAATTATCTGGTTCCTGTGTCAGGGTGAGTGATTGCCAGTGAAGTCTGAGGGCTGTCGCCTCCATCTGCGCCCTTTGTGACTGCTTCTGCCCATGGTTCTGACGACTTGCAGCATAGCTCAGGGTTATCGTGCTCCAGAGGGTGGAGGTGTATTTTTTGTGGGTGTCAGGCCCTTGTCTAAGCATGGCACCCCTCTGTGCTGCTCTGCTCGTCACACTATCCTGTCTCACAGCCTACGATGCAGCCACAGACCAGAACCTGCAGTATCCCTGGGGAGATTGTGGCTTTTCTGAACGCCAAGCTTGACCACAGAAGTTGGGTCAGAATCACATCTTTTCTTTTGTTGTTGTTGTTGTTGTTATGTGCCATCGAGTCACTTGAGACTCATAGCGACCCTGTGTACAAGAGCCCTAAACGCCCTTCCATCCTGTGCCAACCTCACTGTCACAAACACATTCAGTCCCACCACTCCACTCACAGAATCGATCCATCTCATCGAGGGTCTTCCTCTCCTGCGCCATCCCTCCATTCTTCCATTTTATTGGGTGGATGGGGGCAGTGAAGAATTAAGAAAGATTCAACGGGGACTTGAAAAGACAGAGTAGTAATAGATGTAGATCAATAGTAATTAATGACATAAAATACAAAACATATGATTTTATGAAACACAATGTAAGTGAAAGCTTGTATAAAACGTAATGTACATGAATGGAAAAAGCAAAACAAAATAAAAACCAAAATTGAAAAATCAGGCTTCAAATGAACAGGAGCCCATTGGACGTTTGAGTCCTTTCTTTCTTTCTTTTTCTTTTTTTTTTTCATGTTTAACCTTTTCCCCCCTATTAGTTTATTTACAAAATTCAAATACAAGTTCACATTTTAACAAGAGTCCCCAGAAGATTTGTGTAGAATCTGATTGCCTAGTGTGTAAGGAGTTGCGCTGCCAACACAAAGACACACGGTTCAAATTCACCAGCTATTCAGTGGTAGAAAGATACAGAGTTTTCTGTGTGATTTACTGTCTCTGAAAACCCCCTGGAGGGTCTGCTATGAGTTCCAACTCCATGATAATGAGAGAGTTTGAGAATTTAAGAAAAGGGAGCCCTGGTGGCCGTTTCACAGCAAGCTTGCTGTTATCTCACAGGCTGTGTGTCTGAAGCGTTTGGAATCACCTGCCACTCCATGGAAGAAAGATGAGCAAGCTCCTCCATTTTGATTTGTTGTTGTTGTTATTGTTTTTGTGCGCTGTCACGTGGCCTGCGACTGATAGAAACCCTGTGTCCAGCAGCTCTGAAGCCTGCCCTGTCCTGAGCCAGTCTTGCTGACTCCAGCACACCTACCCTCATTGCCCTAGTTACTGATACATGGGATTTGGACTTAAATCCTTCTAAATGTAAGATAAAAATCAGCTTGAGAGACCAGCAATATTGTGAAGTGCAAGACATCACAGAAGTGATTTGTGGCCTAAGCCATCATATCAAAGTTTTGCTGGGGGTAGGGGGGTGCTGGATGGGGTAGGAGGGAGAACAAACGATGCTGTTATTCAGGGAAAGGGAAGGGACAAGACACACACGTAGGGGGAGGGCACTGCCCGCATGGCTATCTCTGTAAGGGGAAGTGTCTTTCACTTGCTCTTTCACTAAAATGCTGTTGTCTCAAAGCTAAGCATCCAAATTAAGACAGACTAGGAAAAAGGGTTGGCCATCCACTTCCGAAATACAACAGGCCCTCGAAAGTCCCATTTTTATTTACAGCCTCGGAAACTCAATGGAGAGTCAAATATAACTCAGAATCCACTAGACAGGACCAAGTGAGAGAGTTTAAAATGTGTCACCGGAGAAAACACGAGCAGTTTAGCCAGAGTTAATCTGGTTCCACTTCCAAGCCCAGCTTTGTTTTCTGTGTCCCCTGAAAGGTGAATGGCTTAGTATGGTGACCATTAAGCATGTCTACCTTGGTATCTGTTTCCTACTACCCACGTGATCTAGACGAGCTACATAGTCACACTGTGCCCCTAGTGTCTCATCTGGGAACTATGATACTTACTTCTCTCATAAGAGAAACGTAGAATGCTCTCCAGAAGCCAGAATTGCTTGCTGAAACTGAGGAGGACCTGAAGTGCTTGCTGTAGAAGGCCAAGGACTGCAGCCTTCGATATGAATTGAAGCTCAATGTCAAGAAAACAAAGATTCTCACGACTGGACAGATTGGCAGCATCATGATAGATGGTGAAGAGATTGAGATTGTTGACACAGCTTCAGTTTGTTTGGCTCTACAATCAGCACTCTTGATAACAGCAACCAGGAAATGAAAAGATGAATTGTATTGGGAAAGTCTGCTGTCAGAGACCTCTCCAAGATACTGAAGAGCAATGATGTCAGTCTGGAGACTAAGGTGCACCTGATCCAGGCCATGGTCTTTGCCGCTACTTGCAATGCTTCAGAGAACTGGACAATG
>NW_006399888.1:7974890-7993402 GCF_000299155.1 Elephantulus edwardii | reverse complement strand
AAGTCTCTTGACAGGAGGCTTTATGGCTACAGCTTATTGTGCCATTGAGACACACTCATAGCAACCCTGTGAACAGCAGATCAAAACATGAGGCCCAGTCTTGCCCTGTCTTCATAATCTCCTTCATGCTTAAGCTCATTGTGGTAGTCGCTGTGTCTTTCTCTGACTACTTTCTCCAGCATGATGTCTTCTTCCAAGGGCAGGCACCCCAACCACAAGCCCAAAGTACACAAGGCCAAGTTTCACCATTCTTGCCTTTAAGGAGAACTCTGATTGTGCTTCCTCCGAAATAGATTGGGGTGTTTTTTATTCTTTGACAATCTATGGTATTCAGTACTCTTCTCCACCACCACAATTCAAAGGTCTTGATTTTTCTTCTGTTGTCCTTATTCATTGTCCAACTTTCAGATGCACAGGAAGCAAATGAAATTGTGATGCCTTGGATCAGATACATGTTGAGCTTTAAACTGACACCCTTGTTTGTTTGCACGTTGGAGAGGTCCTCGATAGCAGATTTCACCAATGCAGCACGTCTTTTGATTTCTTGCCTGCTGCTGTCATGAGCGTTGACTGTGGATCATAGTTGAGTTAAATTGTTTATAACTTCGGTCTTTTCTGCATCTTTCATTATGTTGTTTATTAGTCCAGTAGTAAAGAATGTTGTTTTCTTGATGCTGAGATGCAATCCATACTGAAGGCTGTAGTCTTTACTCTTCTGCAGCAAGTGCTTCAAGTCCTCCACATTTCCAGCAGGCAAAGTTGTGTCATCCATGTCAAAGGTTACTGATTAATCTTCCTCCAACTCTAATGCCGCCTTCTTCGTCATGGAGTCCAACTTCTCCGGTGATTGGCTCAGCATACATACTGAATAGGTCTGGAGAGAGAACACAACCCTGAGGCACTCCCTTCCTGATCTGAAACCAGGTCGTGAGAGTTCCCTTGTTCTACGCACACAACTGCCTCTGGGTCCGTGTATAAGTTTGCATGAGCACAACTGAGAGTCCTAGGATCCCCATTCTTCTCAGTGTCATCCATAATTTATTATGATCCACTCACTCGAATGGAAAGAGTCTTGTGGAAATGACTGGTTAACATGTTACTGCAAATGACGGCAAATGTGTTTCTAAGCACGGTCATCAATTTAAAAAAATGTGCAGCAATGTGTTAAGGAATTGCTCCCGAAGAGGCTCGTCAGAGAACAAGGAACGCAAAGGAGGGACAAGAGCACAGAGACAAATTCAGGCAAATTCCTAGCACTGTCCTGATGCCCAGGCACTTCTCAGAGGGGACCCCCACCCGATGTGGCAATCCGGGCTCCCATTCCCACAGCTGGTGGCAGTTGGCTGATGGGTGCTCCAGGAAAGAGCAGAGCAATACACACACAGACACTGAGGGCAGCCTCCTGTGCTGTGAAGACCAGGCTCTAGGCACAGGACGTAGAGATGCATAGAAGCTGAGGTAGGCACAGCAGAGAGAGGGAACTGGCCAGGCCCCCAGCAGTGCCAGCTATAAAGACAAGAGATGCTTGTAAAACGAGTGAGGAGATACAGCAAGGTCTCCTAAATATTCCAGTCTCTACATTTTCCTACTTGTAATTAAAACAATCAAATGCTAGGTACATCTCCTATCTCCTGTTCCATTTCATATGTTAAATTGGGCATTTGGAGTGAGAATCCTGCAATCACAAGGTCCCCAAGCAAGTTGTGTCTTTACTTGGGGAATGTAAAGCTTGCAGCAGAGAGGTGGGCTCTGTCCCTCACTCGGTGACCAGCAGTGCGGGCTGAGAGCGTCACAGAAATGCTGCAGACAGCTGAGCGTGCTTGCCGTGTGCAAAGTTGTGCTCAGACTGTATGTGTTTTTCTCTAGAAAAACAGAAGAAAATCAAAGTCACTGCCATCGCTTCAGAGCCAGCTCATAGCTGCCCTCCAGCGAGTTTTCCAAGGCTGTACATTTCACAAAGGAGATGCCCACTCTTCTCTTTTTTCCTTCTTTTCATGAAATGGATTTTTATTAATGATTTTTCATGCAACATATATAATTTTTACAGCCCATTCTTTCCATTTAATTTTTCCCCATTCATTCATTGTTGCACATTTTCCTCCTTTCCCACCCCTTCCCCCATTTGTTTTTATTTGAAGAAAAAAAAACTCTTTAATTGTTATACAATCCCCCTAGTCCACAGTCCACTTTAATATGCATTTCTTTTTTTCTGTACTCTAGTCATGAAAATAATACCTAATCCTATATTCCTTTTAAACAATTCTCTCCCTCATCTGTTTCAATGCTGTTTACATTACTTATCCCGTCCACTGGTGGATTTTTCTTTTCCCAGTCACTTTTATCCGTCTTTAACGCCAGGGGGCAGACCTGAGTCCTTCTGAAAATAGTTGCGCCTGGTTGCTACAAAAACAACAAAACCTGAAAGCTGCTGAGTCAGAGTCGATTCTTACCCAGAACAAACTTACAAAGCAGCAGAATTGCCCCCTAAGTTTCCAATGTGATATTTAAAGGCACAAACTGTCACGTGGGTCTCCTTTTTAAAAAAAATTTTTTATTGAGATTTTAGCAAATGTTTACTGAGAACTTTTATTTCCATTAATTTCATTGTTGCACCTTTTCCTCCCCCCAAAAAAATTCTTTCATTGTTGCCCAATCCCCCCTCCTCCACTGTCCCCTCAGTCCACTTTGCTGTCACCTCTTATTCTGGACTGTTGTCATGCAAAAAACACCCAATCATATATTCCTTTTAAACAGTTCTTTCCCTCATCTGTTTAATGGCAGTGTTCATTATTTATCCTCTTTTCTTACTTTCCCCCAGCCCCCATGTCAGTTCTGTTTTATAACAGTGGCATTATGCCGTATTTGTCCTTTTGTGACTCAGCTGTTTCACTTGAGCAGCTGGTGAGTTCAAATCGCTGACCTTGGACTTGGCTGAGCCACCAGGGCCCCTTTACAGAAGAAGAGCTGTGTCTCATTGTAAACAGAGTCCCTGGTTAAGGGAAGGTTGAGTGCTCGGCTGCTATCAGAGAAGTTGGTGGTTTGAAACCCCCACCCCGCCCCCAGCTGCTCCACAGGACAAAGACCTTGTGAGCTGCTCTTGCAAGGCGACCTCATGGGGCAGGTCTGCTGTGTCCCATTGGGTCTCGAGGAGGTGAAGAGTCTTGATGGCACCTAACAGCCCAGTTTTTAGTAATCTTGCTACCTTTGACATTGACTTGTTCCGCTGTCTTGTACCAGTCAGCAGACCTCATGTGCAAAGGATTTAAAAGGCTTCCTGTCTGTTTCTTACTGTTCCATGTGGGACAATTTTAGAGGAGCCATTTGAATTTTAAATATGACCATATACTAACTGTGCCAACAATCCACCAGCTGATGTTTAAGTCACAGTTTTCAAATTACTATAATAAATTTGCTAAATGGACTCATTTTTAATGTCCTAGGTCTCTTTGCTCCTTAGGGATCTACCTTCCAGGCTCCTCTCATGGTGTGCTTTCCAGTAATCCCAAGGCCGTGCCTCGCTGGCGGTTCAAATCCAGCTCGAGGGAAAGATGGGCGGTCTCCTCCCTTGAGACTCTCAGCTTCTGAAAACCTGCTGGAGGGTCAGCAGTGAATCATTTCTGACTCCATAGCAATGAGTGAAAACCCCTCAGTGGGACATGCCCAGGGGCCGAATGTAGAAGTCACATCCCTCTGTCCTCACTGCTGATGTGTGCTTGCTGGTGGCTGAGAGGCTGGCTTCCCAGCTCAAGGACTGTCCCTCTGATGAGCACCTACAGAGAGAGAGAGGAGAGACAGAGACACAGAGAGAAGAGAAAGGTGTTCCTTCACACAAACTCGCAAGGTAAACCTATGTCAACATGTTTCCAGACCCTCCTGAGTGAAGGCATCTGTAAAGTATCAGTGTTTTCACCCTGAGTTTTTTAGCCCATAGTTTAGATACATAAGCAACCGCTTGGAGTTGACACATGATGCTTCTGATTTTCTGCAAGGAGCTGGCTCTAACTTCATTGACAAAAAGTTAGCACCCTTGTTTGTTGTGGTGGTGATGGTGGTGTACCACTAAATTTACCCCCCCCCCCATAGCTGACCCTCCAGTGTGTTTTCAGAGGCAGTAAATTGCATGAGATGAGATTACTTATATTTCTTCTATAGACTAGCTAGCTGAGTGCCTTTGGGATTGCAGCACATTTCCTTACCACTAAATCACCTTTGTGTACACAATCCAACAAGCATTGCTTGATCCTGCCTCCATCGGGTACAGGAAGCCCTGCCACCAGCATTCCACATCCCTTCAGGGCCGCCTGCTGTGGACAAGTTTCAGTTCAAGCCCATGTTCAAGTCCACCGTTGGGGCCACTGTGTCCATCCATCACCTTGAGGGCCATCCTCTCTTTCTCTAACCCTCTGCTTTTCCCAGCACAATGTTTTTTTCTAAAGGCCTGGCCCGTCCTGACAACGAGACCGAAGTGTGTGAGAGAAGTGTCCCTGTCTTTGCCTCTGTGGAGCCCCCTGGGAGTACTTCCTCCACGACAGACCTTTGTTTTGTTTGTTCTTTTGGCAGACCGCGGGCTATTCAGTACTCTTCTCCAACACTACAACGCAAAGGTATCGATTCTCACTGACGAGTCACAGTTAGTTAAGACAACACAGATGGGGCCTAACTGGAGTCACCGGTTGACTCACCCCTGGCTGACTCTTCCTGAAGGCCACAGAGGCAGCCTGCGTGTTGGAGCTTCTGGCCTGGGTGAGAGTAGGGAAGAAAAGGGCTGTCCTTCTTCATTATTTCAGAAATCACTTAGAGCTTGCCCTTGTCCGATGTCATGATGTTGCCGAGCCCTAGAACCGTAAGCCAAGGGGTCAGACTGTCAAGGGGAGGCTTTCTCTTTGGGAAGACAGACTGGATTCAGACTTTCCAGATAAGGACTATAATTTAGCATCAAGGGATGTTAGTTTGCTAAATTTGCAGGTTCGTGCTCTTAGCCTCCACCATACTCTGTATCCTTTACTTGTACGTTAGACCATTTCCCTCTTTCCGTCTGGTTTCTGTTATCTGTGGTGGGCCTTGAGGGAGCAGTGGTTGGACAGGTTCATTTATTAGCCTTGTCAGGGTCCATCTAACACCGATAACGGAGCACAGGGGACGTGGGCCTGTCCAGCAAAGCAAATTGAATCTAAATGATTCAGAGTGTTTCAGCAGCTTCCTGTGAATTAACTCACTTTAGATGTCCCGCCATCAATCTTACTTTTAATTTGATATGTGCATGCTACACATTCATTCCCCTTTGGAAAAGTGTTCTGTCAAGTTTTACAGAGAAGCGATTTGATATTTAAAATATTTTTTTCCTCCGAACTTGAAAAATTCACTTGCTCATGTGTTACTATCAAGTTGGAACTGACTCATAACTGACGCCCCCACCCGCCCCATGGGTTTCTGAAGCCGGAGGTCACATGGGAAGATAATGCCCATCTTTCTTCCTCAGAGCTGCTGTTAAATTTGAACCACCAATGAGTGTCGACTTTGAGTTAACAGTGCGGCTCCCTGAGGACTATGCCAAGGTGAAAATCAGATTCAAAGGCATTAGTTGGGATGATTGTAGAATTAGCCCAGGGTTGCTGGTCAGCTTACATTCACTCCACAAAGAGCTCTTCCATCTCCAGTTCTTGGTTTGAGTTCTCTGATAACTGGGCTTTTCCATATATGGAAACTCCTTTGCCCTAAACATTCCGTTGAAAAACATCACAAATTTACCATATTACAAATAGAAGGTAATGAACTTATTGCCCTTAATTAGCATTCACTTGCCAAACTACTACTTTATCTTTTACTCTTGGCACAGGCAGCCAGGAAATGAAAAAATGTATTGCATTGGGAAGGTTTGCTGTCTCCAAAGTACTGAAGAGCAATAATGTCAGTCTGGAGACTAAGGTGCGCCTGATACAGGCCACAGTCTTTGCAATCACTTGCTAAGCATCAGAGAACTGAACAATGACTAGGGATGATAAAAGGAGAATTGATGCTTTTGAGCTGTAGTGTTGGAGAAGAGTATTGAATATATCATGGACTACTAAGAGAGCAAACAGATTCATCCTGAAGAGGGCTAAACCAGGATGTTCCTTGGAGGCAAGGATTCTGGAGCTTCATCTGACCTACTTTGGACATGTTGCAAGGGTGAAGCCAGGCTGCTCCTTGGAGGCAAGGATTCTGAGGCTTTGTCTGACATACTTAGAACATATTGCAAAGAGGGACCAGTCCTTGGAGAGGGACATCACGCTTGGGATGGTGGAGGGACAGTGCAGGAGAGGAAGACCCTCAATGAGATGGATTGATTCAGTCACTGGGGTAAAGGGGATAGGTGTGTCAGAGACAGGAGAGATTGGCAAGATATAGAGCAGGGTTTAGGTCTGTTGTACATAGGGTCACAATGAGTCACAAGTGACTTGATGGCACATAACAACAACGACAACAGCATGATTCCAGGGACTATAATACTTACTTCTCTCGTAAGAAGCACAATCAGAATGCTCCTTAGAAGCTAGAATTTCCAGCTCAGTGGCTTTGAGGACATCATTGGAAAAAACCACATGCTGGGAAAAGAGGTCATCCTTGGTTAAGCAGAGGGTGATAGAAAATAGAAGAAATAATCAGTGAAATGGACAGACACAGTCGACATCAGTGGATTCCCACCTACCGATGATGTGAAGATGACCGAGGTCTGGGTGGCATTTCCCTCTGTCATCATGAGTCAGAGGTGACTTGATAACAACTAACAACAACAAAGATATACTCAGGGAGTTGCAAGTTCATGTATGTAAACCAGATGTTGTAATGTGAGATTCATATAATGTTGTTGTTATGTGCTGTTGGGTGGACCTGAGGTGAATGTATTATTAAGTACAGTTTGAAGGTTGCTTTGCATGGTGATTTTCAAAACTACCCACAAAGTCTTTGAAACTCTCCCTGTCGACGCTTCCCTACCTTTCATCTGAGGGCTTATGGCTCTTCAAACCCAGTGGAAAGTGGAATGAGTGAGGAGAACGGGGCTGTTCTAAAGTAAGTCTCTTGACAGGAGGCTTTATGGCTACAGCTTATTGTGCCATTGAGACACACTCATAGCAACCCTGTGAACAGCAGATCAAAACATGAGGCCTTTGGACATGTTGCAAGGAGGGCCAGTCCTTGGAGAAGGACGGCATGCTTGGGAGGGTGGAGGGACAGCACAAGAGAGGAAGACCCTTGATGAGATGGATTGATTCAGTGACTGGGGTAATGGGGGTAGGTGTGTTGGAGACAGTAAAGTTGGCACAGGATAGAGCAGGGTTTAGGGCTGTTGTACATAGGGGTCTCTATGAATGACAGGCAACTTGATGGCACATAACAACAACAACAACAACTTTGTCACCTTTTTGGATCACTGGAGGGTCAGCTATGAGTTGGTTCTGATGCAATAGCACACAACAACTTCTTCATGTGTGAGGTAGTTGCTGTCATCTCACAATTCATCTTGTCTTTCATTACTGGCTTCTAGTATATCAAAACAACATGAGTAGTCTCCTGCCATGGGATTTGTTGTTGTTAGGTGCCATTGAGTTGACTCTAAGCAACCTCATGAACAACAGACCTGAACCCTGTCCTCTCCTGTGCTGTCTTCACATTCTCTGACCCACCTGAACACATTGATACAGTCACTATGTCAGTGCACCTGGTTGAAGGTGGTCTTCTCTTTCATTGACCCTCCACCTTTCCAAGCATGATATCCCTCTTCAAGGAATAGCCTCTCTTAGCAACATGCCCAAAGTCTGTGAGATGAAACTTCATCCATGTGATTGACTGCCTCTGAAAACCAGCTGGCAGGTCAACTAGGAGTCAATTCTGACTCGACAACGATGAGTTGTTGTAGTTTATGTTATTGAATTTTTCAGAATAGAGCAGAATTTCCGTTATTGCCCAGGACTTAGTTGTATAAGCCCTAAGTTTTCTCCTCATTACACCGTGGCTGACCTCTGTTATGGTCCCTTAAAAGCAAAGGAAAAAATTCAACAAAACATTCTCCTTCTCTTCTCCTCACATATCTAATGAGAGAAGAAATGGGTGCTGTTTTGATGGGCAAGTGGCAGAGGAGCACAATAGATCAGTTCTGCCGGGTGCACAAAACATAAGGAATCCGAGGAATGTCACATGTTTAAATATCCTAGTTTACAATGGGATTATTTTTAACTTTTTTCTTATTATTTTACCAAAAGTTTACAGAAAAGTTGAATTTTTCATTCATTCACTGTTTCGCATGTTCCTCCCTACCTCCCCCCTAGTTAGCTTTTACTGGGTTGTTGGGTTTTTTAATATATTAGTTTGTTCACGAAGTTAATATACATTGAGAAATTGTGGTACATTCCACATGATGGAATAATACGCATCACTTTTGAAAAATACTACATAACTTGGGAGAGACTGGACAACATTATGCTGAGTGAACTAACTCAGTCTCATAAGGACAAGTACTGCATAAAACTATTATTGTAAAAATAGAAGGATAATTAGTAAAACATGTATGGGGACACAAAGAGGTAAAGGGTGGGAGCAGAGGGGCGAGGATGGGTAGGGACGGAACCACAGGGCTGCACAATTCGCTGGGTGGATGGAAGGGGTAAAGGAAATGGGAAGGATCCAGCAGGGACCTAAAAGATTGAGTAACGATGGGTAAGGTCCAGTAGTGAATGATTTTATAAAACATAGTGGATGGGAATGATTGCATGTAACATAATACCAATGAAGAATAGTGTGAAATCCAATGGGATTTTTAATTTTTAAGGGTAACAGCTTTAAATCTAGAGATCTGGCTTCAATCCCTGATTCTTCCATTTAAATTTGCTGCCTGACCTTGACGAAGCCACCTAACCTTCTTCACACCTCAGTTTCCTCACTGTTCTCACGTAATGATAATCCTTCCATGCTTCTTCTTGTTGTTAGGTGCTGTAGAATTGGTTCTCACTTGTGACCCTGTGTACAAGATATCAAATCCTTGCCCAGTGCTGGGCCGTCCCCACAATCTTTTCTCTGTTTAAGCCCATTATTGCAGTTACTGTGACAGCCCACCTTGTTGAGGGTCTTTTTACTGCTTACCAGTGCTGTCTGAGCAGGTTAGACTTCAGCACCATTGGTTCTTGATCACATGTTATCTTCTGATACAGAGGAATGTCAACCAGTTCTTGTCAGCCTTTTAAATCTCTGTATTCCTCTCATATGTTGTTGGGGGGTTTTTAATGAAGTTTCTGCTTCATGCAGTAATTTGTCCATAGAATCCTGAGCCCTGAGGCTTTCATTTGTTCTACAGTTCTTTCATCTTCAGAAATGGTGGATTTCTTGTTAGTTCTAGGCTTTCTTCATACATTTTGTTAGAATGTTTTCTTTTGTCTTCTCTAGCCACCTTTTAAAATCATCTCTTCACCTCTTTTCAAGTTGTGCCAAGAATCTAGACCACCACCTGGCCAACTGATAGAAAGAGATCTATATTTGTTCCCATTCCAAAGAAAGGTGATCTGACAGAGTGTGGAAATTATCAAACAGTATCATTGATCACATGCAAGCAAGATTCTGCTGAAGATTATCCAAAAACGACTGGAACAGCACACCAACAGAGAACTGCCAGAAGTGCAGGCTGGATTTAGAAGAGGCTGTGGCACTAGGGATATTATAACTAATGCCAGATGGATCTTGTCTGAAAGCAGAGGGTACCAGACAAATGTCTGTCTGTGTTTCATTGACTGTGTGGATCACAACAAACTGTGGCTGACTCTGAGAAGAATGGGAATCCCAGAACACTTGATTGTGCTTATGCGAAACCTATACTTGGACCAGGAGTCAGTCATCAGAACAGAGCAGGGAAACATTGCATGATACAAAATTGGGAGGGGTGTGCATCAGGGATATGTCCTATCTCCATAACTTTTCAATCTATATGCAGAACAGATTATCCAAGAGGCTGGGCTCTATGATGAGGAGTGTGGCATCAGCATTGGAGGTAGACTCATCAACAATCTGTGTTATGCAGATAACACAACCTGCTTGCTGAAACTGAGGAGGACCTGAAGCACTTGCTGCAGAAGGTCAAGGACTGCAGCCTTCAATATGGATTGACATTAAACAAAAAGAAAATAAAGATTTTCACCACTGGGCCAATTGGCAGCATCATGATAGATGGTGAAGAGATTGAGATTGTTGACAGCTTCAGTTTGCTTGGTTCTACAATCAACACTCTTGGTACCAGCAGCCAGGAAATTAAAAGACAAATTGCATTGGAAAAGTCTGATGACAGAGGCCTCTCCAAAGTACTGAGGAGCAACAGTGTCAGTCTGTAGACTTAGGTGTGCCTGATTCAGGCCATGGTCTTTGCAATTACTTGCTATGCATCAGAGAGCCGGACAATGAATGGATTTCTATGAGAACAAACAAGTTGGTCCTGGAGAGGGTGAAGCCAGTCTGCTCCTTGGAGGCAAGGTTTCTGAGACTTTGCCTGACATACTTTGGACATGTTGCAAGGAGGGACCAGTCCTTGGAGAGGGACGTCGTACTTGGGAGGGTGGAGGGACAGCACAGGAGAGGAAGACCCTCAGTGAGATGGATTAATTCAGTGACTGGGGTAATGGGTGTGTCTGAAACAGTAAGATTGGCAAGGGATAGAGCAGGGTTTAGGGCTGTTGTACATAGGTTCGCTATGTTTTGCAGGCAACTCGATGGCACCTAACAACAACAACATTCACCTCTTTTACTTTATTATTTCTTCAGTTTGAACACGCAACCTCCCAGAGCAAGTTTCAGAGACTCTCCTAATATCCATTTTGGTATTTTCTTCTTTCATGAACTTTAATGGCTTTTCTTCACATCATTCTGGTAGCTTTGTGGTAAGGAATTGCACACCACCAAGACAAAAACATGTGGTTCGAGTCCACCAGCAGCTTCATGAGGGAAAGATGGGACGTCTCCTCCCCTGTGATTTACAGCCTCCAAAAACCTACTGGAGGGACAGTTATAAGTTGGTTCTGACTTAACGGCACACAACAACAACTTTTCCAAGTAGGGGGCTCTAGTCACTTAGAGGTAAGTCACTGTCTACTCAAAGGTACTCAGTTCAAATCCATCTCCTACTCTTCGGGAGAAAAAGATGAGCAGTCATCTTCCGCGTGATTTACTGCCTTTGAAAACTCACTGGAAGGTGAGCTATGGTTGGTCTGACTCAACAGCATACAACAAGAACAACTTTTTTATATCTGATATCCTTGCTATCATCCCACAGTTCATCTGTCTTCCATTAATAGCTTTCTGTGTATCAAGTCTCTGCTTTTAATAGTCAGTAAATTCTTGTTGAGAATACTCAAGGTTGTTTGTAGGTCCATGAACTTGTTTTCCTTTTTTTCAGCTTTAATTTGAACTTACATATGAGCAACTGATGATCTGTTTCCAGCTGGCTAGCCCCTGGCCTTGTTCTGACCAATGATTTCGAGCTTATCCGTAGTCTCTTTGAACAGATGTTGTCAATTTGATTCCAGCATATTCTCTGTAGTGTGACCCACCTGTTTGGTCACTATTTATGATATATTTAGAAAGTATTTGTAGTAAGTAAGTAGGTCTTTGGTCATCCAAAATTCTAACAGATGATATTAAGCATTATTTCTATCACCAGTAACGTATTTTCTAAGTACTGGTCCTTCTTGGCTTGAAACTTTTGCATTCTAATTACTAGTAATTACTAACACATCTTGATTGTATGTTTGGCTCTTTCCACACTGCAGAAGTTGGTAAAAAAAAAAGAAGTTGGTAAAATCTTCGACGTCTTTATCTTTGACACAACTGTAAATTTGAATAGTAGTCATAGTAGGTAAGTAGTCTTCCATGTAGGTCTGTGGATGTTACCCAATCACTGGCAGCATTTTACTTTAGGACAGACCTTGAAATGGTTATTTTTGGTGATGAATGTGATACCATTCCTTGTCACTTTGCCCTTCCATGTGGAGTAGAGCGTATGGCTAATACCACTCCACCCTAGCTCACTAATTCGTCAACTTAAACAAACGAACAAAAACACGCCAACATTGCCATCGGGGCTGAATGAACTCATAATTGATCCTCTGGCCGGGCCCTGCAGGCTGTGCAGCACACAGGAGATTATACATCTTTTTCCCATGGAGTGACTGGGGATTTGAATCACCAGAGAAGAGGCACCTAGGCGTTAACAGCACAGCTCCTTATGGATTAGGCTCCTTTAATGCCTCAAATATCCATTTCCAAGTATTTCTTCCCATTTTGGCGACTTTGAATGTCTCTTGAATCATTGTGTGCACATTCTGCATTCTGGTTATTAATGCAAGTTCGCAGCTGTTTTTTCCTCTTAACCTGTTTGCCATCAGCAGAGGCTAATCCTGAAAGCTTTTCTCCACCCATGCTATCAAAGTCAACTCTGCTTTGCTGACATAGCTCTTTCTCGGTCATATTTTTGTTGTCTTCCAACAAGAGTGGCTCATTTTTTTTATATTGTAGGAGATAACATTCTACAGCCTATTTGTGAGGGGTTTTATTGGCCAATTTTTTCTGACATAGATCGCTCGCCAGGTCTTTCTTTCTGATCTCCCTCAGTCTAGAAGCTCCACTGAAACGTGTCCGTCATAAGTGACCCTGCTGGCACTGGAATATTAGAGGTGTAGTCTCCAACAGCATGGCAGCACTTAAGTCACCACAGTATCGCACACTGACAAACAAGTGGTGCACCAACCTTACAAAGTGTCCAAATATCTCTACCTCTGGTGGACTAGTGGTAAGAAACTGCACCACAATCCCAAAGACACACAGTGTGAATCCACCAGCTACTCTGCTGGAGAAGGATGGATGGACAGTCTTCTCCTGTGGATTAACGGCCTCTGGAGGGGCAGCTGTGGTTTGGTTCCAACTCGATGGCACACAACAACAACAACGTATAAGAGTTAGTGGTAAGAAGTTGTGCTGCAGACCCCCAAAACACACAATCTGAATCCACCAGCTGCTCAGGAGAAAGATGGGCAGCCTCCTGTGTGCTTTGCTCCCTGTGAAAACATGCTGGAGGGTCAGCTATGAGTCGATTCCAACTTGACGGCATACACGACAACATATAAAAATTAGTGGTAAGGAGTTGTGCTGCCGTTCCAAAGACACACAGTTCGAATCCACCAGATGCTGCTCAGGAAAGAGATGAGCAATCGCCTCCTGTGCTATTTACTGTCTCTGAAAATCTGCTGGAGGGTCAGCTATGAATCAGTTCAACAGTACACAACAGCATATAAGGGTTAATATGCAAAATATGTGTATAGTCCTTAACACAATTCTGGAAAAGAAAAGCATTTTTTAAGTGTTAACCGGTTAATAATACGTGGATTCCTTAAGATCCTTTGTACAAATATGAGCTCTTGTACTTCCTGGACCAGATCTTGGTTCCTAGATCTATAAAATAGGAATAATAATGGTCATTAGAGTTATGGTGAAGATTAAATACTGACAAAAAGGAGAGGATTTGGAACAGGTAGTGAGCACCCTCTCATCAGTAAATCTAGAAAAATACACTTCGGAACAGTCTGCAGGCAGAAAAGTGCTGTTGGTTTTAGAGAAAAGGAGAGGATGGATTCAGATGGTTTGGACTGATGAGGAGGTGGGAGGACATTAGTGGCTCAGGAAGAATGTGAAAAGACAGCGCCTGAGGCAGAAGCTGTGTGCTATTTGGCTATAAGTGAGGGAGAAGCAAAAAAAGATAGGTACTCAGAGAGGCTGGTGGGCTGATTAAAACAAGGCAGAATGGAAGCCTCCAGAGAAAGAAGCAGAAGGAGAAGAGAGATTTGCAGGAGCAGAGGAAAGAAGACAGAAGAGATGGAGTTAACAGAGAGCTAGAAAATTCATGGATGCCTCCTTCTCAGCCAGGAAGATTGGCCAGCCACTGCCCGTCTGAAGGTGTGTGTCAGGAGACGCCAAAGCAGCCCCAGGGTCTCTGAGAGTGATGCTGACCCAGAATGCCATGGGAACTGTGGGCTCGTAGCAGACAGGAGAGCTGGTCACTTTTTCTACTCTCGAAGCCTCTCCCCCTCGGTCACCACCACGCCCAGGTTGCTATGCCTTGACACACTTCTGTAGCGAAAGTCATCCCTCCTGTCATCTGTGCAAAGACAAAATGAGGTAGAGGAAATCAACTTTGCTTCCTTATCAAAGCCACTTCTGTCCCAGCCATCTGTGATTTACAGGAATAGGAACTAAATGCCTGGGTGATGATAACATGTGATGGTTTTGGTGGGTTTTGCTTGCTAATCTTTTTTATCAAAAGCAGAATTGGGAATATTATGTTTCATCTGGTAAAGCTCCATTGATTGCACGTACATCACGTACAGACGAGATGAGGAGTTCCTTGGATTGCGTTCACATCACTGCCTAAGAAGAAAGCAAACTGGCTGGTGGAAAACTCTTGACTGCATGTTGCTCAGATGCTGTGGACACATGTGACTGATTGAGAGCAGCTTCGAAGCCCAACAATACCAAACATAGCATGAAAACCAAGCCTTTTACTTGCCAGCATGGGAAAAGTTCCATAGAAGAAAATGACGAGACTAGAATGGACCGCCTAAAAAAAACCCCTCCAAGTTCTCGGGAATTATTTGACCAATCTGCCTGCAGTCTTGGCCACAAAGATGACTGGTTCATGTCAGGTGAACTTCCAAGTTGTGAAGGTCATATCCTGACATTGAAGACTAGAAGACTAGTGCACACCAGGCAAGGGCAGTGAGATCCCCTAGTTTTTATATTCTATTAGAGAACGTTGGGACAAGGGCTCTTAGGTCAAGAGTCTAAGAATTTAACCTGACTTCCTCAAAGTATTAGTCAACTTGGGTAGCACAAATGCTGGGCAATAAACAATCTGAAAATTCGATGACTTAAAACAACAAAAAGTTATTTTTCTTGCTCAGACTCAACTGGCCAGAACATTGAATCAGTCAAATGTGATGGTACTGAGCTAGGTACAAGATTCAGGTTGAACAGAAGGCAAGAGAGCTTTACCAGACATCTCTTTGTGCTTTATGGACTATGCAAAGGCATTTGACTGTATGGATCATAACATTATAACTGTGTGGGTCCCATGTTATGGCTAATATTGAGAAGAATGGAAATCCCTGAACACTAAATTGTGCTCCTGGGCAATGTCTATATAGACCAAGAAGCTTTGGGCAAGCAAAGCAAAGGAACACTGCATGGTTTAAAACTGAGAAAAGTGTGCACCAAGGCTGCATCTTTTCTCCATATCTACTCTATCTGTGTGCTGAGCAAATCATTTGAGAAGTTGGACTTTGTGAAGAAGAAGACAGTGGCATCAGAATTGAGAAAGACTTATCAACAACCTGTTATACAGTTCACACAACCTTGCTTGCTTAGAATGAGAGCATGAAATACTTGCTGGAACAGTCCACCCAAGGGCAAGTGCTCACTAGGGAAGCATTTGTCCATGGTGGTGGGAAGGGTGTGTGACGTATGTGTTACCTCATTAGCTGAAACCAACCCGTACAGAGCAGTACGTTGTTGTTAATAGGTGCTGTTGAGTCAAGTACAACTCATAGCAACCCTGGGAATAACAGATCTGAACCCTGTTCTATCCTGTGCCAAATTCACAATCGCTGACACACTCCAGACTATTGCTGCAGTTACTGTGTCACTCCACCTAGTTGAGAGTCATCTTCTCCTTCACCATCCCTCCACCCTTCCAAGCATGATGTCCCTCTCCAAGGAATAGCCTCTCCTAGCAACATGACCAGAGAGGATAAACAGATTTTCAAACTCTATATTGAATTGATGTCATCGGGGTGTGAAGAGTGAAGCACAGAAGTAAATTGAAGGCAAATGGTTTATCAGAACTGCTTAAATTTTATACGTGTATGAACAACCATGATTGTGTATGAACAATGACAAAATCTGGAGGTTTTGTTAAAGTATACACTCTGAAATACTGCGTAGTACCACTGTTATAAAACAGGGCTGACATCAGGGTTGGGGGAAACTGAGAAAGATGGGATAAATAATGTATACTGCATTGAAACAGATGAGGGAGAGAACTGTTTAATAGGTATATGATTAGGCATAGTTGTCATGACAAGAGTCCAGAACGAAGGCAGCATAGTGGAGTGAACTTGGGGGGAGAGATTGTATAAAAATGAAAAGATTTTTTTTTATTATTATTTCTCAAAGAGAAGAGTGAACTGCAGGGGAGGGCTGGACAGGGAGAAAAGAGCAACAATCAATGAATGGAACTCCAAAGTCTCTGTAAATTTTCATTAACATTAATAATTATAAAAAAAAATACACACTCTGCCTCAGTAGATCTGGATGGGGCATTTGTAACAAATTCTCGGGGAATCTTGATGCTGCTGGCTGGTCTGAGGGCCACGCTGTGGAGAACTGAAGGAAAAGTTCTAAGAACAATGTGCTTCTCTAATTTTCCTGAACTTTGGAGTTCCAGGGAATGGCACAAAGTGCTAGAGATACCCCTAAAGGCATAATTCTCCTGGTGAGAGGTCTTGACTTCAAGAATGTTAGGTTTCCAAGCTGATTACAAGGAGCAACCTTGATTGAAAGTGATACCGTAGAAGCTACTGGAAGGAGCAGTACTTCTTTACTGCTTCAGTCTGTCCTGAGGGCTATTAGAAACCTTCAAAGTGCTTTCTCAAATCATTCGTCAAGTTATAAAGGGACAAAACGCCTTCAGTTCCACCAGAAACTGTCATAGGAATTTTTTATTTCTAGTCTCACTTAGCAAGAAAAGAAGGGTGGGGGGAACCAAACCAAAACACCTACACAACCTTATTCTGCATGGTTTAAGTAAATCAAAGAAATGTGGATGACAGCATTTTCGTTGGAAGGGAAAGCCCACAGATTTTCCAGCTCCTCTATGTTCTAGTCTAAAGTGATGAAGAGACTGAGACTGGAAGGAGTCTGCTCATTCTTTTAGTTTTCCCTTTTTTGTAATTGAGATTTTAATGAAAGTTTGTAAAGAACTTGTGTTTCCAGTCTTTCATTGTTGCACATTTTCCTCCCTGCGCTCTCCCACCGCAGATTACTTTTTTCTTTGGGAAAAACATTCTTTCATTGTTATACAGTCATGCTCCCTCCCCAGACCACTTTACTATGCAGCTCTTTTTCTAAACTCTTGTCATGCCGATAATATCTAATCATATATTCCTTTTATACAGTTATCTCCCTCGTCTGTTTCAATGCTGTGTAGATTATTTATCCCCTCTTTTCTTAGTTTCCCCTCAGCTCCCAGGTCAGTCCTGTTTCATATCTGTGGCAGTATACCATATTTGTCTTTTTGTGACTGAGATATTTCACTCAGCATGATGTCCTCCAGGGTCACCCATTTTGTATAATATTACATGAATTCTTTGTTTTTCAGTGCCACATAGTATTCCATTGTATGAATATACCACAGCTTCTCAATCCATTCATTTGTTGATGGGCACTTGGGTTGTTTCCAACTCTTTGCTATTGTAAACAAAGCCACAATAAACATGGGCGTGCATATATGTGCTTGGGGTGACATTTACGGTTTCTTTGAGGTTTATTCCCAGTAGTGGAATTGATGGGTCAAATGGTATTTCTTTTTCCAACTTTTTGAGAAAGTGTGATACTGCCTTCCATAATGGTTGCACCATGGAGTCTGCTCATTCTTCAGAGTGATTGTTTTACATTCTTCCTGTACTTGGAGTACTTAAGGTGACCACAATGCAGTCATATATCTTTGCTTAAGTTTAAGAAAGGGACTGTGTGTCCTCTCTGATCCAGCCACCACCTGTCATTCACATCCCATCATGCCGTTTTTCTCCCTATACTTGCCTGACAAACATCAGTCTGAGATGTCCAGTGACCACCTTTTCAGAAGCTGCACTCAGGGCTCAGGTAACTTGTTGGAGGAGGTCAAGCAACTGCTCCATTTAATGTCCCTCTAATATTTTTTAACAAATAATAAAACCACTCGCCAATCAAATCTATTCCAACTCATGGTGACCCCATGGTTGTCAGAACTGTGATGAATAGGGTTTGTAATAACTGGATTTTGGCAGTAGAGCACACTGTTGTTACTGTTGTTAGATGCCATCAAGTCAGCTATGACTCATAGCAACTCTGTGAACAGCAGATCTGAACCCTGGGCTATCCTGCGCCTTCCTCAGCATCTCTGACATATTTGAAGCCATCGCTTCAGTCACTGTGTCATTCTGTCTCATTGGAATCTCTTTCACTCACCCTCCACCTTTCCAAAAGTAATGTCCTCTTCCAAAGAATAGCTTCCCCTCACTACATGCCCAAAGTATGAGAGACCGAGCTTCCCCACCTTCGCCACCAAGGAGCACTCTGGCTGCACTTTTTCCAAAATATATGTTTGTTCTCTTGGCAGTCCATGGGATATTCAGTACACTGCTCCAACTCTACAATTAAAAGACATCAATTCTTCTTCTAGTATCCTTATT
>NW_006399888.1:7926162-7971555 GCF_000299155.1 Elephantulus edwardii | reverse complement strand
ACATGATGTCCATCTCCAAGGACAAGTCCCTCCTTGCAACATGCCCGAAGTATGTCAGATGAAGCTTCAGAATCCTTGACTCCAAGGAGCATTCTGGCTTTACCTTCTCTAGGACAAACCTGTTTGTTCTCCTAGCAGTCCATGGTATACTCAACACTCTTCTCCAGCACCACAACTCAAAGGCTCTATGTACAAAGCTAAATATTATAGTGAAATGTGATAAGAGCTGGAGTCGGATAATAAAACATGAAGAACTCACTTGGAATTTCTCAAGTTAAAAGTAGATCAGTAAACCCATTATCTAGGGAGTGAGCTCATTCTTCCAGCCTTTCAGTTAACAGACAGTAACAGTTTCATTACCAAGTGACTAATAATGAAAGTAAAACTTACATATAGTCAATCACTCATTCACTCATTGCCATCAAGTTGGAACCAGCTCAGATTGACATCCACCCAAATCCCGTGGATTTCCAGGGACAGTGAATCACAAGAGGAGAGATTGCCAATCCTCCTCCCTCAGACCCTCTGTGGGATTCAAACCATCTCTGGGTTAGCAGTGCAACTCCCTACCCACTAGGCCATCAAAGCTCCCAAGAAACTCAACACGAAAGAGAAGATAAAAATCCTAAACATGCAGTCTGCTAAATTATGCATATGTTTTCATTTTATTGCTGCAAATAAGATAAAAATATACATTTGAACTGCTCAGAAATTTCTCTTGTACATCTTAGTCAACAGCCTGCCCAGGGAGTTGACCACTGTTCTAACATAGATCAACAAAGACAAAAGGGTAGCTGTTGTTGTTAGGAGTCCTCAAGCATCATTTAATCATTTGGTTTGTTTTCCAGGTGGGAGTCAACTGATGCATAAACTAAGCTTTCTGTTAGTTACAGCATTTTTATATCAGAATCTTGAGGAAATATGAAGTAACAAGTTTCTTTCATTGCAGTGACAAGATTTTTAAATTGCTGTGCAAGATCATTATTTCGAGAACCATCAACTTGCTTTTCCCCAATTTCCATAATTCTAAGTTTTAAACACCTTCTCATAAAGTTAATTTTCATGAAAATATTTCTGATTACTTCACTTACATAATCTCTTATCCTAGGTAGAGCATGACTGTGCATGCTTTTAGAGTCCTGTCCACCCCCACAGACTTGACGTTGGGACTGTTCATAGGATTTTCTGGGTTTTCTATTAATTGTGTCCACCAGAGATGTATTCTGTCTCCATACCGTTTCAATATTTATGCAGAACAGATCATCCAGGGGACTGGGCTGTATGAAGAGGAATGTGGCATCAGAATTGGAGGAAGATTCAACAACCTGCCTTAGGCAGATGACACAACCCTGCTTGCTGAAACTGAGGAAGACCTGCAGCGCTTGCTGCAGAAGGTCAAGGACTGCAACCTTTAATATGGATTGAAGCTCAACAACAAGAAAACAAAGATTCTCACCATTGGGCCAGTTGGCAGCAACATTATGAATAGTGAAGAGACTAAGATTGTTAACAGTTTTAGTTTGCTTGACTCTACAATCAATACTCTTGGTACCAGTAGCCAGGCAATCAAGAGATGAATTGTATTGGGAAAGTCAGTTGTCTGGGACCTCTCCAGAGTACTGAAGAACAATGACATCAGGCTGGAGACTAAGGTGTGTCTGATCAAGGCCATAGTAATCACAATTACGTGTTGTGCATCATAGAGCTGGACACTGACTAGGGATGATAGAGAATTGATGCCTTTGAGCTGTGGTGCTGGAGAAGAGTGTTGAACATACCATGGACTACTAGCAGAACAAACAGGTTTGTCCTGGAGAGGGTGAAGCCAGGCTGTTCCTTGAGTCAAGGATTCTGAAGCTTCATCTGACATACTTTGGGCATGTTGCAAGGAGGGACTGGTCCTTGGAAAGCAACATCATGTTTGGGAGGATGGAGAGACAGCACAGGAAAGGAAGACCTTTGATGAGATGGATTGATTCAGTGATTGGGGTAGTGTGAGTAGGTGTGTCAGAGACAGTGAAGTTGGCACAGGATAGAGCAGGGTTTAGGGCTCTTGTACATAGGGTCACTGTGAGTCATAAGTGACTCGATGGCACATAATAACAACAACATATTAATCGTTAGAGGCAGTGTTTACAATTGGTAAGAGTAGATACTGTTTTCAAACATTAGCTCTTTTGCCAACCAGCTTCAGTGACATCGAGCTCCTTACTTGTCCTCATTGAATCTCGTTTTCCTCTTTTATGAGAAGAGACTAATGGTACAATCTACGTCAGAGTGGTGTTATGATTCCACTCCATACCCATCAAAATCCCAATAGTCTTCTCTGCAGAAATAAATTTTTCCAATAAGTGACTCTGTCCTCAAATTTATTCAAGGGCCTCAACTTTTATGGAATTTCAAGGGCTTCAAATTTCCAAAGAAAGCTTGAAAAAGAAGACCAAAGTAGGAAGATCCCCACTTCCTGTCCACAAAGCATATTATAAAACTACAGTAATGAAAAATATCTGCTATTAATATCATTCACTCACTCACACTCCCTGTCCTTGAGTCAATTCTGACTGACAGTGACCTGTAAATCTTTATGGGGGGAGACTACCCATCTTTCTCCCAAGGAGCACTTAGTGGATTTGAACTGCCAACCACACAGTTAGAAGCCTGAAACTTTATATACCCAGACACCAAGGCCCCTGGCTTCTGGTATAATGATAGACATGTAGAACAATGGAGTAGAATTGAGAATCAAGAAAGAAGCCTGGATAGCTGTCTATGGTCAGCTGATTTTTAACAAAGGTTTTTAGTTCATCCAGTGGGGAAAATACGTAATTCTGGAACAACGGGTCTCCACAAGCCACAAAATGAGCCTAGACTCATACCTCACACCATATGTAAAAACTAACACAAAATTGATCAAAAGTCTAAATACAAAAACTAAAACCATAAAATGTAGAGGCAATATTTTGGAACCTATCTTTTTAACAATGAATATTTAGCTATGATGCCAAAAGCATGATCAGCAAAAGATAAAATATATAAATAAGACTCCATAAAAAGTAAAGTTTTTTTTTATTAAAGTGAAGAAATAACAATGGATTGGGGGAAAATTTTAAGGACTCATATTTAACAACAATATTAGATAAGGATTTGTTGTTGTGTACTATCAAGTTGAAACCATGTCTGACCCTCCAGGGGGTTTTCAGAGGCCATTAATCACATGGAAGGAAATTGCCCATCCTTTTCCTGCAGAGCAGATGGTAGGTTCAGACCTCAGGACTTTGGGATTGCAGCGCAGCTCCTTGCCGCTGGGCCACCAGAGCTCCCTAGATGAGGGTTTAGTATGCAAAATATACAAGGAAGATTTATGATTTAGCAACAACAGCAACAAAACTAGGCCAAGCAAAAATAGGCAGAAGATTTAATTGGGCTCTTCACTGGAGGAGATACACAAATAAACAAAAAAGTACAAGAACTCTAATATCACTCGTCATTAAAAAAGATGCGAGTCAAAAGCACAAGGAGATACGAGTTCACACTCACTAGAATAAACTTTTTTAAAAAAGGAGGAGGGTGAGAATAGTTGTTAGAGAGGATGTGAAGAAATTGATCCTATTTCCATTGCTGGTGAATATGTAAAATGGTGCGTCCACTGTGGAAAACAGTATGGCATTTCTCCAAACGTGAAACATAGAATTAGCTTCTGATTCAGCCATTCCACTCTTAAGTATTCATCCAAAAGAACTGAAAGCAGAAATGCAAATGTACCCTTGTATACATTTTAGTCCAGCACTCTGCATCAAAGCCAAAAAGTGGAAAGAATCTAACTACTACCCACAGATGGAGACCTACAATCTGATGAATCCACTGTGGGGGAATATTACACAACCATGAAAAAAGGTCCCCATATATGTTACAACACAAATAAACTTTGAGAAAAATATGCTAAGTGAACTAAGTCAGACACAAAAGCATAGGTATTGTTTGATCTCAGGGAGCTCTGGTGGCTTAGTGGTAAGAAGCCGCACTGAAATCCCCATGGTACAGTTTGAATCCACCAGCTGCTCTGTGGGAGAAGGATGGGCAAGTCTCCTCCTGTGCTATTTACTGCCTCTGCAAACCTGCTGGAGGGTCAGCTGTGGGTCAATTCTGACTCGACAATACACAACAAAAATAAAATGAAATATTAAGGATTTGATATGTTCAAATAACTAATATATATGAGAGCTATAAGTCTACCTTGAGACTTTGGAAGCAGAAGTGGCATCCACTTCCTAAAAAACCTGCCTTCGGAAACTCTATCAACTTTGATAAATGTCCAGAGTTGTAGAGGGGCTTCAGGCCTTTTATTCATAGGGTCACTATGAGTCATACTCAACTCGAAGGCAATCAACAACTTGAGACTAGTAGTTTAAGTTAGCACAGGGCTTAGAGCTATCGTTTATAGGGTCGCTATGAGTCGTGGTCAACTCGACAGCACATAACAACATGAGACTAAGTTTTGCCAGTGATTACAAAGGACGGAAGAAAGTCACTGGGGTTTTGGGAAAGGTCGTGGGAAAATTTTGAAACGGTGTTTATTGTCACACAACATCATGAACCCAATAATTAATTTCACAGACGGGCCAAAGTATTAAAATGGCAAAGGTTTTTGAGTTTTGTATTTTTGCCACAATTAGAAACTAATTAACAAGTGAGCTGCTTCACCACAAACAAAGGAAGAATTTAAATAGACCGTTAAAAAGAACAGAGAGAGTGAGTCTTCCGTTTTGACCCCCTAAAAAGTGTTTATCCCAGAAGACAAAATGAAACATGTTCTTAAGGAGCATAAAAAAGAGTGGTGGTTTGGGGTTTTTTGTTCCCCCTTAAACAAGAACTGTGAAGTCTTATTAGGACAAGGCTGTTAATTGCCCACTTTATTACTGTCACAGTTAATACAGTATGTGAGAGTGGAGGCATGGTTTTCATCTCTTCTTGGGAACAAGCGGAGACAGCTGTTCTCACAGACAGATCCATTAAAGCTTATCACCGGCCAACAGCCCACTGCAGGAACACCATGAAATATGGCCACTGTCACCGGGAGCCGGAGCAGACGCAGGCATGGCCCAGCGAACAGGAGAGAAACAATGAGAGCCACAGCCTCAAACTCCAACGGATTGGGCGACATTGATTTTTAATGCCTGATCATTCAGCAGCACAAAGCCCACGATGCTCTCAGAGTCATCGGAATACTGATCTGTATCAGACGGCACAATCTTTTGCTTTACTAGACATCAGATGCCAAAAGTAATAACTAGAGGACCCTCTGTTTCGAAGCCTGGTTAATCTAAGTGGTAAAATTCTACACGTTCAGATTTCATTAGCTTTGATTTACCTCTTCACCCACAAAACAAAACCAGTTTCAAGGAAACAATCACTCAATACTGCCTCAATTCTCATTTGATTCAATAATTGAATTCTCCTGATTCAATAATAAGATTGTACCTTCTTTACTCTTTCATTTTTTTCTTTTTTTGAGGGGGAGGGATAGATTATTCTGTATTTTTTCTTTTTATTTAGTAAGATCACTCTTTTTTTTAAATAAGGATTTGTGTGGGGAGTCTCTGCTTGTTAATACTGAATTAGTAGTTTTCCTTGATAGAGGAAGCATGTGCTTCCTTCAAGAGTGACAGACTTACTCGTCAACAAACATTTTCAAGTGATGAAAATGAAATCTAAGAAAAAAACTAAGTCTGGGTTGAGTTTTAATTTCTTTGAAGGACAAGGGCTTTTTTTTTGTTTTTTCCAAAGTAGATTATCATTTCTTCTAATGATTCGGTGTCTACAGCCACGGCTTCATTTTCATGGTGGTCATTCATTGCCATCAAGTCAGCCTCAATTAATAAAACTCCAAAACTCACTACCAAAGAGTTGGAACCAACTCACAGTGGATTTCTGAGGCTGTAAATCACACAGGAAGGAATTGCCCAACTTCCCCCCACCCGCCCACCCACCCAGAGTCACTGGTAGATTTGAACCAGCAGGGAGAACAGCTGTACAATCTTTGAGATAGCAGTGCAATTCCCTACAGACTAAACCATCAAAGCTCCGTGCCATGACACACAGTGATCCCATGTATAAAAGAACAAAATGTGCTTAGCATTGATCATCATGTATGAATAACCACACTCTACTTATTATCATAAATGCATTAGGTGAAAAAGTGGGTATGATAAAATGATGATATTTTAAGACCATAGTGGTAGTGGTGGAATGTGTTGTTTTCTTTGCTTTGATTTATTATAAGAAATGTTTCAACTTCATGAGAAATGAGAAAGCAGTAAACAGTCTGGTTCCCAGCAGCCAACTATAAAAATTGATAATTTCAACCCAACATGTATGCATAGTTAGCACAACTCTCTTAGTTATCTACTGCTGCTGTAACAGAAATACGATTAAGAGGATGACTTCAGCAAACAGAGATTTATATTGTCACAATTTAGTTGTTGGTAGATTTGCCTCATTAACATAAACAAGACAATCAATCTGAAATAGGATTATAATTGCAGACATAGAGTGAAGAATTTACAGCACATACTGTAGAACACGGTTCAGTTTAGAACAATAATACATGTACTATATTTAACTCGAGGGAGCTCTGGAGGCCGTGGAAGAAAGATGGGCAATCTCCTCCCCTGTGATTTGCAATTGGTAGATTTGAACTATGTGCCTTTGGGATTGCAGCATAATTATTACCATTAGACCACCAGCGCTCCCACGGACAGCTAGGGATTCACAAAAATTCTGAGTCAGCAGATACGGTGAGGCCTGAGGTCCCGTGTCCCTCATTCGGCCTGGTGATGATGGTTCTGCCATTCTGTGGACCTTACTGTGTATCAAATGGCATTAGTGTGTTCCCCAAATTGTCTATAGTCAAGGTGACTTTTATAATAAAAAAATGGGTTGAAATATGTTTTCCAGTATAAGAGTCAGCATTTTATACACACACACACATACATACATACATATATATGTTTATGTGTATGTGTATATGTACAAATCAATACAGAGTTAAATATTGTGTATTGTCAAGTTCGAATCCAACTGCTTCTCAGGGGAAAGATGGGCAACCTCTTCTCACGCTGTCTTCACCCTCTGAAAACCCACTGAAGCGCCAGCTGGGAGTCAGCTCCTACTTGGCATAGTGAGGTTTTCTGAGTTTTTCTTAAAGTCAACTTTTAACTTTCGGACTCCTACATGACATTTCTAAGTAAGAGATCAATGGGATGCTGATTGTGATTTGGAATAATTCAGTTTTTTAAATTTTATGATGCGTATTAGCACATAACATCAACAATATGTATTTATATGTATCATATGAGATTTCTTATCTGAAATTACTAAGGATAGACTTTAAAGTGTATATCAATATCCTTTTATCCCAGAAGACAAAATTATTTCTTCTATTAGTTAATGATTAGCACAAGACAGGGCAGAGGTTAGGGCTGTCGTACATAGGGTCGCTATGATGGCACATAACAACAACAACAACAACATTAGTTAATGATAGTTGGAACAGTACTGAGTAATCTATGGACTGAATATTCCATACAGAAGAGTCCTGAATATCCCGTGGAGAAGAGTCCTCAACATCCCATGGAGAAGAGTCTTGAATATCCCATGGAGAAGAGTCTTCAACTTCCCGTGGGGAAGAGTCCCGAACATCCCATGGAGAAGAGTCCTGAACATCCCTTGCACTTCCAAATAAGTCTGTCTTGTAGCAAGTACAACCAAAGTGCTGCTTAAGGACAAAGATGGTGATACGTGTTTCCACATACCTTGAGCATGTTATCAAGAGAGACTAGTCCCTGGAAAAGATAACATGCTGGGAAAGGGAGAGGGTAAGAGAAAGAGAGGAAGACTCTCAACAAAGTGGCTTGACCAAGATGGATTAATAATGGGTTTGTTGGTATCAGATTCATAGACAGATCTTAAGGAAAGAGCAGGGTTCGGGCCTGATGTTCATAGGGTTACCATGAATCGTAGTTGACTTCATAGCACCTAATAACAATTAGTTACAACTTTTTTGGTCTAAATTATTGTCATACTGTTAACGTGGTGGGAAAGGATTTGTTCTCCGTAGTGGTAGCCTAGACCACGGGGAGTTGTCCTACTAACCCAAAGTTGATACCGCTCTGGAAGTTCAAATTCACCAATACCCGCTGGGAGAAAGATGGACAGTGTCCTCCTGTGTGATTTATAGGCTCCAGATACCCACTGAAGGGTCGGTTATGAACTTGTTCCAGTTCATTGGCAATGAAGTTTTTAGCTAACATTACTTAAAGAAAGCACAACTTTAAAAGCACGTTAAAAAACGTGTCCATTATCCTATAGCGAGTAATGATGTATTTCTATAACAGAAGTCAGAGATCATAAATATTACCTTGTTTTAAAATATCATTTCTTAGTCAATGAATTATTTTTTCCCTTCCAAATAGCACTTTGTTTGTCACAATACCAATACTACATTAACATATTCTTGTTGTTTATTGCCCTCAAGTCGAAAACAACTCATAGCGACCCTGTGAACAAAGACCTGAAGCCCCTCTACAATACCAACATTTATTAAAGTTCATAGAGTTTTCAGAGTCATGTTGTGTAAGAAATGTGGATTCCACTCCTGCTTCCAAACCTGTCATAGTATGTTATGTGTCGCCTGCAATGTATAGCGACCCTAGATACAGCATCTCTGAACCCTTCCCTGTCCTGAGCCAGTCTCACTAATTCTGACACACTATACATTAAATAATATTGATTGTATTTACTGATACTGTTTCACTTGTTAACTGAGCATATATCTATGGGTGGATAATGACAAGTGCACAGAAATAGCAGACTCCCAGATCTGGGGCTGCAGATTAATTTGTGTGCTGAAGCATCTTCCATCTAATTTCTCACACAAATATGAAAGTGCACACTCGCCATCAAAAAAATCAGAAATATTTGTTTATGAGTGTTTGTATTTTAGTTTGCTAAATAAAGAGACTTGCTAGCACCCTTAACGAGAGGAAACACTCTCCCTAAGCACAGACAGAAATTGATTATGCTATTGAATATTATTTTTTAAATATCTGGAGCTAGCAAACTACATATAAAGAGTCCCTGGGGTGGTGTAAGTGGTTAGCATGTCTAACCAGGGGCATCTTGGAAGAAAGGCTTGGTATTCTACATAGGGAGAAAAAAATCAGCCACTGAAGACTCTGTGGAGTTCTCTCCTGACACACATGGGGCCACCGTGAGTCAGAACCGACTTGGCGGCATCTGCTATCTACCTAGAAACCCAGGGCCAAGGAGGGAAAAGACATGGACCTTCATCCAGGAACACATGGGAGCAAGCGCTGCTGACTTCAATCTACCAATAACATCTCAATAAAATACAAGCTCCATGACAACAGAGCCCCTGGCGGAACAGAGTTACATGCACTGATGCTACCAGAGAGGTTAACCATTCAAACCCACCCAGCAGCTCCACCGAGGGAAAACCTGGAGATCTGTTTCCATCAAGGTCACATGTGCTCGCTTCGGCAGCACATATACTAAAACTGGAACGATACAGAGAAGATCAGCAAGAAGCGTTCCATTAAAAAAAAAAGATCACAGCCATGTGGGGTCAATGTGTATGATTTTTGTATATAAGCTAATATAGTTTTTTTAAACCCTATGGGACAGTTAAATGCTAACACATGGTGCTACCACTGTGAGCCAATGATGACTTGATGGCACCGAACAACAACAATAACAACAACAACTCTGTAGATCTAGCACCGGAAAACCTAGATCAGTACCCAGCACAGATGTTCAGCCCTTACTGTGCCGATGAGACTAAAGCCCAGAGAAGTTGGTGATCCAATTAGTGAATTTGGTAGCTTGAATTCAATGCACTTGATTAAAAGGTTCATTGTGTGTCTGCCCTCAGAATGAAATAGCCTGTCCCCTGGTTACTGCACTGTCATACCTACATGTGCCCAGATATCCCCGTAGTACCCAAAGATCCTGATCTGACATTTATTCCAACTTGGCTATGCCTGACCTTTAAGCCACTACTCACTCCTGCGGTCACTCACAGCCAGGCAATGGCAGAGGACTAAAGAAAAGAACTGGCTGGCAGAGAGACCATATGTTGCAGTCCCCATGGCAGCAGCCAGTCTCAGAGCAGGGACGGAATGTATATGTCCTGGCATCACGTACAAACAGGTGACAAAATTTTTGTAACACCAAGGAGTTATTAGAATTTGCTTTGTGAGGCTGAATCACTACATTGACTAACAGCTTCTTTTGCATTTACTCAAATGGTTTTAATAAACTGTTCAGCTCTATTTACTCAACTGATTAGTGCTTTGAAACAAAGGATCTACAAAAGTATAGGGACAGAATTTTTGGCTCCCAGCCCACATAAAAGTAAGTACAAAAGATGAACGTAGAAATTTAAAATAATGTTTTGACAACTTGTCATTTCTGTATATTTGATGAGGTACAACACTGGTCTCATCAGCCAGGTTCTTTGAAGATAGTTTGGCAGGAATTTTATAAAGCTCAATATATAATCCTGCAATTGCATTTCTTGTTATTTACTAGAATGAATGATTTGAAAATGTCTCTGCACAGAAAAGTTTGTACTTTTGTTCATAACTGTCAGATGCTATAAACAACCTAGATACCCTTCAATGAATTTGTAAGTTAAACAAACTATTATTAATTCCTTCAGTGGAATACTATATAGCAGTAAAAACAAGAGGGTTGTTAAAGCATTGAACAACTGGGATGAACCTTCAGTGTATGATGCTAAGTGAAAGGAACCAAACAAAAAGATCCTTAATATTCTGGAAAAGTCATAAACAGGCAAACTGTAGGGAGAGAAAATAGCTCAAATGGTGCCTAAGAGTTGAGGATAGGATAATGTTTGATAAAAGGAAACACAAGAGATTTTTATTTTTGAGTAGCGAAGCTGCTATGGAACTACATGGTGCTGTAATGGTGATTGCATAGTGGCTGTGCAAGTCTGCTGTCAAGGACTTCTCTAAATTTCTGAAGAGCAATGATGTCAACTTAAAAACTAAGGTGCACCAGATTGAGGCCATAGTCTTTTAAATCATTTACTGTGCATCTGAAAGCTTTAGGGATGACAGAAGAATAATTGGTGCCTTTGACCTGTGATGTTAGAGAAGAACACTGAAAATCTATCCCGTGGACTGCCAAAAGAACAACCAGACATGTCTTGGAGAAAATGCAGCCAGAGTGCTCCTTGGAGGACAAGATGACAAAGCTTCATCTCACATACTTGGGGCATGGCATGTAGCTAGAAGAGGCCATTCCTTGCAAAGGGACATTGTGGTTGGAAAGGTGGAGAGTCAGCAAAAAAAAAAATCAAACGGAGGCCAAAGGCTCTTAGGATGGAATGTAGACTGTGATAAAAGATTCTGACTGGATTATCATCAGAGAGAAAATGGTGCTGGCCTCAATAACTTGGAAAATCATGCTTTGACAGGAAACTGTAAGACTGTAGACAAAAGCAACTATAAAGCAGCATTGCTCTCTACTTGGTAAACTTGGCATGTTAGTGGACAGCTGGGCAGCAGCTAAGAACAGCAGCTCGAGTGCTGCAAGACTTAGCCATAAGGGAAACGAGGTGAGGGAATATGGGAACTCTCAGTCATCTTTGACACTTCTAAATCTCTTACAACTCTAAAATGTTTGTGTCCCAGCAAGTCAGAACTATCCATAGCTGACCTTCCCGCAGGCTTGCAGAGTCAGTAAATCACATGAGAGGAGATTGCCTATCTTTCTGCCGTGGAGCAGCTGGTAGATTTGAACCACATACCTTTGTGTTGGCAGCACAGTTCTTTACCACTAAACCACCAGGGCTTCCTGTTCTAAAACAAAAAGTTTATTTAAAAGAAATTATTGATACAGTGGCAACTAACTGTCCCCTCCCCCCCAAAAAAACACCAGTAGTTCAAACCTACCAACTGTTTCCTGGCAGTTGCTTCTGAAAAGATTGACAGACTTGTCAGGAAGTCTATAGGGATTTCTGTTCTGTCCTATGGGGCTCTGTGAGCCAGGGTCTGCTTGATTGCAGTGGGGTTTTGTGTTTGATTTGGTTTTGGTTTTGATTACCAGCCAAGAGTATTAACACAGCAGTGTTTCAGGGAGAAAAACAGAAAACTATAATGAAACTGCTTTCTCCATGGAAAATTTAAAATCATTGATTTTTCAGTCCTATGCTCCAGGACAACTCTGACTTTGGCCTCCAGTGTATTATACTGAAATGGTTTTTAAACGCCATCCTGCTTACACAAAGTGTTTTTCTCTTAAAATCTGAAAGACTTTTAAGACAACACTCCGTTCTTTGTTCTTCCTGGATCCACCCCTATCACATTTTGCTGCAAACCCTGTCATTGCTTAACTGAAGCTGACGAGCTTTCTAAGTGATTTGTGATTTCTTTCTGTTCCTGGGATTCTGGAGTTCTTTCGGTTCATCAGAGAGAACATTTGGAGTTGGCAGTTTGTCTCCCAGACAGAGGTACCACCAGGTCATTATCAAAACTGATATTCAGCAATGATGTGTGACCACAGAATGCGCTTTGTGCTTATCAAGTATCACAAATGAAACCACACACAGTTGTTATTCCACTCTCTATTTACAGTTTCAGAGTGTGCATTCTCCTTCTGGGAAATCTGATAAGCTGCACTCTTTATGTGTCTTCCATAAAGGGCAAAATCTATGTGCTAATTTCTGGTTAGAATGTTATTCAGACCATTGCATCCAAGTGACTTACTTTTTTTTCTGATTGTGTACATTGCCCAGACAATGAATCTTAAAGAATAAGATGCTGTGTAAAAACAAACAGCTTTTGTCTGCTAAAATTATAACCCTCAGCACATTGTTATACAAGTAGGATTTATCGTGTAGGTGGATTATTTTGTTGTTATTATGTACTATTGAGTAGGAACTACCGACAGATGACCCTCAACTGGGTTTTCAGAAGCAGTAAATTTCACTCTACCAGAACAGCTAGTGCATTTGAACCTCACTTATGGATTTGCTGCTCAACTCCCTATCACAAAGCCACCAGAGGGAATTGTCCATAACCTGGTATATAGGACAGGCTGGTTGGACTTCTGTGACTCTATGATGTTGATTTGTGCTCTCTGCTGAATCAAGTGGGGGGAATGTTGCTGTTTATATGTTGTGTTTCTTTTGCCACTGTCCTATCAAAAGCTTTTAAATGGGATAATGATGCATTCTGTGGAGTTTGTTTTCTTTCTGCGTTCTGAACTGGGTGGCATGGGGATGGGATTCCTCCATCCACGTGGAAGCCTCCCTGAAAGCTTCTTTCTCTTTCCTGTTCTCAGACAATCGTCCGGGGGCACAAGCCCTGCCCCGAAGCCTCCATCAACGGGCTGCTGGAGGACTTCGACAGCATCTCGGTGACTCGATCCAACTCCCTGAGGAAGGAGAGCCCCCCGACCCCCGAGCAGGGAGCCACAGGCCGCGGGCAGCGCCCCTCGGACGAGAATGGCTTTGTCACCTTCTCCCAGTACTCCAGCGAGTCGGACACCACCACCGACTACGGCGTCGACAAGTACCGAGAAAGGGGGCTCTTCGCCGACGACCTGGACCCCTACTACAGAGGCAGCCAGGCGGCCAAGCAAAACGGGCACGTGGTGAAGATGAAGCCGGGCGAGGCCTACTACTCGGAGATGAAGCCTCTGAAGTCCACCATCTCCAGATTCCCTGTCGATTACCACACCCATCTGGACACCCTGGGCAAAGTCGGGGACTACAGTGACCTCAAGTGGGGCTACCAGAGAGCCTCGAGCAGCTCCCCGCTGGACTACCGAGACCCCTTCCAGTTCACGCCTTCCAGAACTGCAGGCACCAGCGGGTGCTCCAAGGAAAGCCTGGCCTACAGTGAAAGCGAGTGGGGGCCCAGCCTGGACGACTACGAGAGGAGGCCCAAGTCCTCGTACCTGCACCAGACCAGCCCGCAGCCGGCCATGCGGCAGAGGTCAAGGTCGGGCTCGGGCCTCCAGGAGCCCATGATGCCGTTTGGAGCAAGTGCATTTAAGACCCACCCCCAGGGACACTCGTACAACTCTTACACCTACCCCCGCCTGTCCGAGCCCACAGCGTGCATTCCAAAGGTAATGTCCCCGCTTCCTTCACCCTGAGTGTGCCCCCCAACAAAGCTGGTATTCGCCAGCATGTCGTTCCCTACCCAATAGGTGAGAATCTGTGTTGAAATTCTAACTTCTTTCCATCTGCAGAACCAAGGACACACAGAGTATTGAAATTTAAAAAAAAAATCCAACTTTTGGTTGCTCCTTGGAGGCCAGGAGTTTGAAGCCTTATTGCACATATTTTGAGCACATGGCCAGGAGGAATCAATCCTTGGAGAAGGACATCATGCTGGGAAGGGTGGAGGGTCAGTGCAGGAGAGGAAGACCCCAGATGACATGGGTAGACACAATTGCTGTGGCAATGGGGTGAGATGAATCAGAGACTGAAGTTGGCTCAGCCTAGGGCAAGGTTCAGAGCCGTTGATCATAGGGTCACTATGAGTAGTAGTCACATAACAACGGCGATCTTTCTGATTAAAGAGCAAAACTATTTAAATGCTATCTTTGCAATACTGATGATCAATACTGTTATCCTATTGTACTAAGTCTCTGTTAGAGTATATAGTCCTAGACTACTCGTGGTGGTGGTGGTGGTGGTGGTGGTGGTGGTGGTGGTGATGGTTGTGTGCCATGGAGTAGAAACTGACTCCAGCTCTCCTGCAGTGGGTTTTCAGCTGCAGCAAATCATGGGGGTAAGATGGCCCATCTTTCTCTAGCAGAGCTGCTGTGGGACTTGAACTGCATGCCTTCGGGATTGCAGCATAGCTTCTTACCACTGGGCCACCAGAGCTCCCTTAGGCCACTAGACCTTCCTAGACAACTAAATAAAGTAATATGGTGCCCCACCACCAATCTAGACTCTTAGAAAGTTTTACACAGGCCTGCTGCTTAAAGGAGGAGAAATCAAGATAATGGTAAGTTTTGAAGTTGTTGTTGATTGCCATCTAGGGGCATCACTCATAGCGACCCTATGAATGAACAAAAGGCCTGAAGTCTTTCTATAACTAATGTTGTTTCTCAAAGTTCATAGTTTCCAGAGGCATGTTGTTTAGGAAGTGGATGCCACTCCTGCTTCCAAGTTTTGAAGTAGGCTCGTTTTATTCGCTTCAAAGTCCTGTTCTTCATGTTGACAGTGCTCTTTTTCTACTATTACTGTGAGAAAGTGTCTTTTTTTATATTATCTTTTAAGGGCAAGACGTAGTAACTGGTTTCTGGATTTCTTTTCTTTGTACGCTTCCTCTTTTAAGTGGTGCTGTTTTCTTTTCTCTGTCAGTAAATTTTTTGTTTTATTGGTCTTATCTGCTGAAAATGTGCCTTGAAATTTGACCATCCCATGATATAGCAAAGATGGGAACCACACCTGGAGACGTTACTGAACGTAAAACAGACTCTGCCATGAGAGTCTAAGGGTTTGGGGGAAATAGTTTCAAGAGTGTAAAGGTTGTTCCTTTTCCCCATGATGGCTTAACAGTGTTCCTGCCACCTCATTTGTATGACAGAGTACAAATAGGCATATGGAGGAGGCCTCAAGCCAGCCGGGAGAAGGGTAGTGAAATTACATACACTCTCATCAGTGGCTTGATAATCAAGCCTGTCTGCATTCATTTACTCAATTGATTGGTTGGTTGTTGTTATTGTTGGTAGGAGTCATGGAGTCAACTCCAATCATATTGACTCTATATATGACAGATTGCTACCTTGCCCAGTCCTGTGCCATTCTCACAATTTGCGCTGTGATTAAGCCCATTGTTGTAGTCGCTGGGTCTGTTTAGCCTGGGCCTTCCTCTCCTTTACTTCCCTACCACTTGTCTAAGCTTGATTTCTTTGTCTAAGGCTTGGTTCCTTCTGATAGACAGTACGCCTTGTTGTTGAGTACTGTTGAGTCAGAACCAACCCATAGCTGACCCTCCAGCAGGTTTTCAGAGGCAGTTCAATCACACTGGAAGAGATTACCCATCTATTTCCCATACACAGGATGTGAAATAAAGTTTTGCCCTCCTTGCCTGCCTGGTGGCACGTCCTTTAAAACAGAGCTGTTTGTTCTTTCGGTGGTTCACAGAATGTTCCGTATTCTTCACCAACACAACCATTCTACAGTATCAGTTCTTCTTCAGGCGACCTTATTCATTATCTAACTTTCACATGTATATGAAGCAGTTGAAAATACGATGGCTTGGATCAGGCACACCTTAGCCTTAAAACTGATATCCTTTCTCTTTAGCACTGTAAAGAGATCCTTGAGAGCAATTTTGCCCAGTGCAACATCTTTTGATTTCTTGACTGCTGCTTTCATAATATGTGGATTATGGGTCCAAGTAATAGAAAATCATTGATCAATTCCAACTTGGAGGTTCACAACAACGGTGTAGTGTTGAGGGCGCTCTGGTGCTATGGTCTTTAGGAGATGCACTGCTGACCCAAAGCTCTTACTTCCTGGCCATTTGAATCCACCAGCCGTTCTGAGGGAGAAGGATTGGAAATCCCTTGTATGCCATTAACAGCCTTCAAAAATCCATTAGAAGGTCAATGCATCAGCTTTGATTCCATATCAGTGTGGGATTTATTCTTTTTTTTATTTTATTAAATTTTATTAGTTTTAATGAACATTTACAGGGATTTTGGGTTTTCATTCCTTCATTACTGCACCATTCTCTCTACCCTCCTCCTCATTTTGTTCTTCTTCCCCCGCCATCCGAATGTCTGTTTTAATTGTCCAATTGCCACAGTGCTTGTCAAAGTCAGTTCTGATTAATCTCCTTTGTCAGTGTGTCCTTTGCCATTCCCTATCACTCCTCCCTGAGAGAGACTTCACCCTGATTCATAAGGAAAAGGGGATGGCGTATTCTCTTAACTACTTCCTGCTGAAAAGGGATGCTGTGGGTTTCAGGATGAAGATCTTCTCTCACTACTCTAAAGGGCCCCTTTGGCAGTAGGAAACACATAGACTATTATGGAGATTGATTTTGGAATTTAGATGCACTGTTATTAATTGTGCTTAGCCGTACATGTTCATATCCCTGAAGATGTATCATGGGGGGGTTGCAACCTAGAAGACACAAATTTAACTAACAAGTTATAAGTACATGAGTCAAAAATTATGGAAAAGTAAAAGAAAAGATTCTTTCATTGTTTTACAAACCCTCCCCCAGGTCCCCTCCACTGTGTAGCCCTCGCTCTAGACTCCTGTGATGACAGAAATACCTAGTCACATATCTCTTTTACACAGTTTTCTCCCTCCTCTGTTTCAGTGCAGTATACATTATTGAACACATCTTATTCAGTCTCTCCCCAACCCTGAGGTTAGTCCCATTCTACAACAGTGGCATCATGGAAGAGACCTGGGAAGAACAACAAAGGGATTTATTCTTAATGTAGTTGGAAGCAGTGGCATCTGCTTCCTAAACAATATTCCTCCGGAAACTATATGCACTTTGATAAATGTCGATAGTTAGAGAAAGGCTTCAGGCCCTTTGTACATTGTATCACTATGAGTCGTGCTCAACTCGAAGGTAAGCAACAACAACATTGTCCCATTAGGGAGCTGTGGTGGCATAGTGGCAAGAAACTGCGCTGCAATCCTGAAGGCACACTGTTCGAGGCCACAGAAGAAGGATGGGCAATCTCTTCTGAAAATCAACCAGAGGGTTAGCTATGGGTAGGTTCCAACTCGATGATACAAACAATAACATTTACTCATCATATAGATTTTTAAAACACACACAAAAAAAAACAAAACGAAGATGTTCTGGTAGCCTAGAAGGTGGAGAGTCGCATTGCCAATGCAAAGATGCCCAGTATGAACCCACCAGGTGTGTTATTTAGCAGCATTTGGCGGTAAAACCTTGGAGAGGTCCTTACAGACACTAGAACTTTAGGTTAAGTAGAGAAAGAAGGAAGGAGAAAAGAGAGACAGAAAAAATATGGCTTCTTTGTCCTACAGACTTCCAAATATAAACCGTCACGGAGTTAAGATCACATGGGCCTGTCACAACATCCAGCTTGTCCCACCCAGAAACTATTGCATCTCAGAGTAAATAACAGCACATTTTACCAGGGGAGCTTGGACTCAGGTTATTTCAGCCCTGACGAGTCCTCCAGGGGGGCCTGCCACTGTGCAGTGTTCCCAGGAAGCCAAGAGAAATTGAGGAGCAGTTCAGTGGGAGATTCAGAGGTAGATGGCATGTTAGTAATTAAAACGCTTACTTGATTAAAAATACAAGTCCTAAAAGGACTTAGGTACCTGTCACTTTAGGACTGTACCCTTCAAGATCTCCCCGCCCACCCCACCCCATCCTCCCACCTCCCGATCTCCTGCTGAGGGAAGAAAAAAAACGAGGGATCACGACTCCAATAATTTGGTTTTGCCTCCTCGAAAATCCTGGAGGAGGGCAGGTGATGTTCACATCCCAGTAATAACAAGGGCATGTGTGTGTGAGAGAGAGAGAGACATTAATTTACATCCCAGATTAATGTGGGGGGGGGAGAAATAAAACAATTCTTACAATAACCAATAACATAAAAATATCCCAGTGTTGTCTACCCACCTAATGTTTCTTTTAGCATGACCAGGATTGAGAATGTAAAAAAAATCAAAAGAGCTTTCTATGAAGATGGTGCCAAAAGCGAAGAAGGAAGCCCCTTCACCTCCCAAAACTGAAGCCAAAGCAAAGGCATTAAAGACCAAGAAGGCCGTCCTGAAGGGAATCCACAGTCTAATAAAAGAAGATCCGCACGTCACCCACCTTCCGGCAGCCTAAGACGCTGAGACTCCGAAGGCAGCCCAAACACCCCCAGAAAATCGCCCCCAGGAGAAACAGGCTTGACCACTATGCCATCATCAAGTTTCCCCTGACCACTGAGTCAGCCATGAAGAAGACAGAAGATAATAACACACTTGTGTCCACTGTGGATGTCAAGGCCAACAAGCAACAAATCAAACAAGCTGTAAAGAAGCTCTATGGCATCGATGTGGCCAAGGTCAACACTTTGATTAGGCCTGATGAAGAAAAGAAGGCCTGTGTTCAATTTGCTCCTGACTATGATGCTCTGAATGTTGACAACAAAATTGGGATCATCTAAACAGAGTCCAGCTGGCTAATTCTAAATACAAACTCTTCTCACACACACACACACACAAAAATTAAATCAATAGTTACTTTTTTCCATTTCTCTATTTTAACCATTTTTGGCTTGGATTCGTTTTTTGGGTTGGGTTGGGTTGGTTTGGTTTGATTTGGTTTGGTTTGGTTTGGTTTGGTTGTTTGGTTCTTGGCCGAGTCTGAGCGGATGAGACTTTTACAGGGAAAACAAAGCCAAACACGTAGCAAAAAAATATAAACTCCAAAAGTGAACTATTAGAGCTGCCAGCTGTGGAGAGAGTGCTTTCTGCCCTGCACAGGCCTTCTGCTTTACATGGGGTACACAGACTAGAGCCATTGTCAGCATTTATTGGATTTTGCTAATTCCAGGCTCAGCAGGGACCAGACAGCTGCCGTCTCCCATGTCTAGGTTCTGGCCCAGCACGTCCTGGACACCAACCACTGAAAAACCCCCTCGTAATCACATTCCCCCCAGTTCGTTAAGCATTCACAGTGTGTGAGACACACACACAAGCATTGTTCTGTAGGTGCCTCCCACCCTGTGGGCAGGCGTTCCCGCACTCACTTTGTATAGAAGAGTAATCTGGGGCTTTAGGAGGCTCTTAGCCACATGGTAGGTGAGCTCATAACAGAGCCCCTGTCCAGCTCTGCATCCTCCCAGCTCCAGCCTGACCCCTTCCCCAGACACACAGAACCTCCCCACAAATCTCTCTCACCTTGCTGTGTGGCACAAGTGGAGCTTCCCCAACCACCAGCTCACCTGACACACTGCCTGGCATCTCATTTCAGTGCCTGCAGCAGTGAACTGCCTTTGATTTGCACCAGCTTGCCTCACTCCAAGGCAAGGTTTCTCAGCTTTGATCCTGTTCACAGTTTGGGTGTAGGATCCTCTGTCTTAAGGATTGTGCTGTGCATTGTGAGATATTTAGCAACCTCAACAAAGAGCAATATCACCCTTCAGTGTAACGACCAAAATATTTGCAGACATTTCCAACTATTCATAGAGGTGGGAGCTGTTGTTAGGTCACATTGAGTCAGTGATCACTCACAGCGACTCAGTGAACCACAGAAGGGCACCCTGCCCTGTCTTGCACCATCTTAATAATTACCATATGCGTGTGATTCAGGCCATGGTCATTCCGATTCCTAGCAATGCATTCAAGACATGGTCAATGAATAAGGATGACAGAAAAAGAATTGACGTCTTTGACCTGTGGTGTTGGAGAGGAACACTGAAAATCCCATGGAGGGCCAAGAGAACAAACAGATATGTCTTGGAGAGGGTGCAGCTGGAGTGCTCTTTGGAGGCAGGAATGATGAGGCTTCATTTCTCATACTTTGGGCATGTTGCAAGGAGGGGCTATTCCTTGGAGAAGGACATGATGCTGGGAAGGGAGGAGGGTCAGCGAAGGAGAGGAAGACTCTCATCCAGGTGGATTGACACAGTGACTGCTGCAGTGAGCTCTTGTGTGAGGAAAGCACAGGATAGAGCAGGGTTCAGATCATTTGTTCACAAGGTCACTACGAGTCATGTTCAACTCGATGGCACCTAACAACAACAACAATGACCATACCCTAGTCCATTGTTACAGCCACTGTGTCTGTCAATCCATCTAGTGGAGGGCCTTTCTTCTTTCAGTGACCCTTCACCTTCCCCAGCATGATGCCTTATTCCAAGAACTGGTACCTCCTGACAACACGTGCCAAGTATGCGAGACAAAGTTTCACCGTCTGTGTCTCTGTGGAGCACCCTGTTTAAATATCCTCCAAGACAGATTTGTTTGACCACTGCCCGACAGCTTCTGTTTACGGATCACTTTCTGGTGGCTGTGAATATAGATGCTAGTTCCAGCACTGACTTTGGTCGCCTGACCTTAGCCTCTCTGTGCCTCTGTTTTCTATCTCTGAAATAAACGTAATGGGGTTGTGTGAAGATTAAATACATTAACAGTTGAATAGGGTGAGGCACATAGCAGGCACCTGGTCTATGGGATAGAAGTGATGTGGTGCTGATGGTTATCGTGTTCCAGACACTGTAGGAAGCATTTTGCAGATATCACTCAAATTAGTCCTCGCAGAAAGTCTAAAAGAATGCAGAGCCTTCATTGTTTTACAGTGAGGAAGTTAGGATTCGAAGAGCTGAAATCTTTACAGATTTCTCCAGGGATATGCACTCAGACAGCTGAGTCAGAATTCCAAAACAGGTTCGCCTGACTCCAGGAGGCTGTGTGTTTCAGCACGTTCTCGTTTCCACAGAAGAAAGCGAGGTGCAGGCAGATGGGCGTGAGAGTGCTTGGCCCAAGTATGCATGCTGCGGGCAGTCACCCCCTTACCCGTGAAGAATGGACCATGACTTCCCAAGGGGATTGGGTGCCCAGGACTACCAGTAATTCTGTCTGCTCCTGGTCATCCAATGAGCAGTTCTTAGCATCATTCAGACTGTGATTCTGGGGGACAGATTGGAACCACAGGCTTAAAACAAACTGTTAAGAGCACAGAGCTCTAATTACGTTTTGGTTAAGATCAAGTGAAAAACAGGGATGCTTGAAACTTTTCTAATACTCTTCCTATTTCTACATTGGTCCTCCTGTGTCGCCCTTCTGTGGCCCAGAAGGCAATTGAGGACAAGTTCTAAAACCAGATTCTGTGGGGTCGTGCACTTAATACAGCCGCATGGGCTTTTCTGTGTCTCGATTACCTCATTTGTAAAACAGAGTTCCAGAACCTACACTGGCTGGTCAGGAAAATTTAATGAGAGTAGAAATTGCAAGCAGGAGTGGTGTCCACTTCCTAAAGAACATGCCTCCAGAAACTCTATGAAGTTTAATAAATGTCGATCGTTTTGAGGGACTTCAGGCCTTTGTTCATAGGGTCGCTATGAGTCGAAGGCAATCAACAACAACAGTGACAGGAAAGGACTTAGCAAGCAAACCTTCAGTAAGTGTTGGCCCCAGTTCCGGGGAACATCCTGGTTAGCAACCATGTTCATCGTATCTGCTAATGCCAGCCAGGAGAACATTCTCCCTCTATGATTTTTTTTGCATTATTTTCACAATGTTAAAACAAGTTTCATCTGACTTTGCCACCTCAGCCATTCTGTGAGCACAGTAACGTGACTCTGCCCTCCTTTCAGGAATGTGGTCACAGAAGCCAGCACAGCCATTTGATTTCCTGCAGACCATGCATGCAAAGCCCTAGTGACCAAGCTGACCTGGGAACCCCAGTCCTACCATCTCAGGGCTCAGTCTCCTCCCCGGAAATGAAGTTCCAAAATCTCCTGTATAAAAGGAGAACGTTTAACTATATTAACACAAGAACCATTCATAATGAAACATCTCCAGACAGCCTTGCCATGTTGTCATGGCCATTTTATTCTTTTGCCCAGAACATTACACATGAACAATACTACAGCTTGTGAGATCTCAGAGAGACAGCATACAAAACAGACATCGTTTTGAGTGGACACATAGGTGGCTGCAAGAAAAATGGAGCCCCTTCCCCAACCTCCCTTCAGGGCTCACCATGCAATTGTGTGTCACTGCTGGGATATGACATTTTTTTTAGTCCACTACAACTCGGGATGATCCTGGGAACATCAGGTCAGAACTTTGCCCTATCCTGTGCCAACTTTGAGATCCCCACAGTGCCCCAGCCCCTCAGTCCTGCAGTCACTGAGTCAGTCTATCTCCTTGGCAGAAGTGGAAAGGGAAAAGTGCTTGAACCCACCATGCTCCGTTTTTCTTTGTGGATAAGTTGGGGACTCATTCTTTGTGTCACTCCCTGTGTCTGGGTTCAGCCACAGCTCCACTATCAAATCAGCAGCTCCTTATCTACCAAGGATCCCACTAGAGCCCTTTTAGAAATCCATTAGGACCTTAAAAGTGACAGTGTAGCAAAACAAGATAGGCTGCACCAATCAGAATCAGAGAGAGAGAGAGAGAAGGGTGAGACGGAGGGAGGAAGGGAGGGAGGGAAGGAGAAAGAGAGAGAGAGACATGAGAAGCACTTGATGTCATAATGGTTTTGTTGTCTTTAGGATTCTTTTCCCTTAAATAAAATCTCCTATCTAATGCTCATTAAGGTTCATAAAACATCCATGGAGGTGATTAATTTTTTTATACTAGTTTATTTACAAAATTATAATACATTGTTTTCCAGAACAGATTCTTCCAATTTCCCTCACCCCCACACCCATCAAATTGTACAACTCCATGATTTAATTACCCCCTCCCCCGGCACATCCTCATCCCTCTGCTTCCAACCTCCCCCCACACCCATTGGATCCTTATATTTTATGCAATATTTGTCTTTGTGGAGCTGAGTTAGTTCACTCAGCATAATGCTCTCTAGCCCCTCCCAAGATAGATAATAATATACAATATCATTGCTTCTGAGTGCTGCATAGTATTCCATTGTGTGAATGCACCATAACTTCTCAATCCATTCATTTGTGGTTGGGCATGTGGGCTGTTTCCATGTCCTTGAGATGGTGAATAATGTTTCTATGAACATGGGTGTACAAATCTCTGTTTGTGCCTCGGTTCTCATTTTCTCAGGGTATATTCCATCCAAGTAATGGAATAGGTGGATCATACAGAATTTGTGGAGGTGATTTTTGACAACCTCTCTCACCTCTGTCTTCTAATGGAAATGCTGTCTGATGTCCTTTGTATACAAATGAAAACATCTTCTAACGGATGTTGCTGTGGTTCCATAGATCATCAGAGTAGGTTTTCCCATGGCCAAATTGAAATCTAAATGACACAGAACTGCATTGTCCTTCCTGCTCCCCTCAAGGCACAGACACTTTTGAACAATGTTCTGGGACAGCACACTGGTCCCTTGAGGCCCTGAATCCCCCACCCCTGGCTGTGATAGGAGGGAACAAACTGCTTTTCTGCACTGCTCCTGAATAGAGGCCATGCTGGTGGGCTTGCATGCAGCCACTGCAGGGGGTTAATTGGATAGAGCTATTCAGTGATGGGGAAAGAGCCCAAGATCTCTATACTTGAGCCTGCTCATCAGAGATTCATATCTGCAGACGACTTAGCTTTGCCTATGTGTCAGGGTCAGAAGCTGCTAATCAGAACCCTTTCCAGGCACATTCGCTGTGTAGTTTAAATGTCAGAGAAATGCCCAACTTTCCAGGCTTCCTGTCACAATGTGTAAACCCCAACATGTCTAAAGAGAATCCAACCGAAAGGTTGTAGGAATGTCCTTGCACAATGCCACCTCTGCTGATAGGTGTTCTGTGCACACAGCGTGGACGGCCAGCAAGTATCTGACATCAGGAACTTAAGCTGCACCCCAGGTACCGAGTTGAGATCTCAATTCTTTGAATCTGACTAGATCTGCTTCTCTCATGGCTACGTGGCAACTGTGAAGCTTTTAAGCTTCCTTTACTGAAATGGAACCTCAACGCAGATGGCCTTCTGGATGCCTTTTCTTCTATCCAGGTTGAATACAATAGGCTATGAAATAGGACCAGTCCATTTTGTAAGTGAAAATAACTTGGAAGAAACTAACTGTGGAAAGGGAGGCTTTGGTTCAAGCAGAAGCAGCAACTACTGGGTTTATCAGGATGCTGTTGGAGATGGAAGAGTTTCCTTTTATCCTGTCGTTGGAGATGGAAGAGTTTCCTTACATCTTGGGCTCTGAGCGAGAAACACTGACGCCCTCTGCAGAGTAGCTCGAGGATGCCGGTGCATGCCAGGCGGTTCATCCGTCACGTAGGAGAGTCAGAGCACCATCTCCTCGGCAGCTTTTCATGCCCATGGCTGGGGGAGGTGTACATGTAGCTGGGGGAGGTACATACACGTGCACGCACACATTCAAGTCACTGAATTGCGTGACTCCACTTCTCCTAATTGTTAACGAGTTGATAGTGAATTGAGTCCAGCTCTTGATGACCCTGTGTGTGGCAGAGCAGAACTGTTCTCTGTGGAGTTTCAGTGGCTGATTTTATGCCAGTGAGTTGCCAGGCATTTCTTCTGAGGCTGAGCACCTCCAGGTGCACGCAAACCACCAACTCCGGGCAGCAGCAGAGTGCATCAGTTCTTTGCACCCCTCAGGGGTTCCATCCTCTAATTATTACCCCTCCTCGGCAGCTCTGGTGGCCTAGTGGTAAGAAGCTATTCTGCAATCCCAAAGGTACATGTTTCGAATCCACCAGCTGCTACATGGAATAGAGGCTTGCTGTAGCTGTTGTTATGTGCTGTTGAGTCCACTACTACTCATAGCAACCCTATGAATAATGGCTCTGAGCGTTGCTTCTTCTTGTTGCTAAGTGTTGAGTCAAGTGCCACTCATAACGACCTTATGAACCGCAGACCTGAACTCTGCCCTATCCTTTGCCAACCTCACAATCTCTGATGCACCCAAGCTGTAGTCACTGTGTCAGTCCACCTGGCTGAGGGTCTTTCTCCCTTTTGCTGTCCTCCCCCACCTTTCCAAGGATGATGCCATAGAATAGCTTCTCCTAGCAACATACCCAGTGCATGTGAGACTAACTTCCCAGTCCTTGCCTCCAAGGAGCGCTCTGGCTGCACCCTGAGACATATCTGTTTGTTCTTTCGGCTATCCTTGAGATATTCAGCACTCTTCTCCAACACACCACTGTTCAAAGGCCTCAGTGCTTCTTCTGTCTTCCTTAGTCATTGTCCAGCTCTCAGCAGCATAGCAAGTAATTGAAAAGACTGTGGTCTGAATCAAGCACACCTTAAACATTGCTTAGGATTCACTTTTCTTCTGCATCGATTTAAGCAAGTAGGTGCTCAGAGTTGCAATGTGGCATACCTGTCAGCTAACCAGAAGGTCAGCAGTTCAGACCCACCAGCAGCTTCTCTGGAGATAAACGTGGGTTTACGTCCCTACAACTTACAGCCTTTGAAGGCATAGAGAGCACTTCGACTCCGTCCTATAGTCAGAATCAGCAAGACAGCAACAGCCTTCATTTATGGAGAACAAGCGGCACCCAGTCCAGCATGTTCGTCTCTTTGTTTTATTTGCTTCTGGAATTGGGTATTGGAGCGTCTAGTTCACACACTGATACCGGCTGCCTCCCCTCTCTCTCTGGGCCGCTGCAGAACGAGGCACTTCATCCTTCATGGAACGTTCCACCTCCCCCTTCTGTGACCGGCCTCCTCTACCCTCGCTCCTGCAGGACTCAGTCCTGGCCCCCCTGTCACCAGTGCAGAAGGCCATGGTGACAAATAGATGCTGCAGGAGGATTTTTTTTCCTCCTTCCCTTTCTTTCCAGCCTTGGCATAAAATGGCCCAATGATGTTCTACTGCAGAATTCAATTTCACAGTTCACTTAGGTCCTTGATTACTCTGCCAAATTCAGATTAATGTGCATTTAACTAACATGGATCAGGGGAATCCTGGCTGGCAGCCAGCTGTAATCGCAGCGATTGATGGCTCGGTGGAGTTTTATGCCCTGTCCACCCTAGTGCACCACTGGTGAAATTGATTGATTAAATGAATTCATTGCTATAATTATTTGTAATTTTGATCCATCACAAGCCTGTGTCTGACCCTATCCTTGGGGATTTTCTTCTTGCTGTGGAGGGGACAGTCTAGCGGTGCTGTTAGCTGGGATTATTTATTCTCAGATAATACAGCCTTTCATTTTGCCATTCTTATTTTTGATCGGGTGGGAATAGAGGCACGAAGCAAAGCATTTCTCTAAGAATTCATTTGTATGCTGTGCTCAGAGGTGTCAGAAAATGGAAAACAAATGCATGGTATTAACTGTTTCACAAAGAGAGATCAAAATGTGGATATATTCTCCTCAGCATTTGAAAAGACTCCTGCAGAGAGAATTCCTCCCTGGAATATGTCTGATTCTCAGTGACAATTACAGTCCTCATAACACTGCAGCTAAGGTATCTGACAGCCCAGCCCGGGGTAAGCATTTGCAAAACGACAGGTCCAGCCTTCACTTAGGACATCACGCCACAGGCAAATGCCTCTGGGAAGTCTTTTCCTTTCCTTTTTTTTTTTTAAGTCAACTGGGACAGGTAGGGAAGAAAATGTGCAACAGTGAATGAATGAAAATCTAACTTTTCTGTAAATTTTCTTTAAAATCACAATTTAAAAAGAAAGAAAGAAAGTAGGCAGACCGTGGTCTTCTTCCTAGGAAATTACCTGCTCTCAGAGTCACAGGATCAGTTTCTTCAGAGGGGTAAGGAGGATACCTCAGTGGTATCTTTTTACTTGTTGTAATTTCTCCTGTAGGCAGGCTCCCCACCCCTGCTTCTCACTCCCTTGCCTTTGGCATATAAGGTCTGTAAAAGTAGGTATTAGATTTGCTGGAAATGGCCAGAAGCATGAACCCGATGAGAGAGACACTAGATTCGTTTACTAAATATGATAAATTTAGCTGATCCAATCCCCTGCATCATGGTTTCATAGCTTTACATTGTTGTTGTCAGCTGCCCTCAACCTCGTGTATAACTAGATCAAACCATTCTGATCCACAGTGCTCACAGACTGATATTTTCCCCCAGCCAGGCCTTTCTTCCTAGTCTCTCTTAGTCCAGGTGCTCTGCTGACACATGTCAGCAACAGAGCAACACACAAGTCCCACTGGCAGAGGGTTTCATTCTGAAGTATGTTAGTTGGGAATCAAACCTGGATCTCCCACCAAAAAACAAACAGACAAAAAAACACAAATAAGAATTGGCCTGCTCATGTGGTAAGGAACAACTCGGCCAATGCAAGAGTCATATGGTTCAAATCTACCAGCTGCTCCCAGAAAAATGGACTCCTTCCATGTGATTTTCAGCTTCTGAAAACCCGCTGGAGGGTCAGCTACGAGTCAGTAGTACTGACTTGATTTGTCATAACAACAACATTTGTAAATTGGGTTTTATAAAAAACATTGCACATTTGAAACCTAACCCCTCTGAAGGTTGTTCTTGTAGGTATAAACATGGGGGGGGGGTGTGCACACGTACACGTGCATCTGCACAAACTCATCACTTTTGACCACTCATTTTAAAAAATAGGATGTGATGGAAAACATCATATAGAATAGGACAAGATTTCAGTTTGCTGTTTGTACTGTGAGTCATGGGCGACCAATGACCCCTAACAACAGCACTCACTCACCTCTCACCCTCATTGCCCTGAGTTGCCATCCAATCAGAACGCACCAGCGGGCTGTCAAAGGCTGTAAATCATGCAAGAGGATATTGCCCATTTTTCCTTCTCAGAAAAACTAGTGAATTTGAACCTCTTGCCTTTGGGGAGGCAGGAGAGCACCATACCCACTAGGCCACCAGAACTTCTTGATAAACAAATTATTTTAAAAGTTTAAGAACCACTTAGGAGGATGAAGGAGCCTTCTCCCAGAAAGCTTGGGTTGACAATCATTGTTTACATGAACACAAAGCTTTGTCTTGACCACAGTGAAAATGCAAAGAAATTAATTACTTACATAGATGTTGAACTCATTTTACTGTTATGATTTCTCATTTTAATATGTTTTTGGCTGATATATCCAAGCCAGAGCTTTTTAAAAAAAAATTCCCTTACTTTTTCATCTGTCCTCATACTCCAGACATAGTCATCCATCATTTTCTGGCCCAATTCTTGCATTTTGCTCTGGGCTGTTCAGACATCTGGACCCCAAATGAAACAGCCTACCCAGACCCAGACTTTTCCCTTTAGTTAGCGCTACATGGCAAACCTGCTAGCCTGCCACATTCTCCTCTTATCATTGAGCTTAGCTCTGTGAATTTATTAAGATCCTGGTTTTACAGTGGAATTGCCTGCATTTGAATACCAGCTCCATTTCTTAGAAACTTTGGGATCTTTGCATGATCTACCTAAGCCTGCTGTGCCTCAGTCTCTTTATCTGTAAAATGGGACAATTGTAGGGTCTGTCTCATTGAGTAAGGATGAAGTGAAGTGAAGAAGTGATGTATTGAATTATTTTGGTAGTGAACAGTACTGACTACCCCAAGGACTGTCTTTCAGGGATTGCAAAGGGGCTCCTTAGAGGGAAGGATGGTGAAACTTCATCTCACAGATTTTTGGAATGTTGTCAGGAGGAACAAATCCTTAGAAAAGAACATCAGAGGAAGACCTTCAATGAGTTACAGTAATTGTAACTAACAATAGACAGAGACTGTGAAGATGACACAGGATTCTGATCTGTTGTTCACAAGGTTCTGATCTGGTTTTGATCATAGAGTTTCTAGGAGTCATAATTGACTCAAGAGTACATAACGACAACTGTATCTCATTGTCAAATATAAGATTAAAATGCTATTATGTCCCTAAATTATCTCAGAAGAGTCACAAGCACATGAAACAATAATGCTAGACATTATTCTCAGTATTAATACATTGATATTCTCACAAGGATAGATTTCTAATGGAGCAGTTGCTTGCTGAAATGAGCCCTAAACCAGCTCCAGTAAAAAGTCTGTGTGTTTTAGGAAAGAGAGAGTATCCCAGTTTTGATATAGATAGACCTCATTGCAGGCCTATAATACCAGTTGAACAGCTGGAAATCTAGAGATACCCTTTCACTGGGCATGAAGGGCTGGCCTGAGCAGGACTGAGCTGCATAATCCTCTTGGGAATGTGGGATGTTTACCTTGGGTTCCTTGAGAACAACTTCACCTCCCTGAGCCTCAATTTTCTCGTGTAAAGGATGGATACATTGCCTACTGATTGACTCTAAAAGTAACAAAGAACAAGGCATCCTGAAAATGTGTGGACCAGTGATAACACCCTCGCAGAACTCACAGTCAGATCACCAAGATCTGGCCATCATCCAGACCCATAAAGAACTACACATTTTTCCTTCACAAAAATCAAAGCTTGGTCCAGATCCTCTCCTTGAGCTATGGGAGGCCAAGGGGAAGCTTGGTAAGCCCTTCACCTTAGGCAAACAGTCAGTTCTCCTTTACATCTCAAGTCAGAGTCTTTACATTGTTTTCTATAGTAGAGGTAAGTCCCACAGATGTTATCTTGAAGGGTTCTTGTCTTCCATGAGCAGCTAAGAAAGACAATAACCCGGTTTTGTCTTGAAGACCTCATTTCAAAGATGTTTCACTCCCAGCAAAAAAAGTCTGCTTTCATCTTTAACTGGAAATTGTCTCTTCTCAGGGGTGTTCTCACATCACATGCTCACTGTCCGCCTGGACCCTAATCCCACTTGAGGACAGCAATAAGGAAGAGAAGGGGCTCATGAAGGGAGAAACGGCCTCAGGGAGTTCCACAGGATGCAGCTTTTGTATTTGTCCTCTATCACCAGAGATCATCTGTAAATGCTCCGGAGAAATGGATTCCATTCCGCAGTGCAGGAGTAGTTCCACAAGGAAGTGGCAGGGAGGGGAGGGTTTCCCTGGCACCTGGCACACGGTGACTTACTCCAGGGGACGTGTGCAAACAGAACAGCCAGAGATCTCTCTTGCCCCACCTGGTTTTGCACAGTAGCCTGGATTTGGCTAAGCTTGAGCTTAATTCAAAGGAAGAATCCAACTGTCTAACCTATTATTATTGTTGCTGTTGTTAGTTGCCATCCTTTGACACTGATTCATGGCTACCCCTGGGTACAGATTCGGCATAGACCTTCAGGAATAAGATCCCCAGGACTGTTGCTGTTGTTGTTGTTATGTGCCATCGAGTCTATTGCAACTCATAGCGACCCTATGTACAATAGCTCTGACTCCTGCTCTATCCTGAGCCAACACCTACTCCAGGCACTGAATCATTCTCCATTAGGCCTCTCTCTTGCCCTACTATAATTGGCACATAAAATAATTCCTTAAAACTGAAAAGAGTCTCTCTGCTCCTCGTCTATCCAGATTGCCCTCTCTTCTTGTGCAGCCTCAGCCGCATCCCTGAGACACGATGGTGAAGGTCGGAGTAAACGGATTTGGCCGTATTGGGCGCCTGGTCACCAGGGCTGCTTTTCACTCTAACAAAGTGGATATTGTCGCCATTAATGATCCCTTCATTAACCTCAACTACATGGTCTATATGTTACAATATGATTCCACCCATGGCAAGTTCAATGGCACTGTCAAGGCTGAGAATGGGAAGCTGGTCATCAATGGGAAAGTTATCACTATCTTCCAGGAGTGAGATCCCGCCAACATCAAGTGGGGTGATGCTGGTGCTGAGTATGTTGTGGAGTCCACTGGTGTCTTCACAACCTTGGAGAAGGCTGGGGCTCACTTGAAGGGTGGTGCCAAACAGGTAATAATCTCTGCACCTTCTGCCGATGTCCCCATGTTTGTGATGGGCGTGAACCATGAAAAGTATGATAACTCTCTCAAGATTGTCAGCAATGCCTCCTGCACCACCAACTGCTTGGCTCCCCTGGCCAAGGTCATCCATGACAACTTCGGCATTGTAGAGGGACTCATGACCACAGTCCATGCCATCATTGCCACCCAGAAGACTGTGGATGGCCCCTCTGGAAAGCTGTGGCGTGATGGCCGTGGAGCTGCCCAGAACATCATCTCTGCATCTACTGGCGCTGCCAAGGCCATGGGCAAGGTCATCCCTGAACTGAATGGGAAACTTACCGGCATGGCTTTCCATGTCCCCACCCCCAATGTGTCAGTTGTGGACCTGACCTGCCGTCTGGAGAAAGCTGCCAAATATGATGACATCAAGAAAGTAGTAAAGCAGACATCAGAAGGGCCCCTCAAGGGCATTCTGGGATACACTGAAGACCAGGTTTTCTCCTGTGACTTTAATAGTGACACCCACTCTTCCACCTTCGATGCTGGGGCTGGCATTGCCCTGAACAACCACTTTGTCAAACTCATTTCCTGGTATGACAATGAATTTGGCTACAGCAACCAGGTGGTCGACCTGATGGTTCACATGGCCTCCAAAGAGTAAGATCCCCTTGGACCACCAGCCCCAGCAATAGCACTAGGAGAGAGAGAGAGAGACCCTCAGCTGCTGGGGAGTCCTTGCCCCAACTTGATCCTCCCACACACTGAAAATCTCACATCCTTGACACAAGTTTCCATCAAATCCCCCTGAGAAAGGGGAGGGGCTTGGCGAGCCCATCCTGTCATGTACCATCAATAAAGTACACTGTACTCAGCCAAAAAAAAAACAAAACTGAAAAGAGACCACAGAACTCTGCTGCTCTTAACACTCTGATTTGTTCCTATTTAAACCTCATATTGATACAGTCAAGTTGATTGTACAGTCCAGATCATTTTTACCTCTCTGAAATCATGCCTTTCTTTTTTCAGCCTTGCGAGCAGGCATTATAAACTCAGGCCCTTTGCACATGCTCTTTGCTCTTCCTGGAGCCCTCTTCTTTCTGATGTTCTCAAGGCCTCCCCTCACTGGTCTCAGGTCTTTGCTCATGTGCCATTCTGTCAGAGAGATCCTTCCTGAAATGCTGGTTTTATATAGTACCATTTGCTTGCTAAGAAAGCAATTAAGGGAGTTTTTTGTGCTTTTTTAAAAAAAATGAGTGAAAGAACTATTTTTCATGGAAAGATGTTTTATTTTCCGTTCAATTATACAAATAGATATTATAGATGAAATTATTCTCAGCATCAGAAGACAAATAGCATTATAAAGTGATAAAAATAATCAGGCAGGGTAAAAATTCTAAAACCGTATTCTTTTCTAACAGAATAATAAGTCATTAAATTGTTGGGAAATGGAAGTCAGTTGGGTACCAAGCTGAGCTACCAACTCAAAGGCACGCAGTTCGAATCCACCAGCGACACAATGGGGAGAGATGAGCAGTCTCCCCCCATGCAATTTACAGCCTCTGAAAACCCACTGGAGGGTCAGTTCAACTCAATGGTAAATAATAGCATAATGCCAACAACATTTGTAACCAGATCATTATTTTTGTGCAGTTAGTGCTTGAGAGCCTTTTTTCCCCAAAATTGTAAGTACGCCTTCCCTTGTGAGAAAAATTTAAATTATCAATGTATTCAACAACTTCCGTTACTTGCCACAATCATGTTCATGCCTCAGGCTTCAAGAGATTTCATGTATTATTATTGTTGTTGTTGTTGTTGTTGTTGTGTACTGCAGAGTTCAAACTCATGACTGACCTTCCAGCAGGTTTTCAGAAGCAGTAAAATCACACAGGAGATTGTCCATCTTTCTCCAAAGGAGCAGCTGATAGATTCAAACCCCATACCTTTCCGTTGGCAGGGCGACAATTCTTTACCACTAAACCACCAGAGCTTCCTGGGGATTTAATGGTGTTGTGTGCTGTAGGGTCAGAACGGACCCATATCTGACCCTCTAGTGAGTTTTTAGAGGCAGTAAATTGCACAGAGGTGGATTGATTCAGTGACTGGCGTAATCGGGATGGGTGTGTCGGAGGCAGTGAGATTGGCACAGGATAGAGCAGGGTTTAGGGCTGTTGTACACAGGGTCGTTATGAGTCACAAGTGACTCGATGGCACACAACAACAACAACAAATTGCAGAGAAGGAGAATGCCCATCCTTCTCCCTCAGAGCAGCTGCTAGATTTGAGCTGCATTATGTAAAGGAGAAAAAGCACGGGTGAAGCTAGATGTTTAGGAGGGCCAAGAAATGCTAACAGCAAGAGTTACTTGAGGCATCACAAGGTAAGTTTCTCTCACCATCAAGGATGCTTCATCCAACATCCACTAAGTCGGGTTGATTAACTAGCCAACTGGAGGCATCACATTCAAATAGAGTCTTTCTGTCTTCACAGGTGGATTATGACCGAGCACAGATGGTCCTCAGCCCTCCACTGTCCGGGTCTGACACCTATCCCAGGGGCCCTGCCAAACTACCTCAAAGTCAAAGTAAAGCGGGCTATTCCCCAAGCAGCCACCAGTACTCGTCCGGGTACCACAAAGCCTCTCTATACCACCACCCCTCTCTGCAGACCAGTTCCCAGTACATCTCCACAGCTTCTTACCTGAGTTCTCTCAGCATCTCGTCCAGCACCTACCCGCCCCCCAGCTGGAGCTCCTCCTCAGACCAGCAGCCCTCCAGGGTATCCCATGAACAGTTCCGGGCTGCTTTGCAGCTGGTGGTCAGCCCAGGAGACCCCAGGGAGTACTTGGACAACTTTATCAAAATCGGGGAAGGGTCCACTGGCATTGTGTGCATCGCCACGGAGAAGCACACGGGGAAGCAAGTGGCTGTAAAGAAAATGGACCTCCGCAAGCAGCAAAGACGAGAACTGCTTTTCAACGAGGTAAACGGCATGTGTTCTCCATCACCCCTTTTCTGTATATTAGCCAGCGTGGTTTTCCACTTTCTCATTTGCGTTTTCCACTGAGAACTAAAATGTACATGCTGGGGCGAAACATAAATATTTGTGCCCAGGAAACACTATGCATTCTAAAGTAATATCCCTTTTATAATTATTTTGAGAGACTTGGGGAGAGAAATGATTTGGGGTTTTTGTGGGTAGGAAGGCAGAGTATTTTAAAGCTAACAAGTCAGGATTCCAAGGTGAGATTATGTATTATTAGCCTTTAATCAAAAATGAACAGCTGTATCTCACGATTCTTGGATCCATCTTGGGCCCCTTGACTGCTTTCATTTGGGAGTATTCTCTCACAAGGTGCAGAATTTAGTCTTTCAACTTACATCATTACTCTTTTAGCACTTTTGAGAGAGGTCCTTGACAACAGATTTCCCCAAGGCAATGCATATTTTAATGTCTTGAAACTACTGTTATCATGGCAGCATCCTAGTGAATGGAAATCATTGACAACTTCAGCCAGTAATTTAAAAAAAATTAAATATGTGCAGAAGTTGTGCTGAGCAGTCACTTCACGTTATGAAAATAGAATCAATTATGATTGTGGGCCCCTCTTGGAAGGCTGAAGTGAAGCCACCACTGTAACATGATTTGGGGCTTGTTCCCCACAGGGAAGGTCCCTCAAGATTTTGGTTTGCAGATCAACGGAAAAACTGAACTGGAGAAAAACTAGAAGACATTAGTTTATTGGACCAGAAAAATTTTTATTGAATTACTTTTCTAACTGTAATTTAATCAAAGTTTACAGAAAGGTTGGGTTTTCTTTCATCAACTGTTGCCATTTTTCTCCTTCCATTTCCCCTCTCTCAGTCCACTTTGCAATGCACCTCTAGTTCCAGATTGTTGTCATACATATAATGCCTAATCATGTATTCCTTTCAGACAGTCCTTCCCCTCATCTGTCCCAGTGAGTGTTCGAAACTTTCTGACCAGGAGGAAGAGGCCACACTGCACTAATTCCGGTGGCATTGGTCTCCAGAACCACCTCTGAGGCTGGAGAAAGCAGCTAACTCCTTTTCACACTCACACAAAAACCATCAACATGCAGCAAAATAAAGAATTACCTGGGCTGATGGGAAATGCTAGCAGTACACGAGCTTAACTTAAGGGGAACCATCACCTACCTGCTTGAAGCATGGCTAAAAACAATAGGGGGAACAGTCACTTTGCCCTTGTTGTGCGAAGAAACTGAAACCTACTGTTTTCCTAGGAGAAAAACAAATTTACAGGTATCCTTAGAGTATACAGGCCTAATAAAACTCTGCTACTTAACCTAAGTGTAGCCATTTGGGGATATTTATAGGATATACCATACACATAATTTCTCTCTAGATAAATTATTTCAAGTTAACTCCAAAAATTCAGCAAAAGTAGTCATCCTAGCAAGCAGATGCAAGTTAGTTTCTTAATACCCTGATCAAGGCCACTTTCTATACAGCAGGAGAAACAAACTTATCCATTCTGTGTTATCTTCATAATTACCAGCATTTTGTGCCATTGCTGTAGCTCTGTGCTGGTCCATCCCGGAGAGGTCCCCCATGTCCTCAGTGACCATATACTTCAACTAACCCTGATATCCCCCTCTGGTGATTGACCTTCTCTGGTGGCAGGCCTATAAAGTTTTTATTGAATAACTTTTAGAAGTCAATCGGCAGGCCTTTCTTCCTAGTCTTAGTTTGGAAACTCTGTTGAAACCTGTCCACCATGGCTGACCCTGGTGGTATATGAAATACAAGGTGGCATAACTTCTAGCATCTTGGCAGCATGCAGGCCCCATGGTACAAAGAGCGGATGGGTGATGGTTTTATGCCTCACTCACACTCAGTCACTGCTTTCAAGTAGATTCTAACGCACAGCTGACCCTCCATTGCGTTTCCAAGGCTAGACACATTGCATGGAAGGAGAGTACTGATCTTTCTCCCCCAAAAGCCACTGGTAGATTTGAATCAGCAGAGAGGTACAGCCTTTGGGTTAGCAATGCTCCTCTCTGTTATACCCCCGACTCTTCTTTTACCCATGTTTTTGTTGTTAAGTGTCGTCGAGTTGCTTGTGATTCATAGCAAACGTATTATGTATGACACCCCTAAACCCTGCTCTATCCTGTGCCAATCTCACTGTCACAGACGCACCTACCCCCACTACCCCAGTCACTGAATCAACCCACCTCATAGAAGATCTTCCCCTCCTGCGCTGTCCCTCCACACTCCCAAGCATGACGTCCTTCTCCAAGGACTGGTCCCTCTTTACAACATGTCCAAAGTATGTCAGATGAAGCTTCAGAATCCTTGCCTCCAAGGAGCAGCCTGGTTTAACCCTCTCCAGGGTGAACTTGTTTGTTTTCTTAGCAGTCCATGGTATATTCAATACTCTTCTCCAGCACCACAGCTCAAAGGCATCAATTCTCCTTCTGTCCTCTAACCTTTTATCCAAAGGTCCTATTTATTTTTACCTTCAAGATATATTTTTTGTATTCAACCCAAATCTCTCTGACAAAATGCAGACCTTCTACCAAGGAAATATTAAGTGGGCTTCATGTGACCCCTTCATGCCCACCAGTAATCCTACTTTGATTACTTCACTCTCTGGTGTTTACTTCCTGACTCTTGCCATGTGGGGAAGAGGGGACTCTTTTGCCAGGGCAGTCAGCAAAGGGTCTACAAAGTACATTCTAAAGAAGACCCTTAGGGGGTCACAGCCCCATTATACCATTAGCTAAACTTCCTTTTGCAAATGCAAAGCTTCCCATTATTCCACCTTCCACACACTACCCCTCCTTTCCTCTGTCTCTCTTGCTCTGATATCCGATTGACCTCCTGAACTTGCTAACTTGATTCCTTTTATTTCTACTGGGTGCCCTTGATGTAATTTTTTTTGGTCTGAATAAGTTATTTGCAATCAATATTTACCTATCAGTTGTGCTCAAGTGTGACCACAAAAAAGGAAAAGAGAACAAATATTTCCTTTCCTCTTCGTGAACTAAACACTGTCATTCCTTCTGTCCCAGGTTGTGATAATGCGAGACTACCACCATGACAACGTGGTTGACATGTACAACAGCTACCTTGTCAGCGATGAACTCTGGGTGGTCATGGAGTTTTTAGAGGGTGGTGCCTTGACAGACATAGTTACTCATACCAGGTACGTGTCTTCATTATCTAGGAAATAGTTAAGGTATTTCCTATTCTCTGCCAAAGAGCCTTGGTGGTGCAGTGGTTAAGTGCTTAAGTTGTTAACTTTGAGGTGAGTAATATGAACCCTAGCTGCCCTACAGAAGAAAGATAGACACCTCTGCTTCCATAACAATTATTGTTGTTGTTATATACTGTAAAACACCTATGCTGTTGTTGTTGTTATGTGCCATCGAGTCGCCTGTGACTCATAGCACTCCTATATACAACAGCCCTAAACTCTGCTCATAACACCTATAGAGTTATTATATACCATTGGTATTTAACACTCCTCCAGTGTGGGTTCAAGGCCACCAGCTGCTCTGTGGGAGAAGGATGGGCACTCTTTTCCCATGTGATTAACTGCCTCTGAAAACCCACCGGAGGGTCAGCTATGGGTCAGTTCCCGCTCCACCATAAACAATAAACAAAAGTGAGGGTTCAGAGATGGTAAATCACATGGAAAGAGATTACTCATCTTTCTCCTGAGGAACAACTGGTGGATTCAAACCGTGAGCCTTTGGGTTGGCAGCACACCTCTTTCCCACTGAGGACCAGACCTGCAAACGTTATGGGGCAGGTCTGTTCTATGAGGCAGATTTTTGGGGGTTTACTACTATCTGCCAAGAGGAGACCTCCAATGACAATCTTTATGAACGTTACCGTCTTAAATCCTACATTCTCCAGAGTACCTCCTGTAATGGTATCCATGTATGTTACACTCAATTACACCAGTATTACCCCTTCCCTCTGGAAGTTCATTTATGCACATTGATTTAAAATCAACAAGTATTTGGGACTGATGTTTTAGGACAAGTAATAAAATTATCTATTATTGTTCATACTTATTTCTAAAGCAAAGTTCCATGCCATCTCTGTATTCTAATACCATCAAGTAAAACTGAGGGGAGAAAAGAGGAAAAAAATCATGTCATGATAATGAACATGCAGAGACGAAAACAGTCTTCAGGTCTGTTTTTTAAACAGTCTTATAAGTCACTCGCTCACTCATTGCTGTCAAGTCTACTTCGACTTATAGCTGAGCCCCCAGCAGAATGCCCAGGCTGTAAATCACACAGGAAGAGGCTGCCTGTCTCCCTCCCATGGGGTGGTTGGTAGAAACAAAACACCAGAAAAGCTCGACCTTTTGGCTAGCAGCTCAACTCTCTACCGAGTGATTAATTACCATCCCCTGGATTCTCTGATACATTCAGCACCTTTTATGAGTCATGCTCTTCCCTAAGTACTGAGGTTACAGAAGTCACAAGATGAGTAAGACTCAAATGTCTTCCCTCAGAGAAGTCGTGGTTAAGAAATAAATACACATAATACTTGTGTAAAATGCTTGTCTGTTGGATACTTCTCTAAAACTGATCATTCAGATTAAGACACACTAGGAAGAAGGATTGGCCATCCACTTCTGAAATAGCAGGCCTCTGAAAACCCTATGTCCACTTGTTATACATCAGAGTTGGACAGTGACCAAGAAGGATAGAAGGAGAATTGATGCCTTTGAGCTGTGGTGTTGGAGAAGAGTATTGAGGGTACCATGGACTGCTAAGAAAACAAACAGATTCATCCTGGAGAGGATTAAACTGGGCTGCTCCTTGGAGGCAAGAATTCTGAGGCTCCTTCTAACATACTTTGGTCATGTTGTAAGGAGGGACCAGTCCTTCAAGAAGGACATCATGCTTGGGAGGGTGGAGGGACAACGCAGGAGAGGAAGACCCTCTATGAGGTGGATTGATTCAGTGACTGGGGTAATCGGGATGGGTGTGTCAAAGGTGGCGTGATTGGCACAGGACAGAGCAGAGTTTATGGCTGTTGTACATAGGGTCAATATGAGTCGCAAGCAACTCGACAGCACTTAACAACAACAACAATACTTGTGAAAAACTTTGTTAAAAGATGTGTCTACGTACCAGGGAAGAAATCTAAGTGTCTCCGAGATAATCAGGAATGATTTCCAGTAGAAGATTTCCTCTGAGATGGGTTACAAGAGATGAATAGACTGGATTTTGAGAGCTCCTGGACAAAATAAATGGGAAGAAATTGTACCAAATGAAGAAGAAAGAATATTTGCTAATGCTGAGCGTCTCAAAACTTAGTTTGCATGTGACTCATCTACGGATCTTATAAAACAGCTGCTATTGGCCAGGGAGAGATCGAGTTCAATGCCATCGAGTTAGAACCGACTCATAGCTGATGGTCCGTTGGATTTCAGAGGCTGTATACTACACACAAGATAATGCCCATCTTCCCCTTAAGGAGCCCCTGGTGGACTCGAACTTCCAGAGACGTGAGTGAAGCCTTTTGGGTTAGCAACACAGCTTCCTAAAGACTAAGCCAACAGAGCTCTCACCCAGGATGTGCTGATGCTGCTGGTTCATAAGCTTTACATGGGAACCAGAAAGTTCTAAATATCATGCAGATGATACAACCTCTCACAGAAAATGAAGAGGACTTGAAGGATTTGCTATAGAAGATCAAAAACTAAAGCCTTCAATATGGACTGCACCTTAACATTGTTGTTGTTGTTGTGTGTACTGTATAGTTGGAACCGACCCATAGCTGACTCTCTGGCAGGTTTCCAGAGGCAGTTAATCACACCAGAGGAGATTGCCCATCCTTCTCCCACGCAGCTGCTGGTGGCCTCAAACCATGTGTCCTCAGGATTACAGCACAGCATCTTGCCACTAGGCCACCAGAACTCCCCTTAACATTAGGAAAGCAAAAATCCTCATCACTTGACCAGAAGGCAACATCATAATAAATGAAGAAAAGATTGAAGTTGTCAGTAGTTGTTTTACTCAGATTTATAATCAACACACATTGTAGTAACAGTCAAGAAATTGAAAGGTATGTTGGTTTGAGAAAATCTGCTAACAGAGACCTTTCCAAAGTGCTAAAGACCAATAATGTGAGTTTAAAGATTAAGGTACTCCTGATCAAAGCCAGGGCATTTCTAATTTATTCCTAGGAATAAAGAATGATTAAAAGTGACAGAATAAGAATCAATGCCTTTGAAACGTGGTATTGGCCAAGACCATTGAATATCCCATGAACTTCCAAAAGAACAAACTAGTCTGTCTTGGAGAAAATTAAGCCAGGGTGGTTTGGTTTTTAGTTTTTCTTTTGGTTTTTTTTTTAGAATCAAGGATGATGAAACTTCATCTCACATACCTTGGACATATTGTCAAAAGCGACCAGTCCTTGAGGAAAAGGCTGATCACACTGGGAAAGGTGGAAAGTCTGAACAAAAGAGGGAGACTCTCAACTAGATGGATAGACCAGTGACTGTACCGCTGGGTTTGACATAGCAGAGATCTTGAGAATGGTATAAGACGGGGCAGCGTTCAGATCTGTTGTTCACAGCGTCATTATGAGTCATAGTTAATTTATTGATGCCTAATAACAACAAGAAACAGACACAACCTAGTCAGTATGGGAGACTTTAAGCTTAAGTTTCATCTTGCAGTTATACAAAATGCTAAAAGAGCTGAAAGAAAAAGAGGTGTTGAGTGTTAATGGTTCCCTGATTGGACATGGATTCAGGTGAGAAATAACAGGTGGAAAGCAAGGGAACAGGGAAGCACTGGAGAGCTTTGGAGGAGAGACTGATGTGAGGTCAATGCTCAGTCACAGCTCAACAGCTCTGCTATAGTTGTACCGTCAAGTTGGAACCAACCCACAGCTGACCCTCTGACGGGTTTTCAGAGGCGGCTATTTGCGCAGGAGGAGACTGCCCATCTTTCACCTGCGGAGAGGCTGGTAGATTCAAACCACGTGCCTTCGGGATTGCAGTGCAGCTTCTTGCCAGTCAGCCACCTGAGTTCTCTGGCCCTTATAGCTGTTTTGGTAAACTATCTGAAAACAAAGGGGTGAGGGTCAAGAGATGTACTTTTATTGCCTGGTTCTCAGCTGTCAGATTCCTGTTGGTGCAGACTCAGGGCACACCCACTGCACCCCACTAAAGAGTACCTCCAAACCCAATGTACGTGCACGAAGCAAATATATACAAAGAATGCATGCAAGCCATTTAAATATTATAAGGAAAAGAGATATTTGCAGTGAATAAATCACCGATTTTATAATTTTTTAAAAAAACAATAGAGTTTCTCAGATCATCTTAATTTATACACATGTACATACTGGAGGAAACCTAAGAATAAAATAGAAGGGTTTGATTTTTGTGGTTGTTGATTGCCTTCGAGTCGAGCATGACCCATGGCGACCCTGTGAACAAAAGGCCTGAAGCCCTTCTACAACCATTGACAGCAAAGTTCATCGATTTTCCAGAGGTATGTTGTTTAAAAAGTGGTTGCCACTCCTGCTTCCAAACCTGTCATAGTATGTTATTGTTGTTGTGTGCCTTTGAGTCGCCTGTGATGCATAGACACCCTATATGTACGGCAGCTCTTAACCCTTTCCTGTCCTGAGCCTGTCTCACTAATTCTGACACACCAACCCCCATTGTCCCAGTCCTTGGAGAAGAACATCATGTTCAGATGGGTAAATGGACAGCACAGGAGAGGAAGACTGCGGATGAGATGGATTGATACAGAGACTGGGGGAATGAGGTTTCATTAGACCTTGTAATAAATTACATTAATCAGTGTTACTCAATATTATAAAGTAAAATGTCCATGGATGTTAAAATGCAAATGCAATATGACATGTAAGCTTCCACTCAAATAAAAACTGTTCTAAACAATAATAAGACAACTATGATTTACATAGAAAATAAGTCATCAAAATATATCCAAGGAACAGATGGATTGAGGGAGTTTCTGATAGCTATACGTGTCTCTTAGAGTTCTTTTTTATGAAGATCCATTTCAGTTGTTACCCATGGAAGCCAACTAAGGAGTGGCCTCTCTGTAATCTATTGTATTTTCTAATAGATTTTAACCAACCATGCCCACTAAGTTACCCTCTTTAAAGGCAGAGGAGCTTCAGAGAGCAAGAAGAAATCGTGCACCACAGTACACATTTGGAATCTAAACTCTGACAACTAATCCCTGAGAGGGTTTCCCACAGCCAATATTCCATATGCTGCTTTCCTGAGTGACTGATTGGTTAGCTGATCAAACACCTAACAGCTTCCTCCTCAGTGTGTGATCTAAAAATAAGCGTCATCCACATCACCTGGGAAGTTGATAGAAATGCACTCTCAGACCCAACCCAGGCCTGAAAACCAAAACCCTTAGTGGTGGCAACATTTCAGCAGCAAATAGGGGCAAAAACCTACTCTGCAGGGTCTCCACAGCTAGAAAGCGTTACAGGAGCAGACATGTTTCTCCATCAGAGTAGCTAGGATTCCAACCATTGACCTTTTGACTCAGAGCCAAGCACTTTAACCACAGTGCCACCAAAGGTCCTTATTCAAGACCGACTGAAAGAAAGCCACAATTTGCTGGACACTCTTATGCAGATGGCACAACCCTGCTTGCTGAAACTGAGGAGGACCTGAAGCGCTTGCTGCAGAAGGTCAAGGACTGCAACCTTCAATATGGATTGAAGCTCAACATCAAGAAAACAAAGATTCTCACCACTGGACCAACTGGCAGCATCATGATAGATGATGAAGAGATTGAGATTGTTGACAGCTTCAATTTGTTTGGCTCTACAATCAACGTTCTTGGTACCAGCAGCCAGGAAATAAAAAGACATAGTGCATTGGGAAAGTATGCTGTCAGAGACCTCTCCAAAATACTAAAGAGCAATGATGTCAGTCTGGAGACTAAGGTGTGCCTGATACAGGCCATGGTCTTCAATTACTTGCTATGTGTCAAAAAGCTGGACAATGACTATGGATGATAGAAAGAGAATTGATGCCTTTGAGTTGTAGTGCTGGAGAAGAGTATTGAATATACCATGGACTCTTAGAAGAACAGACAATTTTGTCCTAGAGAGGGTGAGACCAGGCTGCTTCTTGGAGGCAAGGATTCTGAAGTTTTGTCTGACATACTTTGGACATTTTGCAAGGAGTAACTAGTCCGTGGAGAGGGACATCATGCTTGGGAGGGTGGAGGGACAGCACAAGAGAGGAAGACCCTCGATGAGATGGATTAATTCAGTGATTGGGATAATGGGATAGCTGTGCAGAGACAATAAGATTGGTACAAGATAGAGCAGGTTTAGGGCTGTTGTACATAGGGTCATTATGAGTTGCAGGTAACTTGACAGCACATAACAATAACAAACATGCTTATTTATACTGAAGTTAGAGCGCTAACCTAGGACCTTCATAAATTACATTATATTTGATTTCCAGGAAACACAGTGTTCCAGAAGGGCCAGAAAAGTGGCACGTTCTTCATGCTTTTTAAAATTTAATCTCCACTCTCCTCTTTAAGTGGGTGTTAATGTTTGACAGATGATGAAGCTATGAGTCAGAGATGAGAAGTATCTCGCTCAAAATCACACGTTTGATAATTGATGGAGCTAGACTCTGAATTTGAATTTGACTTCAGAACTGAGATGTCTTTCTACCATGCCAGCTCTCCTCCCCTCAGGAGTAGAAATGCATCAGTCGTTTGTCATTTGCCCTGATTATTTCCAAACCACATAGTTAGGAATGATAGGTGATCCCCCCCAGTTAGTTATTAGGGATTTGACACAATTAAGTTTTGCTACAATTGACCAGTGAAGAATCTTCTTTTTATGCCAGCTTCAAATAATCTACATTTTACGAATCCTCTTGAAGCTGGTAGTTTTAAAATTCGAGCTAAACCCTCCTGCTGATGTTCCCAACCTCTGAGGGACGTAGTCTTGGCAGATGTGAAAATTCTCATCTGCAAACTTGTCTAACAGACTCCCTGCAAAAACTGAGAACTAAGAGGTGGTGGGTTTCATGTTTCAGACGAAAACTTTCCTTCTCACCTGCTTCTCTGTGACGCTGATCTATTGCTGTAAGAGCGTGTTTTAAGAGAGAGGCACGTCTCATTATATTCATCAGTTGTATGTCTTCAACATTCTCGAAGGGTTTTACTTTTGAATCACATGTGACTCGGTCATAATTTGCTGACATCTACAAGACTGAAGCTCACGTTAATGTCTGTTTCCTTGTGACGCTGAGTTGAAATTCACTTGTGATTACTTCATCTTCCTAAGGCAGACCTTACACTTGGTCTTCAACTTCTTCTCTCTCCTGAGAACCTCATCTGCATGCCAGACAGTGTGTTTCAGGTGCTATGTCTGTCAGCATTCTTCAGGGAAACAGAACAATAGATGTAACTAGCTAACCTAACCAACCAGTTGCCTTCAAGATGATGCCAACTCATGGTGACTCCATGTGTGTGGATAGAATTGTGCTTCCCGGGAATTCATGGCTGGGAGCTTTTAGAAGCAGATCATCAGGTATTTCTTCTGAAGGACCTCCAGGTTTGAACCAACAGTCTTTCAGTCATCAGCTGGGTGCTTAACCATTTAAGCTACATAGATACATTTATTTTAAGAAATTGACACAAGTGCGTGTAGGGGCTTGTAAGTCCAGAATTTGTAGGTTGGGGGTTCTGTCTCTCTGTCATTAAGATCCATGTATGATTGAACAAATGGCCGGGTCAAGTGGACACGCAGATACTCCATAGATAACTATATTTTAAAGAATTGACACAAGTGATTATAGGGGCTTGCAAGTCCAGAATCTGTAGCTCTCTCCTCTCTTCTCCTCTCCTCTCCTCTCCTCTCCTCTCCTCTCCTCTCCTC
>NW_006399888.1:7911562-7925914 GCF_000299155.1 Elephantulus edwardii | reverse complement strand
TCTCTCTTTCTCTCTTTCAGATCAATGTGTGACTCAACAACTGGCCTAGTCAAGTGAATACATAACACTCACTATCCCAGGAGTTCCTCATCCCAGGAGCTCTCCATCCTGTGAACTCACCATTTTCTGAAATTCCCATCCCAGGAGCTCCTCATCCCAGGATCTCCCTATCCCAGGATCTCCCCATCCCAGGAGCACCCCATTCCAGGAGCACTCCTACTTGTGTTATCACCATGGGGTCTTACAGTGTCTCTGTGATAGGAAGGAAGTTACGCATGTGAAGGAGTAAGGCAGATGCCTAAATGAATCCAGCAGTGCAGGTTCCTCCAGTGGTGAGCTCTGGTGGCCTCCTCTGTAGAGAGTTGCGCTGCTAATCCAATGGCCATGCCCCTCTAGCAGTCTGAAGCAGCAGCAGCTCCACAGGAGAAAGATGGTCGGTCTTCTGCCAAGATTTACCACCTTGGAACCCAGTGGAGGATCAGCAATCAGTAGGTTCTGACTCAACAGCAATGAGTGTGGATTATTTGAGGATTTCCCTGTAGCTAAACTAAGAGTGAAAACTCATTAGAAAAATTCATTTCTGAGCTTCAAGATAGCATGGTACAGTGGGAAAAGGAAAGGTATGGGTTTTCAACTAAAAAGGAGGTGAGGTTTGAACTGTGACCGGACCACTCAGAGAAGTGTCATCTTAGGCAAGTCGCCTGGCCTCAGTGTCCTTCCCTGAACCCGGAATGCTGTCATTAAGGAGGAGCAGTGGGAAATGTGGCCATGAATAGACAGTCTTGAGCTCAGTCTTCTTCTCTCCACGGCTCATGAATTAAAAAGTGTTAGTGTTTCATTGTACGTATTCTCAACAATAATGAAATAAGTGAAGTAAATTATTTCAGCTTGTAATCATGGTCAGTCGCTCTCAGTTGAATTCAACTGATGGTGACTCCGTTTATGTCAGAGTTGAATTGAATGCGTTTTCAGTGGCCACTCTGGAAGGAAGCTCTGGTGGCATAGTGTATAGAGAGGTATACTGGTGACCCAAAGGCCCTGCCTTTTTAGAGGTTCAAATCCACCAGCAACTTTTTAGGGAAGAGATGAGCAATCTCTTCCCATGTAATTTACAGCCTCAAAAACTATCCCAGGATGGTAACCTTTGAATGGATTCCTACTCAGTAACAATTAATTTAGCTGAGTTGAATCTTTCTTCACAGGTACTTCTGGTTAGACCCAAATAGTGAACAGTTCAGTTAGCAGCCAAGCATATTGACCGTTTGCACCATCCAGGAATTCTGTAGTTTTTGCTAACTCAAAGGGCCAGTTTCCTTTCAATAAGACAGACCTAAAACAACACAAACCTCTCTCTCCTGGGAAAAGGAAAAGGCAGGATTTTGAGGGTGGGCAGGGGGAAGGCAGAAGGCTCAGGAGGGGAAGTGGGTATTTAGATATCCAAAGACCATTTGCCTAACACCAGCATTAGGGAGAACTGTGGTCATTCTTCTTCCAAACTGAAGAAGCAGAGAGCAGAGGAAATTAACGTCCTTGCTCAGGTCTGCCTGACAGATACACTTGGCAGCACAGCTCCACGGGCAGCAAGGCGCTCTGTGGGACTTCAGAGGTCCTGCTTCTCTGTAGGGCCTTTGATAGCGATGACCCAAACCCCATCCAATGGGAATATCTTTCCTTTAGCTACGTTTGGTCCATCAAATTCAATTTCAAGGGTGTTGCTGGTGATGTTGGCACCCTCTTACGTTTCAAGAGTCCGATTCCAAAGTTTTACTTTTCCTTGCTTATAGATTTTCCATGCATGAAAATGGTTTACCAGAACTCATAGAACCTACCTCTCAACCTTCTCAGAGATCTTGTTAAACCTGTAGTTGCTCATTCAAATGTCCTTTCCTTTCCAGGATGAATGAAGAGCAGATAGCTACAGTCTGTCTGTCAGTTCTGAGAGCCCTCTCCTACCTTCACAACCAAGGAGTGATTCACAGGGACATCAAGAGTGACTCCATTCTCCTGACCAGTGATGGCCGGGTAAGAGTGCCCAGTGTGGCCCCTCCATGGTTTGCTTTATCACGTTGTCTGTTGTGGGCCGTGTCCTCCTAAAAACACTTTCTCATCATTCTCATTTTTCTTAGTCACAAATCAGTCATTGCCTTTCCCAGAAGACTTACTTAGAAGGAAATTACCATACTCTGTGTCATCCTGTTAGTCAGAGTTACCTGTGACCTGAATTTAATAATCTTCCGCCTTAACAATCGTGTAGGAAGTAATGGAAACTTCTTTTCATCTATCTTCTTATTTCTTCTGGAGAAGAAACGCTGACTGTTCCAAGACTATGTCCACCTTAACTGTGGTGGATATGCGTGTTTGTATACCTCTCAGAGTGTCTGCAGAAAACAAATGACCAATTCCACTCCAGTAATTTGGAGAGATTTTGGTAAATACACATTGTAAAGGTCTAGTGAAATCGTGAGGAATATTGCATAGGATTAATATTGTACTTCTGAATAGAGTTCCACTCTTACCACCATGAAGAGGTACTAGTACTAGAATCTGGAAATAGAGATGTTTGTATGAAGAGATGTGCCCTTTGATCTGTAGTGAAGAACAGACTACCATGGACCTATAAGATGGGAACTGAGAGGGGCAAAAAAATCTCCTTTTGCTACTTCCTTTCCAGCTCCTACTTGTGTTCCCCATTGGCCGACCCCAGGTGAGAGTCATCACAGTCCTCAAAAGGCAGCCCCACACCCTAGAGATTAAAGAAAGGAAGAAAGTGGACCTGCAGGGAAGATATTTAGAATATGTCCAGCACACTCATGTGGTTCTGGCCTCAGATTTCCATGTTTCCCATTACTGCAGCCTGTTCAGAAGATTCTGCTGAAACACATCAACCCTAAGAATGAAATGATGATTCAGTATTGTAAGGAGTGCTTAGTTCCTTGGAGGGCTTTGGAGCATTGATTTTCACTACTAAGTTCTTACTCCCACCACAGGCACTGGCTCTGGAGTGAATGGAGCCAGCCCTCCTCCGTATTTGTCCGGGAATGATCAGACACCAGACAGAAACATCTGCCCAAGCACTTTGGATTTTCCTTTATAGAGATTGTAGATTCCACTGTAGAAACTTTTACAAACTCAGAAAAGTAAATAGGATGGGGGGTTAGAGGTGGGGTGGGCGGGGAGAAAAGTGCAACAATGAATGAATGGAATTCCAAAATCTCTGTAGATGTTCATTGAAATGAAAAATAAATAAATTAATTTAAAAACAGTAAATAGGATTAAATAAAAATCAGTCATAATTCCATGCTTGGAGAAGTAGAGTGTCAAATGAAAGAGAAAAAGTCCCTCAAAAGCTAGATCGACACAGTGAACTGCAACAGTGGCCTTGAACGTGGCAGAGAACATGAGGATGGAGCCAGATCGCTTAGGTTCAGATTTTCATCTGTCATTCGTAGAGTCACCACGAGTCATAATTGACTGCACAGCACCTAATAAAAATGTGATATATTATCTCTCCCCATACATATTATATATATACATACATATATTAATTTTAAAAATTTAAGATTATTATATCACTTTTTTATTTTTTTTACTGATATCAATTTTTTTAAAGCACAGTGAAGACTGGCTTAGGACATAGAAGGTTTCAGAGTTGCTTTACGTAAGGTCGTTATGCATCGCAGGAGACTCAATGGCAAACAACAATAACATACTATGACAGGTTTGGAAGCAGGAGTGGCATCCACTTCCTAAACAACATATCTCTGGAAACTCTATGAACTTTGATAAATGTTGATAGTTGTCAAGGGGCTTCAGACCATTGTTCACAGGGTCGCTATGAGTCATGCTCAACTCAAAGGCAATCAACAACAACTTGAACTTGTATCAGTTAGTTTCTATTACTAATATATCACCCCCATATTTAATGCCTTATCACAGCAACCATTTCTTGCTCTAGTTCTGTGAGTTGCCATGAGAACTGACCTTGCCTGGAACAGCTCAGATGTGGTCTCAGCTGAACTCACTCATTTGTATCCTATCAACCTGCAGCTGATGGCCTCACTCATTTGTCTGAAAACTCACTAACTGGGGGCACTGGAAGTTGCTGGTCCACATCTCACTCATCTATCTCCTGGAAACCTACATAGGCACCTTCAAATCAATAGCAAATCATGGTGACCTCAAGTGAGGTAGAGTGGAACTGTGCTCAGTAGTTTTCAGTGACTGATTTTTGGGGGAAGTAGGTCGATAAGCCTTTCTCCTGACGTATCTCTATGTGGACTCAAACTTCCAGCTTTGGAATTAGCAGCTGAGCCCACTGTTTGCACCGCCCAGGGATTCACCAGTAGTCTAGTCCAGGTCTGTTCACATGGTGACTGTGACAAGGTTCCCAAGAGCATCCAGAGAGCCAAACTACAAAGTATAAGCTGTTTTCAACCTTCTGCTTATATCATGCCTGCTCATGTTCTGTGGTCAAGGCCAAATTCCAGAGGTAGAGAAATAAGATTCTCTTCTCTCATAGTTTAAAAGGCAGGGAGTTGAGCTGTTAACCCCAAAGTGGCATGTCTCTGGCTGTTCAAATCCACCAGCCACACCACAGGAGCAATATCCTGCTGTGAGATTTATGTTGTTGCTGACTGCCTTTGAGTCAAGCACGACTCATAGCAACCCTATGAACAAAAGCCTTTCTATAACTATCAACATTTATCAAAGTTCATAGAGTTTCCGGAGGCATGTTGTTTAGGAAGTGGATGCCACTCCTGCTTCCAAACGTGTCATAGTATGTTATTGTTGTTATGTGCCATCGAGTCGCCTGCGATGCATACGTCCCTCTGTACCCCCTAAACCTTTCCTGTCCTGAATGTTTCGGTTATTTCTGTGAGATTTATAGCTGCTGAACACATGCTGGAGGGTCAGCTACAAGTTGGTTCTAGCTCCACAGTGATGAGCTTGAGTCTTGATGCAATGTCACACTGTAAAAGGTTATGGAGAGGGAAGAGAAGAGTGTGTGTCCATTTTTGTACAATCTACCAAAGAATAGGGAAGTGATGGGCAAAGTGCAGGTATTCTTGCCTGGCCCGACTCGAGCACAAAGCACCTTGGCACGGCTATCTTCTCTGAGCCAAATTTCAATGCATTGAACTGATTCTTGAGTTGATTTGTTCTCTCAACTAATGGGACAGAGAAAACAAAGAAGAGTAGTTTAGAGACAAAGCTTCTTTCCTTGTTTCTGGAATTTGGTGGTACAGATGTCTTCTCTGTAAGTACGATACAGATGTCAAAAATCAGACATAAGACTAAGACAGTAATTCACTGTTTCATGACCTGACTTTAAGAGCTTCTCTTCAAACATTGGCCATAAGATGATGACTCATTCAGTTGTTCTAGAGAGAAGATTATATGTATTGAACATCTTCTGCACCTCCATGTACTCTTCAGAGATCTCACAGGGACAGGCACATTTTGAGTGCTTTCCAGAATTGTTGATCTATTCTATTGTTGAACAAGTTCTGTTGTTCTAGATCCCAAGTATGATCAAGGCAAAATCACGAATTTCATTTAAAATGTTTCCTAAGAAGACCAATGAGTGTGATAGTTAACCAACAGATAAATAAACTTACCACCAAACTTACCACCAGACACCAGACAGGCAGCGATTGTGCTCTAGAATTATCTATAATAATTAATAATAGAATAATCTCTAGAATTACTCATTTAGATGAGCAAGGATGAGGATGGACAGGAGAGGCATTTGTTACAGAGACTGAACAGAGAAGGCCCTTCTGTTATGGTGACATTACCACAGCGATGTGTGAAGAAGTGAGCCACGTGGCTACATGGACAAAGGGCAGAGAGCCACAGTGTGGTTCTCTGCCTTCTTGACCACGTTGGGCCAGAGTTTGCTCATTCACATTTCAGAACAACATCTCATATTAAATTGACTCCACAGGGCCCTTTCTGTTTCTACAATTTAAAGAATCTTTTTCTCTGCCTCCACCTCAAAAGAAGAGCAAAGATGAAGGGTCAATGTTCTAAGAAAAGGCTGAGAGTACACTTTTAGACAAATGTATAAAGAGTACAGTGTTAAATAATGGAGAAAAGAATTTTCTCTATGACCATACAAGGAGCCCTGGTGGAATCGTATTTTATGTGTTGTGCTGCTGACGGGAAGGATGGCAGTTCAGAGTCACCAGCATCCTGCAGGCAGAGACAAGCAGTTTCCTACGGTAAAGGTTCACAGCCTCAGAAACCTGACGGAGGATAACTGTGAGCTGGAATCAACTTCATGGTAGTGGCTTAGCTTTGGGTATAACACACAGAGTAATAAAAGATAATGTCCTAAGAATATTTTTTTATTATTTTTATTTTTTTGTATGTGTACCATCGCATCAGATCCAACTGGTATTTGCCCCTCTTTTTCTGGTGGAGAATCAGGTGGATTTGAACCACGAAAAGCATCTTTTAAAAAAACATTCTAATTCATTGCTGTGAGTCAAAACTAACTCAGAGTTGACCCTCCACTGGGTTTCTGAGGCTTTAAATTACAAGAGAGGAAATTATGCATCTTTCTCCCACGAACTCACTGATGGACTTGACTCCTCAGAGAGGTCTGGTACTTAGATTAACAGCACAAATCAATGAACTGTCACCAAAGCAGGCCTTTTAAAGAACAGTCATGTTCACGCATGCTGTATAATGTTTTGGGGTTTTGTTTGTTTATTTATTTTTGTGTACATAGTATATGAAAAGACTTTTAAAAAAATGTTTTTATTAGGGGAGCTCTGGTGGCCTAGTGGCAAGGAGCTGCAACTACAATCCGAGAGGCACACGGTTCGACTCCACCAGATGCTCTGCCGGGGAAGGAGGGGCAGTCTCCTCCTGTACCAGTCATATCTGATTTGACGGTACACTCACATAAAAATAAAATTAAAAATGTTTTTATTAATGATCTTTAATGCAACATATATATTTTTACAGCATATTCTTTCCATTTAATCTTTTCCCCATTCATTCATTGTTGCACATTTTCCTTCCTGTCTACTCTTCCCCCAGTTCATTTTTCTCTTTAAAGAAAAAAAAAATTCTTTCATTGTTAATACAGTTTCCCCCAGTCCACTTTAATATACATTTCTTTTTCTGTAATCTTGTCATGAAAATAATACCCAATCCTATATTCCATTTAAACAGTTCTCTCCCTCATCTGTTTCAATGCAGTCTACTTTATTTATCCCCTCTTTTCTTAGGTTCCCCACAACCCCGATGTCAGTCCCGTTTTACAACAGTGGCACTATGCAGCAGTTGTCCTTCTGTGACTGAGATATTTCACTCAGCATAATGTCCTCCAGGGTCACCCATTTCGTATAATATTTCATGAGTTCCTTATTTTTCAATGCAGCATAGGATTCCATTGTGTGAATATACCACAGCTTCTCTATCCATTCCTTTGTTGATGGGCATTTGAGTTGTTTCCAACTCTTTGCTATTGTGAACAATGCAAGCAATAAACATGACGTGCATGATTTCTTTAGGGTATATTCCCAGTAATGGCATTGCTGGGTCAAATGGTATTTCTATTTCTAATTTTTTGAGAAAGTGCCAGGCCACCTTCCATAATGGTTATACCATCTTATATCCAGACCAGCAGTGAATAAGAATTGCAATTTCTCCACAACCTCACCAACATTTGTTGTTTGCTACCCTGTTGAACTTTGCAAATGTTGCTTGGGTGAAATGATAGCTCATAGTTGTTTTGGTTTTTCACCACTCTAATAGTTAGAAATGTTGAACATTTCTTTATATGTTTGTTTTTGCCATCTACATTTGTTCTTTGGTAAAGTGTCTATTCATATCTTGTGCCCATTTTGCAATTGCACTGTTTACCTTTTTTTGTTGTTGTTGAGGTGCTGGAGTATTCTATAAATTTTAGATATGAGTCTCTTATCAGATATGTCATTGCCAAATATTTTCCCAGTTTATGGGATATTTTGCTGAGGAAGTATGTAACAGAAGGATTAATACTGCATAATACCACTGTTCTAAAATAGGACTGACATAGGGGGTTGGGGAGAGAATAGGAGGGGAAGGTGGATAGAAAATGAAGACTGCATTAGAACTGATGAGGAGAACTGTCTGAAAGTCATATAAGCTTAGGCATTATATGTATGTCGGCAATCTGGAACAAGAAGTGCATTGCAAAGTGGACTGGGGGAGGGGGAGGCAGGAGAAGGAAAATGTACAACAATGAATAAATAAAATTTTTTAAAAAATAAAATAGAAGAGCAATCATGTTATTATCATCTCACATGGTCCTGGCATGGTTGAACTCTGCTAAGCAGTTCTGCTCTTATTTGTGGTTAAGTGAGAGTTGGCGGTACAGCTTTCTAGAAGTCTTCCTCACGTGTCAGAAAGTTAGTACTGGCCCTTGAGTGAATGCTCAGCTGGAGCTCTCAACAGAAACCGCTACAGAGTGACCTCGCCATATGATCCCAGCTTCCTCACAACATAAAAGCTGAATTCAACAAGTTAGTGTCCCTAGCCAAGTTAGACTGTATGAAGAGGAATATGACTTCAGGATTGGAGGAAACTCAATGGCTTGTGATAAGCTGATCACTCAACCTTGCTTGCAGAAAGTGAAGAGACTCTTGGGAAAAGATATCATGCTGGGAAAGGTCGAGGGTCAGCAAAGGAGAGGAAGACTCTCGAGGAGATGGATTGACACAGTGATTGCAGCAATGGCCTTGAGCATGGCAGAGATCTTGAGGAAGCACAGAACAGGGCAGGGTTAAGTTCGGTTGTTGCTGATTCATCATCTGTCCAACAGCACCTAACCGCAGTAACTCCCTCTCTTCCAATCCCAAGAATGATTATCTCTATGTGTAAACCTTTCTTTAGATTTTTTTTCCCGAACAGGAAAAGGAAAAAAAATATATCCTGTAGTCTTATTTAGCAAACTTTCTCTTATTATATAACAAGATTTGTGTAGGTACAATTCTCTCCAAGAAGTCCGCTGGCTTACAAAAAAATGAGAACTCATGTATCAAGCACTTCCATTTGGAGGTCACCGATGGATGTTCGTGCTGGGTCAGTCATCACCACCAAGGAAAGACCTATACTTATATTCTCTTACATCAACCATGGCCAGGTACCTCCTTGGCCCAGGAAAGATGACAGCTGTCAAATGCGATAATGATCACCCATGGTGGCCAGCGATTGGTGGCACTCCCCGGCTAAAACAAGCTTGGAAGCAGGAGTGGCATCCACTTTCATAAATAGCCGCCTCAGGAAACCAGTCTTGTAGAGGCAAATCCCAGGTGTGTAGATTAGAAGACAAGACGGAAGCATGTGGGGAGCCAGAGTCCAAGTTATCAGCAGGCAGGCAGGGTCTCAGGCTGCTGCCTTTGGAGGCTACCAGTTCCAGAGGCTGACATTTCTAGAAGTTGTTGCCAGGATATAGGGTTGTAGAAGCCTGGTTTGGGATACCAATGAGTTCAAAGACCCTAGTCCTGGCAGTCCACTGGTTTAAGCAGGGAGAGTATCAACCAGACTTCTCTTTAGCTTTTTATAATGGTGATCTTAAAAATATTTGTCTTTCATGAGTGACAAAGAAGAAGGCAATATACAATAAGGGGATGGTCAACGTACTACCATTAAAGAAAGGGAAGACATAGATTCATAGAAATCAGAATTACAGGTAAGAAGTAGGAAAGGTTGATTTCATTGTTGATATAGAAATGAATATTCTAACATAAAGTATGTGTGAACGGTTGAATGAAAAATTAAAACTGCTTCATAACTTTCATTTAAAATACAATTAGACAAAAGAAATAAAAAAGTTAACTATAAGATTGAGTTGGAACCAACCCATTGCTGACCCCCAACAGGTTTTCAGAGGCAGTGAACACACAGGAGGAGATTGTCCATCCTTCCTCTTCAGAGCAGCTGGTGGTTTCATGTCTTTGGGATTCAGCACAGCTTCATCCACTAGGTACCAAAGCTTCCTTAACCGCAGGCATACACCCAAAAGAACTGAAAACATGGACTCAAGCAGATACACACATGTCATTGTTCATTGCAGCACTGTGCAGATAGCCAAAAGGTGTAAGTTACCCAAATATTCATTGTTGTGTGTGCTTTCAAGTCACCTACAACTCATAGAGACCCTATGTATGACAGCTCTGAAGCCTATCCTGTCCCGACCAAGTCTCACTGACTCCAACACATCTACCCCCATTGTCCCAATTATTGTATCAACCTATTTCACCCAGACTCTTCCTCTTCAGTGCTGTCCCTCCACCGTTCTGAGCATGATATCCTTCTCCAAGCACTAGTCCCTCCTGGTCATGTGACCAAAGTATGTGCAACAAACTTCAAAATCCTACCTCTAGGGAAAAACTTGGTTTCACCCTCTCTAAGACAGACCTGTTTGTTTTGTTGGCAGTCCATGGTATGTTCAATGCTCTTCTCCAGCACCACAACTCAAAGGCCTCAATTCTTCTTCTGTCATCTTTAGTCATTGTTCAGCTCTCTGACGCATAGCAAGTAATTGCAAAGACCATGGGCTGGATCAGGAACACCTTAATCTCCAGACCAACGTCATTACTTCTCAGTACTCTAGAGAGGTCCCTGGTAGCAGATTTTCCCAGCGCAATTTGTACATCCTCTCCAGCATTTATTACTTGCTAGCCTGCTAAACTTTGCCACTGCTCCTGGGGTGAGATGGTATCTCATTATGGTTTTGATTTGCATCTCATTCTTGATCCTCAGACATTTTAACTCATTTAAACTGAGTTGGTGCCCAAGAATCTGCATTTCTAACGAGTTCCCATGTGATGCTAATGCTACCTAAGCTGGGCAGCAGAGTTGCCCAGAAACCAGGAACAAAGACATTCATCTTCTTTCCTGAAAACTTACAGCAGATGTAAGACTACTTTGAGGTATATGTGACAAGAGTTTCCACATGTAGGAAGGTTTTGAACTCCTCTTTTTAACCTTTCGATATGGCATGTGTAGACCCCCTTTTACAATGTGCCCAGCCTCTTGTGGGTCCCCTGATACTAGTCAGAGCACATCATAAACGGCAGCTGTGTCTGAGCTCTATCTCTAGCTCTTTGGTCCCTGTGTAACAAGTCTTTCTTCTTCTTTTAGGGACAGGCAGTGAACTAGGTGCAGTCCTCCTAGCCTGCGTGCATTAGAGAGGCAAGGGAGGTTTCCTAAACAGTGAAGTTATACAATTCTGTCTAAAACAAGACTCAGCTAAGAGCCTGTGTGATTCCCTTTTTAAGATCTGCCTACAGTGCTTTATTATACTCATTACTTGAGTCCTCATTATCTACTTGCAGATTCATTTGGGCAAGTGTTGTATGCAATTATGTTCTTTTATAACATTGTCTCCTTTATGTACTTGGATGAGTGAAAAATCATGCAAAAGCACTTACACTCCTACAACAGGAGAGGAGGCCGAGCTTCCAAGGACTGAGCTTCCACTTCTTGTCTTACATTCTGTCAGGATATAATTATGAGTGTGTCAGTTTTGTTGCTTTTAAAAATATCTGAAAAGAGAAACTCACACTGTATATATTGAAATAAATAACTGCCAATATTTAAATGCTGATATGTTAAGCCTCCCTTAATCCATCCATTTTACCTTATTTCTTACCTTAAAGTTACAAGCAGAAAAAATTTATTAGCCAGGCGTTTTTTCTCTTCTGCTATGTCCCGTTGGTATAGTGTGTGATGTGTTGAGCTGCTAACTAGAAAGTTGACAGTTCAAATTCACCAGCTGCTCCACAAGAGAAAAATGAGACTGTTCACTCCTGTTAAGATTTGCAGTCTCAGAGACCCCCTGAAGGGTCACCAGAATCAGTCAGCTCAGCGCATGTGGGTTTGATTTTTATTTATTTTTATGTATATAAAAAAAATTGCAGATTTACTCACATTCAGGGATTGAAAATGAAAACACACACACACACACACACATTTATTTTTATTTCCTAAAACTAATGGACTCGACTGGCTAGAGATATTTTTTTTTATTTCCATTTTTATTTTAGGCAGCTTCTGTAATTTAGATGCTATCATGCTTGACTATATTATTTTAAAGTTGAACTGATACCTTAAAAAAAACCTCATATTTTGGGTTGAATTGTATCCCCAAGTCCTACCTCTTGTGCTTGTGCAATGTGACCCTATTTGGAAACAGGGTCTTTGAAGACGTTACTACTTAGATTATCACAAGGTCATACGTGAGTAAGATTGGTCCTAATCTTACATGACTAGTTGCTTATAAGAGTGGGGAAGATCCGTAGAGAAAGGATGGATCCACAAACTCAGGCACCCTGAAAACCACCAGCCTTCACCACAAGTTAACAGAGAGGCTGGAACAAGTTCACTCGTTTAGAGCCCTCACTTAGAGCCTCACGTGCCACCACTCTGATTTCAGTCTCCCAGCTGTGGAACTATAAAATGAATTTCGCTCTTCAAAGGCAGCCACTTTGTGCTGTTTTATTACAGCTGTATGGAAAACCAAAATGCCCAGTCTTTCCGATTGGACCACCACCTACTCCCTCTTCCCACACAGATGAAGTCTAGGAGAATGGACATTAACAGTGCTTTATGGGACTTCATGAGGTAAATAAGGCCCATCTTCTTATTCTGAGCTCTGCTGGTTCCGTGAGGAGAAGAGCTGCTCACTCAAAGGCCATGCTTCTCTGGTGGTTTGAATCCAAGGAAGAAAAAAAGGACAGTTTCCAACCCCCACCCCCACTACCCCGTGCAGTTTACAGCTTCAGGAACACACTTAGAGGGTCCGCTGTGAGCTATGACTCAATGGCAAGGAGTCTGACTTTCTGATTCTTATTCTTCTTTGGTGTTTTGTGTTTTCTGAACTCTCCTGATTTCCAGTGACCACTGAGGGGGAACTTGTCCTATTATTTGTTGGTCTTTTTAAAAAGACCTTCTGCATTATTTTGTATTTCCTTTTGCCTCATCTCTTGAAAATTCCCTGGAGGCTACCTTTTCTTGTCAGCCGTAGCTTATTCTTGACATTTCCCCATTCTTTCAATGAAATGTGGAGGACTTCTGTGCCCCTGAACACACATAGAGACCATAGAGTACCAGGTACACCACCCTAGGCTGACTTCCATTCATGCTGTGGTGCCATCTCTCCATGAAGGTCACATTGGGCAAGACCTTGTGTTCAACAAGTACTGACTAGTGTGGCAATTGTTGCTAATTACCATGGGTGGCTTGTTGTTATTGTTGTTATGTACCATCAAGTCGCTTACAACTCATTGAGACCCTATGTATAAGAGCCCTAAACCCTGCTCTATCCTGTGCCAATCGCACTGCCTCTGACACACCTGTCACCATTACCCCAGTGGCGGAATCAATCCATCTCATCGAGGGTCTTCCTCTTCTGCGCCACCCCTCCACCTTCCCAAGTATGATGTCCCTCTCTAAGGACTGGCCCCTCCTTGCAGCATGTCCAAAGTATATCAGACAAAGCTTCAGAATCCTTGCCTCCAAGGAGCAGCCTGGCAGATGAACCTGTTTGTTCTCCTCGCAGTCCATGGTATATTTGATGCTCTTCTCCAGCACCACAGCTCATTCAGTCATCCCTAGTCATTGTCCAGCAGCTGACACAAAGGTACACAGATTGAATCCACCACTTGCTCCTTCCATGAAATTTACTGCCTTGAAAGTCTGCTGGAGGGTTGGCTCTGGGTCGATTCCAACTCCACAGTAAACAATTACAACAACAAGTACAACAGAACAAAATCATGGCCAGTCCTGCACCGTCTCTGCAGTCAGCATGCTTGACTCTCTTGCTATGGTGATTGTGTATCTTGAGTGGCTCCTACCATGTGGAAACTCAGATCTGAGTATGTGAGTTTTATTCTTGATGTATTAAACTGTTGAGAAGATTGCTTGTGCATGAAGTCGACTTTCTCACATTTTCTATTTGAAGCAATTCAATCTCTCTCAACCTCAAACTACACATTACTGCTGATTTGAGAGACAATTATGAATAAGAAAATGGAAAAAGAAACCTACAATTAATACTTTCCAAAATACTGAGCCCATGTCATCTGTGTTTAACTTTGATTTTAGAAGCTTCTGTCTTCAGTAAGCCAAAGATGGTTCAGAAAGAGCTCCAATGTGTCTTTTATCACATGATCTACTATTGCACATGGATATGTTGTTATTATGTGCCATAAAGTCAGAACTGACTCATAGCTGGTCCTCTGGTGGATTTTCAGAGGAAGAAAAATCATAAAGGAAGAGATTACCTACTCCCATGGAGTAGCTTGTGGATTTGAACCTGTAGGTGGCAACACAATTTCTTAGTATGTGTCC
>NW_006399888.1:7908899-7910672 GCF_000299155.1 Elephantulus edwardii | reverse complement strand
GCGCAGGAGGGGAAGCCCGTCTATGAGGTGGATTGATTCAGTGACTGGGATAATTGGGATGGGAGTGTCAGAGACAGTGTGATTGGCACAGGACAGAGCGCAGTTTAGGGCTGTTGTACATAGGGTCGCTATGAGTTGCAAGCGACTCGACGGCACATAACAACAACAACAACAACACATACTTATAATCAATCCAGAAGCATGTATTTCTTGAATATCTACAAAACTGCCTGTTCTAAGGGAACACAGTGAGACTGAATAATTAAAAGGCAAAATGTCTACTTCTGAGAAATGTCATTTCTAAGCAAGAAGACAAAATAAGCAGCAGAGAACAGCACAATAGTGCATAAGCACTACGTTATGGAGGGAGGAGATTAATAAGAGAGTCCAAGAAGAAGTCTGAAGGAGGTGGGATGTGATTCGGGATTTGGAGCATGATCAGAATGTGAATCTGTAAAAAAAAAGACAAAAAGCAGGACTCAAAGCTGAAAGCTTGGAATGGACCAGCTCTTCTCCACCTGATCAAGTCCTACTCAGTCTTCTCACTGAAAGTCCTAGGTTCTAGGAAGCCCCTCAATGCCAGGGAATGGTTTCAGTGTGTGCAGAAAGCAGTGAGACGTGAGGCTTTCTACGGGAAAAGGCTGTTTCGAAATCTGTGAAAGTCATTCGGGTGGATGATACTACATCAAAGTCAACAGCAAGAAAGCTGGGGTCCACGGATGGCTTTCACCAGGGTGCTGAAGTGAAGAGATGAGACCCTGTGCAAACAACTGCTCCGCCCATCCGTGGGTTTTCATGAGATGCTCCCTCTCTTGCTTCCCCACAGCCTACCCAGCCTCGCCTGTGCTTCAGCTATAATGTGTGCACCCATAGCCCAGGGATGTTGTTAAGACATGGACCTGACCTCGGTGCGTCTGGGATTGGGTTCACACTTGGCAGAATATTTATCCTGCACAGAGACTCTAGCAAGCTGTCAGTTAATGCTGCTTCTGTTAATACTCTGAAAACAAGACCTCCCCTCCTTTGCTGTGTATCAGTCTTTCCAGCAACCCTGTGATCAATTACCTTTCCTCATGTATTTTCAACATCTACTGCTGCACAGGGAGCCCTGATGGCCTGATAGGTGAGGAGCTATACTGCCAACCCAAAGATACACAGTTCAAATCCACCAGCTGCTCCAAGGGTAGTCTCCTCTTGTGCAATTTGCAGCCTCTGAAAACCCACTGGAGGGTCAACTGTGTGTCACTTCTGACTTGACAGAACATAACAACAACTCCACTAACTCCTTTCCTTCAGCCCATACACTTATTTTATGGTGCAGAGTTTCAGTTAAGTACCGGAATTCTGGAATTCTAACTCTCTAACTTCTTACTTTTTTTAATATCTTTCAACAAGTGATTTAACGTCTCCATGTCTGGTTTACTTCTCTGTACAATAAGAGGGATAATAGTAGTTCCTGCTTCTTTTGTGTATTGTAGGCAGTTCAATAAAGAAAGAGCTGAACAGAAAATTTCAAAGAACAGTTCGAGATGACAAAGAAAGATACTATAATGAAATAATGTGCAAAGAACTGGAGTCAGAAAATCAAAAGGGCCAAACTCGCTCAGCATTTCTTAAGTTGAAGGAATTGAAAAATTCAAGCCATGAGTGGCAATACTTAAAGATGCTTTGGGCAGAGTGTTAAATGATCCAAGATGCATTAAAAGGAGATGGAAGAACTATACAGAGTCACTGTACCAGAAGGAATTGGCTGACACAGAAGAATTTCATGAA
>NW_006399888.1:7889304-7907664 GCF_000299155.1 Elephantulus edwardii | reverse complement strand
GAAACCAGGCTGCTCCTTGGAGGCAAGGATTCTGAAGCTTCATCTGGCATACTTTGGGCATGTTGCAAGGAGGAACCATTCCTTGGAGAGGGACATCATGTTTGGGAGAGTGGAGAGACACTGCAAGAGAGGAAGACCCTCGATGAGATGGATCGATTCAGTGATTAGAGTAATGAGAGTAGGTGTGTCAGAGACAGTGAGGTTAGCACTGGCTAGAGCAGGGTTTAGGGCTCTTGTACACAGGGTCACTATGAGTCACAAGCGACTCAACAGCACATTAACAACGACAAGCAGTTCAATTAGATAATACATATAAAGTGCCTCCGTGGTAATTGACCTGTAATTAGGTAATACATGTAAAGTGACATATAATTAGATAACACATGTAAAGTGCCTGGTGACTTACCTCAGCAAGACTCATCTAAGTAATAATTATCATTGCAACCATACTTGCAAGCATACAAGCTCAGGATTTCTTCAGTGTGTGTTAAAATGCATCCCATTTCCTGCAGGGAGGTTTGACGAAGGCTTCACTGCTGCCTGGTTCCTGTCCCCACTTGATCACTGAAACTGAGTCACAGAGACTCCATCATGCCAAACACAGTAGTAACTCTCAACTCTAATATGATTTAATCTCTCCACTGCTTCACGCATGTTGACCATTGTCACCGTGGCTTCCCCAGGCCTTTTTATTCCTCACTTCTCACTTTCTGATGCCTTGTTTAATTATCAATAGCACGTTAATTTCTACCACCTCACCTGCCAAGCATCATGTGGCTGGCCATTTCTTTTCTGATACCACTAACTACTAACTAACTACTAACTACCTACTAAGATGTTCATAAAAATCCAAAAGGGGAAGAGGATGCAGGTGAGGGAAGGGGCATGAGATCACTAGGATACCAGAGTTTGGTGGATGAAAGGAGGGGGTGAAGGAATTAGAAAAAATCCAATGGGGACCTGAAAAGATGATGTGGGTAATAGTAGACATAGATCAATGGTGATTAGAACACAGTGTATATAAATGAGCGTATGAAACACAATGTGAATGAAGGAATATGTGAAACACAATGTATATGAAACACAACATATGTGAAGTTTGTATGCAAACAAAAATTTTAAACAAGTAAATGATCTCGGGTGCCACTGATCTACAGATGGCACCCGAGCACATCCTTAGTGAGGGCAATGTCCTATGTCCCATATCTTGATAGGAGATGGAGGTAAATAGTATATGCACTTGCCAACATGTATCGTGTAGTAAACTTAAGATATACGCATTTTACTGAATGTGTTTTGGTTTTATATGCTATGTAAATAAATACTGAACCATCAGGGAGCTCTGGTGGCCTAGTGAGAAGAAGCTGAACTGCAATCCCAAAGGCACATGGTTTGAATCCACCAGCTGCACCATGAGAGAAGGATGAACACTCTCCTCCCATGAGATTGTCTGCATCTGAAAACCGTCTGGAGGGTCAGCTATGGGACAGTCCCACCTCAACACACATAACAGCAACAACAGTTAATGATAATGCGTAGAATTAGGAATAAATGTTCTTCTGCCTCTATCTTATTTTGAAATGCATCAAAAAAGAAAATTAATAAATGGGGATAGGGAGAGATAGGTTACCCCAAATAAAACATTAGCAATTATAGAATCAACGTATTGGGCGGAGGAATGTTCACCCAACAAGTCTTTCAACTTTATGAAATATTTGAAAATGATACTAATAAAATATCAAGGAGAACTTACACTTCCAAATAAGATTTCTGCTCCTTATTTATTATAATATCATCTACATGCCATCTTTCATTCTTAGAGGTTTCTTTCATGCCTTATGATTAAAGCTTATCCATTCACTCAATAGCCTTGATTTATGAAAAACAGTTTATAACTAGTCATTACTATAGGTTACAAAGCTACAGAAATAAATTTTTTTAAAAACTCAAACCCAAAATGTTTGGGTTGAGCTAGAGGAATCATGGACGTATGAGCCCTTCACAGTTCAGCTTGAGGAGGTGGGTGGATGATGGTGCCATTAACTAAGAACCAGACAGACAAATGAGGGTGTGGTCTGCAGCAGAGGGAGAATATTCAATGTTTGACTGAAAGTACTTTTTATCCACCAAATGGAAACAGATACCAGTTGAAAATATTGATCTTGAATGAAAGAGAAATATCTGAATGAGCATCACAAGGTAATAAGGACCTGGCAAGAGTGTATTGTTATTGTTACTGTTGCTGTTGCTGTTGTTGTTAGGTGCCTTCCAGTCAAGTATGACTCATAGGAACCCTATGAACAAAAAAATCTGAACCCAGTCCTATCCTGTGTCATCCTTCACTTCCTGACACACAAGAGCCCATTGCAGAAGTCACCATGTTAATCCACCTGGTCGAGTGTCTTCCTCTCCTTCGCTGACCCTCCACCCTTCCCAGCCTCATGTCCCTCTCCAAGGAATAGTGCTCCTAACAGCATGCCCAAAGATGTGAGGTGACGCCTCATCAGTCTTGCCTCCAAAGAGCACTCCAGCTGCACCCTCTCTAAGACATATCTGTTAGAAGGGGTAAAAATTGAGACCAGAGCACAAGGAAGCCCTCATATTTAAAGAGAAAGCAAGAGTTAGAATTAGAGAGAAATGCTGAGAAAGGAAATTTAAAGGGTTATGAAGGGATCAAGAGAGAATGCATGCTTTGAAGCCTAGGACATTGCTCTATATATTATTGGTGTTGTTATTGTTATTGTTGTTGTTGTTAGCCATCACTGAGTCATGGAGATGCCATCACAATTGAATGGGACCCTATCTGCTCTGGCACCTTCCCTAGCACCCATTCTATAATCAGACTGTGATTTTAGGGTTTCACTGGCTGGCTTTTAGAAGTAGATCTCCAGGCTATTCTTCCTAGTCTAGTGGCTCCCTGAAGCCTCTTCAACACCATGGCAATGCACAAGCCTACAGCAGAGGTAGCTGCCCAAAAAGTGCATCAGCCAGGAATCAACCCCAGACCTCCAGTGCGGGAGGCCAGAGTTCAACCACCAGCCACCAATGCCTACATACCATTAAGGAGCAGAGAGATTTAATATTAAATGGTCATGTTGAACCATTGCCTAATTATATTCTTCTGTTTTCTGTTATCACCAAGAACAGTGATCTTGAATGAAGTCACTTAAAGTTAACACCAGGTCTTCATAAAATAAAGCTGAACCCTGGGATTCATACTTTATTATGTTCTTAAAAGAATATGAGTGCTGTGCAAGAAATATGATAATCTGTCAGCATTTTTAGGCTAGTCTAAATAATATAATTTCATTTTTATTTGATCCATTATCACAGTCATGGTAACAGGAGTCAAGAAATCAAAAGACATGTTGCATTGGGGAAAAACTGCTCTCCAGGACCTCTTGAGCAAGGGTATCATTTTAAAGACTAGGGTGCCCCTCATACAGTATTTTCAGTTGCCTCTTATGCTTCTGAAAGTTGTAAGCATGATAGAAAAAGAATCAATGCCTTTGAATTGTGATATTGGTGAAGAAGACTGAATATCCCTCGGACTGCCAAAAGAACAAATAAGTCTATGTTGGAGTCAACGATGGTGAAACTTGATCTCATATGCATTGGGCATGTTGTCAGAAGGAGTCAGTCCTCAGGAAAAGACATCATGCTGGGAAATGTGGAGGATCAGAGAAAGAGAGGAAAAGCCTCACCAAAATGGATTGACGTAGTGACTGTATCAGTGATCTGGAGCCTGACAGAGATCTTGTGGACGGCGCAAGACGGGGGAAGTTTTTAGTCAACTCTACAGCACTAACAACAACAAGTAATAATAATACACTTATAAACAGAATCATCACGATTCTAAACACCTGCTTACTAAGAGCTGACACCCACTCTCTGTCATATTTCTACTTGCATTTTTACTTCACACTGGCAAGTTCATTCATCATGAGCGAAGGAGAAAACACAAAGATGGGGAATCAGTACTAAAATTAGTATCATACAATAATGGTCATTTGCAGTATTTCAAACATAGAAGAAAAGTTGGTTGTTTGAATTATCTCACAATACATCAAAATTTAAGTGTGTAGAACAAAAAGAAACCAAACTGCAGTAGTTTGTACCAAAATCATATTGATGTTATTATGTGCCATCAAGTCGCCTGTGGCTCATAGCAACCCTACGTACAACAACTCTGAGCCCTACGCTATCCTGAGTGAGTCTCACAGACTCCAACACACCTACCCCCATTTCCCCAGTTTCTTTATCAATCCATCTCATCCAGGGTCTTCCCCTCCTGCACTGTCTCTCCACCCTTCCAAGCATGATGTCCTTCTCCAAGGACTGGTCCCTCCTGGCCACATGACCAAAGTATATGAGACGGAGCTTCAAAATCCTGGCCTCCAAGGAGAAACTTGGTTTCACCCTTTCCAAGACAGACCTATTTGTTTTCTTGGCAGTCCATAGTCTGTTCAATGCTCTTCTCCAGCACCACAACTCAAAAGCATCAATTCTTCTTTGGTCATCCTTAGTCATGGTCCAGTTCTCTGATGCATAGCGAGTAATTGCAAAGACCATGGCCTAGAAAAGGCACACCTTAGTCTCTAGACTGGCATCGTTGCTTCTCCGTAGCAGAAATTTATTTACTGTCAAATAACATGTCATGTAATACTAAAATTGTAAATGCTTGCTTACATACATTTGTTGTTTGGAGTATATTTCGTCTGTATGTTTCCTGTCTCTTTGTTTCATAATTTTATAAAAGATATAAGCAACATTAAAAAAAAAAAGAATCACAGAACACTGCATTACATGAATGCATCTAGGGGACTTTATGCTAAGCAAAATAGGTCAGAGGTCAGTCACAAATGTATAAAACCATTATTATTAAAAAGCTAAGGAGGGATGAAGATGGGCAGGGGGCGGGATGGGCTTAGTCATGACTGCACAATTTAATGAGTAGAAGGGTGGGTAAAGGAAATGGGAAAGATCTGGTATGTAAAACAGTGTATGCAAACTTTGTAAGTACACCAGTATAAAAGAAATGTTTTCTTCTTTAAAAAAAAAAAGCTATAACAAATTTCATACCTAATGGTCGTTGTTGTTGTTGTTATATGCCGTCGAGTCACTTGCGACTCATAGCGACCCTATGTACAACAGCCCTAAACTCTGCTCTGTCCTGTGCCAATCGCACTGTCTCTGACACTCCCATCCCAATTATCCCAGTCACTGAATCAATCCACCTCATAGAGGGCCTTCCCCTCCTGTGCTGTTCCTCCACCCTCCCAAGCATGATGTCCCTCTCCAAGGACTGGTCTCTCCTCACAACATGTCCAAAGTATGTTAGACGGAGCCTCAGAATCCTTGCCTTCAAGGAGCCACCCAGTTTAACCCTTTCCAGGACAAATCTGTTTGTTTTCCTAGCATTCCATGGTATTCTCAATACTCTTCTCCAGCACCACAGCTCAAAGGCATCAATTCTCCTTCTATCCTCCTTGGTCATTGTCCAACTCTCTAATACATAACAAGTGACTGTGAAGACCATGGCCTGTATCAGACGCACTTTGGTCTCCAGAGAGACACCATTGCTCTTCAGTACTTTGGAGAGGTCCCTAACAGCAGACTTAATGGTGAAACATAAAAATATTTTCCTTTGTAATTATAAAGAAAATAGGAATATTGTTACCACTTCTATTCAGCATTGTATTGGAAGGTTTAGTCATGAAATGAGACAAGGAGATAAATCATATTTACAGACATTAAAAAGAAGATAAAGAAAGGTTTCACACTCAGAATTCATTTCAGATACTTACTAGGGACAGAAAGGGAGGGGGAGGGGAGTAAAAATAAATAGATTGGGTGAAGGGAAAGATACTATACAATATACTTTTCATACCTTGAAATTAACTAATCATTAATATTATAAACACAATGGGTATGACTAAAAAAACATATATGATTTATAAACTGCACTGCAATCCCAAAGGCACACAGTTCAAATCCACCAGCTGCTCTGTGGGAGAAGGATGGGCAATCTCCTGCTGTGATATTTACTGCCTCTGAAAACCCGCCAGAGGGTCAGCTATGGGTTGGTTGTGACTTGATTATACACAACAACGGCATATTAAAAGTTAGCAATTTTTTTCTACTATTTTATTTACAAAACTCAAATACAAAATTGAACAAATTCTTTCGATTTCTTTTACTCCCCCCCCATCAAACTGTACAACACAATGATTAATCCCTCCCACCCCCACACATCCACATCCCTCTGCTTCCAGCCTCTCCCACCTCCCTTGGACCCTTATACTCATTCTACAGTAACGGTGTTTTTTTTTTGTTTTTTTGAGTTTTTTTAGTAACGGTTTTATACAATATTTATCCTTGTGGGACTGAGTTAGTTCACTCAACATAATGCTCTCCAGTCCCTCTCAAGTTAGGTAATAATTTACAAAGTTATTGCTCCTGCGTGCTGCAAAATATTCCATTTTGTGAATGTACCATAACTTCTCAACCCATTCATTTGTGGTTGGACATTTTGGCTGTTTCCATGTTCTTGGGAAAAGTTGGCAATTATTAAAACATATGCAAGCAACAGGAATTGAAACATTTGCAAGTAAACTTTGGTTGATCATGTGAAATTCTTCCTTTAAAACGGATTGTGCCTTTTCACCCAAAAGGTATGACTATCCCTCCTCTGATCATTCCAAAGTCAGTTAATGAGACTCTTTTGCCTTGTTTTTGCAACTTTCCATGTATGTGTTTGTATACCGTGTGGACAGTATTGTAAAGTTATTGTATTGTTGTATGTCTTCCCTTTTCAGATAAAGTTATCTGACTTTGGTTTCTGTGCTCAAGTTTCCAAAGAAGTGCCAAAGAGGAAATCGCTGGTTGGAACTCCATACTGGATGGCACCTGAGGTGATTTCTAGACTGCCTTATGGGACAGAGGTAAGGAGGTAACAGTTACTGCTGGGAGAGACAGCACCTAGCACAGACTCCAGAAAGCAGTGGGTTTGAGATAGCCGTGAACCACCGGAGATCTAGGTGATGAACTTCCAACCCTCACACTTCATCCCCACTCACTAGCCTGAATCAGAGTGGCTGGTCGCAGAAGATAGACTGGCTACCACTGGGGATATTTTCACAACATTTATTCATGGAGTTATTTATTGAGGTTTACAGTGAACAGAGCTGTATGCATAAGTACTGGTCCTGTGTCCTTCAAATACTAATCTCTCAGTAGTGGAGTTGTTGTTATGCACCACTGAGTCAGAACCAACTCATAGGGGAACCGCTGGCAGGTTTTCAGAGGCAGTAAATTGCGTGGGAAGAGATTGCCTATCTTTCTCCCTCAGAGCAGCTGGCGGATTCGAATCCTGTGCCTTTGGATTGACAGAGCTGCTCCTTCCTGCTAAGCCATGAGCGCTCCCTCAGTAGGAGAGAGGCAAAAAACGTAAGGCAGGGAAAGTGGTCAGAGATGCACAGGTGACCAGGCAGGGTGATGCACAGGAAAGCTAGAGAGTTGGAGAAAGATCCAGAAAGTAGAAATCATACTTAAATGACAAGTTGAGACAAGCCAGGTGCTTATTTCTTCCTTATATCTATAAATGCTACAACATATTTAAAAACATGACACAGTTTCCATTTTCTCTGGGAAAAAAATCATTCCTATTAAGGAGTAGAGTTTGTGAAAATGAAGTCATAGAGAGAAATTGGCGGAAAGAGTCTATGGTGGGAATGTTGTAGTTGGTGCGTGCCATCACGTCAGAACCAACACATAGCTGACCCTCCAGCGGGTTTTCAGAGGCAGTAAAATCTCGCTGGTGGAGATGGCTCATCCTTCTCCCATGAAGCAGTGTGTATTCGAACCCCATTTCTTTAGGATTGCAGCGCAGCTTCTTGCACTAGACCACCAGAGCTCCCCGGGCGGTAGTGTGGGAGTAGGGGTGGGAATGGTGTGAGTAAAATCTCTGAAACACACAAATACATATACATGTTCACTGTGAATGTGCATATATGGTGTTGCCATGCAGAAGGCGAGGCTAAGAGAGGAGAATAGTAGAAAACATCAATCAAGGACCGAAGGATATCAGCGTAAATAAAGGGCTCAGCTCTCTTTTCCAGGTTTGCTTGACCTTGGATGAGTGCTTAACTCGCTTCTCTCACTGTGGTTCCAAGAGCATAAATTCTCAGAGAAGGTCATTGAAGGTTTACAACAGCAATGCAGCCAACAGATAAGAGGTGTGATGAGGCTAGAACAGGAAATGACTGCACCTGGAGATTTATAGCACAGCTACGGCTTCGGCTTCACATTATTCAGGCCTCCCATTTTTCATCCACAAAGAATGACTTGTCATCTCTTCTTTTTTCTTTTCTCCAGTCCTTCAAAATGGTTTTATAAAGCAAAGGCTTGTGCACGCTGCTTTTAAATGATAAAACACAAAGGATAGAACCTCGAAGAGGGGGTAATGGGACTATTTTAAAAATCAAATTAATGAAAGAATTGTTATCTGTTCTCCACTCCAGCTCCTTACATCTTGTTATGAATACATGGAGGGGAAAACCCAACTCTCCCTGCTTTCTTATGGTTTAAGTGCAACTTTCTTCTCTGCATTAATAATAATTAAAAATAAAACAACTTTAGAGTTTTCTTCACAACTACTCATGACAGTTAACTAGAGAAGCTGATGAGTAAAAACTCAAGTTTCTACATTTCAGAATATGAAGATATACACTTAATCCCAAATTAGTGTAGACTTCCTTGATACTATCTTTAAAAAACAAGACTATTATAAAAAACTCTCGAAGCCAACCATTCAGCCTGTAGACCTGTATTGTAATTTTGAGAGGTCACAGATACCACAATTAGTTTGGAGCCTCTTGGGTTCCACTTCAGTCTGTTCTCCAACCTGAGATAATCGCTGGGGTATCCCTGACAGGTGGATATTTGGTCACTTGGGATCATGGTGATAGAAATGATTGACGGCGAGCCTCCTTACTTCAATGAGCCTCCACTCCAGGCCATGCAGAGGATCCGGGACAGTTTACCTCCACGAGTGAAAGACCTGCACAAGGTGAGAAGTGGTATCTCTTGCTGAAGTTCAGAGTAGACCTAGAATTTGCCATTTAGGGTTTTTAAAAATGGAACTCGTTGTTGATGGGAACTTGGGTTGCTTCTAGCTCTTTGCTAATGTGAACAAAGATGCAATAAACATGGTGAGCATATATCTGCTTGAGTAGTGGTTATGATTTCTTTACGGTATATTCCTGTAGTGGAATTGCTTGTCAAATGGTATTTCTATTTACAACTTTTTGAGAAAACACCACACTGCTTTCCATAGTGGTTACACCATTTTACACTCCCACCAACAGTGAATAAGGGTTCCAGTTTCTCCACAATCTCGCCAGCATTTTATGTTTGCTGTTCTGTTAAATTTTTCTATTCTTATTGGGGTGAGATGATAACTCATAGTTGTTTTGATTTGCATCTCTCTTAAAGCTATAGAAGCTCTGTTATATTCATACAGTGGAATATTATGCTGCATGAAAAATAAGGAACTCATGAAATGCTATACAAATGGATGACCCTGGAGGACATTATACTGATTGAAACATCTCAGTCACAAAAGGACAAATACTGCATAGTACCACTTTTGTACAAAGGGAGTGACATTGGGTTGGGAGGAGACTAAGAAATAGGGGATAAATAATGTATACTGCATTGAAACAGATGAGGGAGAGAACTGTTTAAAAAGGATATATGATTAGGTATTTTTGTCGTGACAGGAGTCCAGAATGAAGGCAGCATAGTGGAGTGTATTTGGGGGGAGGGATTGTATAACAATGAAAGAATGTTTCTTTTACTTTTCAAAGAGAAGAGCTCTTTGAGGGGGAGGGGTGGGCAGGGAGAAAAATGCAACAATGAATGAATGGAAATCCAAAGTCTCCGTAAACTTTCATTAAGATCAAAAGTAAAATAAAAACCCCTGAACTCTTTCATCCAGGCAGTAGATGCTCGTTTACAGGCATGGAATTTAGAATCAGAATCACTCGGATTAAAATCTCTGCTCTTCGTTTAATTCACTGGTCAGGCCGTTTCCTCTGTGACTGTGACATTCTGTGTCTATAACATGAGGATAAGAATAACTCCTCTCTCATGGAATTAGTTGCTATTGTACCATCAAGTGATAACTGACTCAGAGATATCTTCCAGTAAGTTTTCAGGGGCCATAAAGTGCATGAGAGATTCCCCAGCTTTTTTTCTGCGGAGCAGCTGGTGGATTCAAACTTTGTGCTTTGGGGTTGGTAATGCAACTCCCTGTCACTACCAGAGCTCCCTAGAATTGGTTAGAATGATAAATCAGGCACTCTACACAATACTCATTCATTGAATAACTCTTGCATATACTAGCACTATCATATTCCATGACTCCCAAGAGTGCATTCTTGTTGGAGAGGTGAATAATAAACTATAAACAATCGAATGAATAAAATAGATTCAGAGTGGTAAGCATATGAAGAAAATAAAACTCTGTGATATGATGACAGCGTACAGAGGAGGAGGCTGGAAGTTAGAGAGGGCTAAAGTGTAAGTAAGACCTTTCTTCAGAAGAGATTTCTGAGCAAGGACTTCCATGGAAACTAAGCAAACCATGGAACGATCTGGGAAAAGAATGTCCCAGGAAAAGAACAGCAAATACAAAGGCTCTGCAGCAAGAAAGGAGGCCCATGAAGCTGGGTTAGAGTGAGCATGAGCTGAAGAGTAAGGTATGATGTCAGAGAAGTAGGCAGGGGCTAGATCATGCAAGGCAATGAAGGCCATGGTTAGCACAATGCATATAAAGACCAGCAAGTGTCTCTTTCATGCTGAAGATAGTTACTAAAGGCCAAGTGCAAGGAATAAAAAGAGAGATTCAAGTACCACTGCTATGGGAGTAGCCAACTCCCTGGAAGATTTACTCAGGTGTCATTTATGCAAAATCAGGTCTGTAAGCATTGCCCTCAATATCTCAAAATCCTCCCATCTGCATCGTGGCAATGAACAGGATGTGAGGCTGCTTTAGGGGAGCAAATAGTTGGTAATGATGGTCTCCTTTCCCCTCAGCCTTAAATGTAGGAGGGCAGGTCCAATAAAATCCCCCATAAAGGTTGTGTGACTATGTTTGGGAGGCTGAGGAGAGGAAGAGACTACTTGAACCAAACAGAAGATTGAAATTTTGACTGGACTATGTTGTTGTTGTTGTTGTTGTTGTTGTTGTTGTTGTTGTTAAGTGCTGTCGAGTCATATATGACTCATAACAATCCTATGAACAAAAGACCTGAACACTTGTATAACTTTCATCTTAACTCCAGGTTCATAGGGTTTCCAGAGGCAAACTATTTCAGAAGTGGATGCCACTCCTGCTTCCAAGCTTGTTTTAATCAGGGAGCTCCACCAAACACTCACTGTCCACCATGGGTAAACCATTATCACATTTGACACATCAGTGTCACGGTGTTTAGCATCACAGCAACCACAAGTTACCTTTGTACAGCAAATGGAGAGACCAGTGCTATACCACTTAGAAGAATGTCTAACCAATAAATAAATGCCTTTTTAAATAGGAGGCCAAATAAAATCAACTCACAGCCAAAGGCCAGTAAATAATGTCCAAAGTCTCACCAGAACCAGAAATCAAAACCTCTGTAGAGTCAGGCTGCTTCAGAACACTCCCCACCTGGATTCCTAGACCCTTACTGGTGAATAAATTTTAAATAGGAGGCAAAATACAATATTTTACTAATAAGTGACTAGAAAATAAAAAACTGGTATGAAAAGAAATCCACCCCCCAATAGAAATTAATGTCAGTGATCTTCAAAACCATACACAAGAAAGTTCTTGACAATTTTAACTGTAAAGGTTCCAAAAAAGTTGTTGTTGTTATGCGCCGTCGAGTCGTTTGCGACTCAAAACAGTAGAAATTTTAAAAAAAAAATGAAAACAAAACAAAAAAAAGATGGAGATTACAACAATAAAAAAAAATCCTCTTTGCCATACATATCAGGAATGACTCTCACAAGCATAATGTTTATCAAAAGAAATGAGTCAGAGAAGAGTTCACACCATTCAACACTTTTTAAATTTTTTTTTTATTTTTGTTGTGATTTTAATGAAAATTTATGGAAAAGTTAGGTTTTTATTCATTCATTGTTGCATATTTAATCCCTTCGACCTCCCTTCCCCATCCGCCAGCCCACTTTTAAAAAAATATTTATTGCACAATTATATCCCCTCTTCGGTCCTCTTTGCAATGTACATCTTATTCTAAGCTGTTGTTATATGTATAATGTCTAAGCATACGTTCCTTTTTGTGGAATAGAATTGAGAATCCAGAAATCAGCTCATCTATTTATGCTTACATGATTTTGACAAGGAGATGAAATCAGTTAGTGGGGAAATTACAGCTTTTTAAACAAATGGTGTTTGTTTGCAAAATTGGAAAACCACCTGTAGAAAACTCAAGCAAGACCCATACGTCACACCATCCACGAACACCAACTCAAGGTGGATCAAGGACCTAGGAGTAAAATCAAAGACTATAAAGTTCATTAGGGAAAAGCTTAGGAAAACTCTCCCACAGTATAAAAAAATCTTCCAAGCATAATGAAAAACCATTCAACTCTTATAAAGTAAAAACAGACAAGACTAATTGATGCTATTAGAAGTCAGAGTGGTAATGACTTTTAACAGGAAGTATTGTGGTTACCTCCTGGAGGGTAGGAATGTTTGGTATTTCTACTAAGGTTGAGAGTAAACAGACAAATATAAAAGTCGATTGATCTGTATACTTATATGCAAACTTGAATGTATGTAAGGTTTATCTGAGAGAAAAGTTCATTTTAAAAAAATAATTAAAGGGGGAAAAAACCTTCCTGTGTCAGATATCTGTAAGGATGTTTGCTTCCACTCCAGAAAGGGGATTCCATGGAGCCTAGATGATTACAGTTATTAGAAAAACAAAACTATCCCATTTATCCTACACATCCCAGAAGCATGTATATGGCCATGCATGTAGGTAGTGAACACCTGTAATAGTTGTTGTTATCATGATTGGAAGTCCCGAAGCCATGCAAAGAGTTGATAAGTTTGCCTAAAAGGTTAATAATGTCTGGGTTCACCAAGAGGCACACTAGGTGCCTGGCAATCCATTGAGAATTCATCCTTTGAAAACTCTATGGAGCAATTTTACCCTGAAAAAACATGAGGTCACCATGAATTGAAGTTGACACAATGTCAGCTGGCCTGGGTGTCTTTTTTTCTTGTTTTCATTATTACTAACATTATGATTGCATTTAGTAAATGAGTTTTTACCCTTAGCTGAGCTGTCATGGACTCTGTTATTTCAAACTTGGAGATCATTAAGAAAAAGCCTCTTTTCCTCTGAGGTGGCTTTCTAGAGTTTGAACGAATAACTGCAAGGCCCTATGCGGGGAACCATGTGGGGGTACTCAGGTTGGATTTATTCCTCTGTCAGACCTCAGGGTGACATCTTTGTGTTTTGGCAGGTTTCTTCTGTACTGCGGGGCTTCCTCGACCTGATGTTGGTGAGGGAGCCCTCTCAAAGAGCCACCGCCCAGGAACTCCTCGGACATCCATTCTTGAAACTGGCAGGTCCACCGTCGTGCATCGTTCCCCTCATGAGACAATACAGGCATCACTGAGCAGAGGCTTCATGCAGGTGGAAAGGCATGAAGACACGAAATCATTCAGGAGAACATGAGGTATCCATGGACAAGTGCAAAAAGCCTGTGCATTCTAGACCAGCTGATTGGTGGGACAGTGTGATGACCAGCAGGGTTTCACAGACCAGGGCCTCTTCTTGTGTCTTAAACAGGCATCTCTCCACTGACAGCTGGTGAGGTCATTGGAAGCATGGCTTTACTAAGTCATTATATTTTTTCAGCCCTTCATCCAGCAAATCAGAAGGACTCAATACAAACTCCGTTACGATATATCCTAGCCACATGCAGGGTAATGCGTAGGATTTTCTATTTCGAAAGAATACTTTTCTGGCAAAATAAAAAGAAAAGAAAAAAACAAAAAAAGCACTTTTTTCTTAATGGTAGCAGTGTAATGTATTTTGCAATGAATTTGTAATTTTTCTGTACGATAGTTTTGATAATTTATAGTACTTTGATGTCACGTAGCCATTGTATCAGTTGAAGTAATACTTGTTTCCTAGCAGGAGTTTGAACAAAAGCCTTTCCTACTTTTTTATCCCTTTCAGACAACCAACGATTCTTTAGGAACTTTAAATACTGAGTGAATCTTGATCACCGTCAGCTTCAGTAGACTTTCTTATTTTAACAAGTGTCTTATATGATGGAAGAAGAATTAGGAGTGATGGTGATGATGGTGCACGTTTCATTTATCCAACCAAAAAGCAAAAATAAAATTAAATTGAAGCCACAGTATACCACCAAACTACTCCTTGGGGTAAAATGAAATCATTTCTAAAAATCCCATTTTTCAAGGTGAATAGTAGCAGATCATCTGTTGCATGGTGGGACATTCCCTCCCTCAGAATAGATGGAATGTCCCTTTGTGGCCAAATTTCCCTTCCAAGGAGTCATTTCAGTGCTACGACCATTGAACTTAGTTCCCCAAACTGACGATTCAGAGAGACTGTGACAATTCCAGGCTCACTAAGTGAGAGGAGAGAGAGTGCTGCAAGAAGTTTGGTTTCGTTTGTTGCCGTTTCGAAAACTGTACGCTAGCACACCAAACTCTTGTCTGTCCTTCACTTCGTTCCACAGTATTAATTGCTATTGTTCACGTATCGTGCGGGGAGTCTGGCTGACTCGAGAGGCTGATTCACAAGGGGGTATTTTACCAGGTCTGATCCGACTTCAGTTGTGCCCATGTTTTAATGTGTTCCTGACACAGGAGAGTTGTGCTGTATCTAGATCTCCTTGAATGTTGATAAAAAATGAATGACTACTACAATACATTTTGTGTTGCTTGTTGGATGAATTTGCATGTTAACTGTAGGCCAATATAGATTTGCCTTTAAAACTCTGGAAGAGCTACATAGACATCATTAGTTCCTATTCATTATGCATCAGACAAAAGCCATTTGTTACCAAGCTGGAAGACCAGAGGCTTTTCTTAATGACTTGACCTACCGTAACACCAAGAATTTCAATATGTGAACATGCTCGGGTTGCTCAAAGCAGAATTAAGAAATTTTGTAATTAATAGACTGCTGATTATTTATTATCATTAAAAAGGGGGTGGGGAAAAGGCATAAAATGACCCTCTACTGATTCGATTTTCCAGTTTTGAGGAAAACTGGAAATGCCTCATCATAAATAGGATCTGTTATTGTTCTCCCAAACTCAGCAGATCAATGCTCATGGAAAATATTAAAGAACAAATACAGCTACGTAATAAGAACAATCAAAATCCAGAAATAATGGCAGTCTTAAAAGTTCGTGAGACAGATTAAAGCAATTAAAACCGGACTATGTAGGAGTAGAAAGAAAAGAAAAAAAGCCTTTTTAATCAGAATAAATATTAATAACCATTGCAGAAAATAGTGGATTTTGGATTCCCAACATTTTTGACAGTTGAATGGAAATTTTTTCTGTACCTTTCTTATCACTGGGTATTTTTTAAGGCATCATTGAGTTTACCAAAAGTTACTGTAGCTTAAAAGGTTTTGTGAGCACTACCTATTGGCAGAAAATGCACTTGCAAATAAAAAAGAAAATAAATAAATGTTTGCCTTTCCCCCATTGTGTTATTGGAAACGGTGGTGACTTCCTGGGTTTGGTTTCTTGAAGACACTTCCCTTTATGATCCTGAGGACTGTGGGTGACTTGGTATAAAATTGCAGGTGGGTAACATCATGATGACCCAAAGGAAGACAAATGTTTCCATTGCTGAAGGTTATAAACAGTGTAAGACCATGATGTAGGTACTGAGGACTAGTTATTCAATCGTCCTGGATTCCCAAGAGCAAGGAAAGTTGGTTTTATTGTCAAAGATTCCCATTCCATTTCCCCGTCCCAAAGGCACTGAATGTATCTAAGAATGTTTACCAATAACGTGAAGAACATGGGCTAGACAAGGTGTGGCTAAGAAGACGGTGTTGTACCTCTTTGAGAAGGAAGGCATAAGCATGTATCCTATAAAGCTGAAGAGGCCCTTGTGCATGGAAAGTCAGTTTCTCTTCTAGAGCTTTTCAAAGGTGAAAATCTAACGACATAGTCTAGGAATTCTGGATATGAAAGGAGGCGATTCATTGGGTGGCTGAGGCGATTCATTGTATGAGAGAAAGGTGGGGCAGCTCCTTCCCACTCGGGTCTGCTAAGCTTTTCAGGGCATGGAAGAAAGTACAAGGTGCTTTTGGCTGTGCTGGGCAGAATATGGAGAGGAAATAGGGAACAGGGAGCAAAGAGAATGAACCACCTAACTAAGGAATAGGGGGTCCAGTCTAGAGAGTGCACTGAGTTATTGCAGGAAACTAAAAGATGGTGTGGCTGCCTTTTCTACAGGAAGTAGAGTCATTCCATAGAAGGGTCTTAGTTTGAATACAATAAGATTGATTTAAAAGAAAAAACCCTACAGAATTAGACAGATGGATCAGACTGAGTTATGATTGTGTCCCCATTACCCACTGGATAAATGTGCTCAGTATCAAGTGCTGGAAGGACAGAATCTTTCTAATAACGTTAACGACTCAGGGAATTCAGATATCTTGGTCAAGTTGACTAAATGAACAGCTCTGTGTCATCAAGGAATGAGTGATAAGATTCCAGGAACAGAAATGATGGGTTGGAAGTAGGTAAACAGGCAAGCAGGTGATATCTTGTGAAAGTAGCTGGAGGAAATCCACATTGCACATGAAAGTTGATCAGTTCAAGCCTTGAAGCAAGTACATTTTGAGTTATATTTTCAAGCCAAATAAATATATTACTTTAGTGTGATATTTTGGAAGCAGGAGTGGCATCCTCTTCCTAAAAACATGCCTCTGGAAATTCTATGAACTTTGATAAATGTCGATATTTGTAGAGGGACTTCAGGCCTTTTGTTCATAGGGTCACTATGAGTCGTGCTCGACTCGCAGGCACTCAAGAACAGTGTGATATTATTTAATTACTATTGCTCATTCTAGTGGCCTGGTGCATAGAGACCAACCCAAAGGCAAAAAGTTCAAATCTACCAACTGCTACTTAGGAGACTGATGGGCAGTCTCTTCCCATCCAATCTACAGCCTCTGAAAACCCACAGGAAGGTCAGCTATGAGGTAGTTCCAACCGGATGGCAGTGAGTTTTGTTTGTTTGGCTCCATAATCAACACTCTTTATACCAGCATCCAGAGAATTAGAAGACTAATTGCACTGTTAAATTCTGCTGTTGGAGACCTCTCCAAAGTACTGAAGAACAATGGTGTCAGTCTGGAAACTAAGGTGCACCTGATCCAGGCCATAGTCTTAGTAATTATTTGCTATGCATCAGAAAGCTGGACAATGAGTAGGGATGATAGAAGGAGAACTGATGCCTTGGAGCTGTGGTGTTGGAGAAGAGTATTGAATATACCGCAGACTGCTCAGAAAACAAACAGGTTCATCCTGGAGAGGATGAGACCAGGCTGCTCCTTGGAGGCAAGGATTCTGAAGCTTCGTCTGACATACTTTGGACATGTTGCAAGGAGGGACCAGTGCTTGGAGAGGAATGTCATATTTGGGAGAGTGGAGGGACAGTGCAGGAGACGAAGATCCTCGGTGAGATGGATTAATTCAGTGACTGGGGTAATGGGGGTGGGGGTGTCAGAGACAATAAGATTGGCACAGGATAGAGCAGGATTTAGGGATGTTGTTCATAGATAAGTTTGCTAAGAATCACAAGAGTCTTGATGGCACATAACAACAACATGCTAATAATAAAACTTAGAATGCTTACTGTGGTAATTCTTAGTTTTCTGCCAACAGACTCTTAGGGGGAAAACCTAGATATGTGTACTTTATTTCAGAAATGGCCCCAAAAAGCCCAAGAGTAGTGAAGTGAGATAAAAAAAAATGACATCAATAAAGAGTATGTTGATGTGTGAGTTACTCTGATCGGTGAGTGACGTTCAAGCCCATTTAGAGACCTTCTGAGAGAAATTTCCAAAGTTTCCTCATCTGAAGTGAGGATGCCTGAGTATTTATCTACCATCACCAGGTGAGAAATGCTTCTGGAACATTAACTCCCTGAACTCAGAACTCTGTCCCCTCTGCCAAAGACTATCCTTTGGGAGAGAGACCCTGACCACTGATATGTACAGGAACTGTTCACAAATAACTTCCAGGAAGAGCCCAGGAAGCATGGGTGTGGAG
>NW_006399888.1:7883695-7889204 GCF_000299155.1 Elephantulus edwardii | reverse complement strand
TAAGACTTTAAAAGTCAACAAGTTGCTGGCTTCCAGAACCAAAATACCTTGATTTAAAAGCAGAGAGAGTCTCGAAATAGTCATCTAGCCTAGATGCACACAGGAAAATGGTTGTGTCAGAGGTAACCTGTTTCCAAAATACACAGACCACTGGTTGTGCCCTCCAGAGAAGCTTCTCCACGTGACCCTGGTGTGTTTGGAGAGTTTTGCATTAGAATTATATTCAATCCTGATGCAATTTAACCCCTGTCAACTTCAGGTTCCTGAGTGAAAAGAATAAAACCTACTTTAGGAGTTGTTTAGTAATTTCTTAATTTTTTTTCTTTTTGCATTCAGTCAAGCAGCTTCTTTTCTACAAGCACTGAGCTCAAAACACATTGGAGCAGCCCGAGAAGTCACCTGCTCAAATTCACATTGTTTTTTATACAATCTTTCGTTTACATCATGTTTCATACAATCACTTATATACATTCTATTTTCTATTATTTTTTTAATTGGTTTGCCTACAAAGCTTATATATATTGTGTTCCACACTATTCTTTATTCACATTACATTTCATGCAATCATTCTTACACACTCTATTTTATAAAAGTAATCACCATTGGACCTTGCCCATCATTACCCTGTCTTTTCGCCCAGATTTATCGTGTCGCCTTAGGTCACCCAACAAAAAGTACACATCCTTTTCCAGAGGGCAGCTTCACAGGTAGGTCCTGTCCCTTGAAATGGAGTTCCCCGTCAGGGAACTCTGGTGGCCCACTAGTCAGGAGTTGCCCTGCAATCCCAGGGGCATGCAGTTTGAATCCTCTGTGGGAGGAAGATGGGCAGTCTCCTTCCATGTGATTTACTGCCTCTGAAAACTTGCCAGAGAGTCAGCTATGAGTTGGTCTCAAATTGATGGCTAACAACAACCACCTAATTGTGTACGCTGGCCCCTGTTGGATGTCAGAAGCCTGTGAATGTCATAAGGTAAAATGCCTAGGCTTACAAAAGAAATCCATTATAGTTAAGCAGAATGTGCTATTGTTTTTAGCATTTTATGATATAATGTAGTAAATAAGCCTTGGGATGCATTGCATTTCTAACTGCCAAAATCCCAAAGTAATGAACATCATCTTTTGTAATTTCACATCATCTTTTGTTTAGCAACACAGATCTCCACGGTCTATGGCACCATAGTTCCCTCTGACAAATATTAAGTGATATAAAAAACACTGGTGACTTTTATTGGTGACAGATGCACAGGTCCTGCTTTACACCATTGTAGTGTGATCCCTGAGTTCATAATTGAGGAAAGCTTTATCTTTCATCCAAGGTTGTTGTTGTTGTCAAGTGCCGTTGAGTCACTTGCGACCCATAGGACCCTGGGTATAACAACCCTAAACTCTGCTCTATCCTGTGCCAATCTCATTGTCTCCGACACACTTACCCCAATTACCCCAGTCACCGAATCAATCCATCTTCTAGAGGGCCTTCCCCTTCTGCACCTGCCCTCCACCCTCCCAAGCGTGATGTCCTTCTCCAAGGACCAGTCCCTCCTTACAACATGACCAAAGTATGTCAGACAAAGCCTCAGAATCCTTGTCTCCAAGGAGCAGCCGGTTTAACCCTCTCCAAGATGAATCTGTTTTCCTAGCAGCCCATGGTACCCTCAAAACTCTTCTCCAACACCAAAGCTCAAAGGCATCAATTCTCCTTCTATCCTCCCTAGTCAGAAAAAATAAAAGATGTCATTTTCTAGTTCAACTTCGTATATTCCTGTTCGTTCCTGCCCCTTGTTTTCTGCACCCAAAACTGACAAACCTCGAACAATTTTCTGTGGAAGGCAACTCCCTTGCGCCAAATTCAAAATATGCTGACACAGTAAACAATGGACAACAAGTTCATAGCCCCTGCATTGAAGTAAATGCTTCAGATCTTTCCTCTCTGTTTGACAGGTTAAAATTGGAATACACATGTTATGTGTGTGCCAGGAAAACAGCACTAATAATGCCTTTGATGGAGCTTTTCCCGGGTGACAGGCACTATGGGAATTACACATTTAACCTTTAGCGTTCTTAAATCTTCAAACAGCTTTGCAAAATGAGGATGTTCACTCAATTCTCAGATGAGAAAATAGACACAGAGTAGCTCAATCATGTCTCTGCTGTTGTACGTAGGTAAGTGACAGGTGAAGAATTTGGGGACAGAAGTGTTCATAGCTTCACTTTCATCAGAATCATCTGCAGGGAGAGGGTGCGGGGAGAGAAAGCAAACCAAACCAGATTCAAGAGTCTCATGCTAGAGATTCTCGATCAGTCTGGGTCCATGCTGTACAGTTGGTGCTTTTCCGTGTCTGCTGAAGGACGATGCCAATGCAGGCTGCTTTGAGCGTGCTTTGAGACACACTGGGTATAAGCTGGGTCTGTCTGGCTCAGACAAGTCACTTAAGAGTTGTTCTGGTGAAGTATTTGAGCCCGACCCTTATCTGGACAACCTGCCCAGGTAAACACCCACACAGCACTCTGCCTCCACTGGACCTGGCAGGTCAAGCCTCGTCTCTCTTTTCTCTAATGATAGTTCTCTCCCTCACCTCTATACCTCTTTGCCAAGTCTCTGCTGTTTGCAAGATGACTTCAGTAAGGAAAGACTGGACAACTGGGGAGCTCTTAGGTGCTGTCGAGTTGACTGTAACTCATAGCAAATCTATGAACAATGGAACTGAACCTTGTCCTATTCTGTGCCATCCTCATCATTTCTGTCATACCTGAGCCCATTGCTAGTCCATGTGTCATCTCATCTCGTTGAGAGTGTTCCTTTCTTCCGTTGGCCCTCCCCATTTTCAAGCATGATGTCCTTTTTCAAAAACTGGCTTCTCCTAGCAACACACCCGAAATATGTAAGTCAAAGATTCCTTAGTCTTGCCTCTGAGGAGCACCCCGGATGCACCTTCTCCAGAACATATTTAGGAGGTCCAGGGTGAGAAGTGCATCTTCTTTCCCTGTGAAGGCAATTACTACTGGAAGTTATTTAGGTGAAGGGAGACACATGGCCCGGATCGAAATAATACGCAACCTTCCTCCCGTGAAATCTCCCATGTGGCTCGTCTGGCTGGGCTCTATGCAGGCCGACTCAGCAAGCAGACCCAGCATCCTTTGATGCCCAGAGGCACTTATGTTTAAAGACCCAGTTTTAAAAAGGAAGCTAACAGTTAATGGGGGAAATTGAGCATCATGGGTTAGCTATTTTCCTTCCCCATCTCTGAGCTTGGGAAGCGATGCATATAGGTGACCCATTGTCACAGCTGCGCCCTGGTTCGAATTGTCAAACAGTAGCATGGGGCTGAGGGCTGAATCCAGTCCCTTTGTCCACCTGGCCTTGTTCCTGAGCTGGAAGAATGCTAGAGCTGTACGGTCACTCCAGAGGACAAGGCTCTGGCCCTGCATCCGGGGGCCCACGTCATTTCACTGAGTCCTAAACAGGGTTAAATCAGAGAGGAGGGAAATAGATCTAAGGTCAAAAGAAACTGAGTTTTTATTTGAGACTTGGCTTTAGAACAAGTCGGTAAAGGTGATGTGATGAACATTAATGATAATATCAAGAGTAGTAGTAATAATTTTGTAGACTGCATAGCACAAGTGGGGAAAAGGCACTCTTCTTCGAGAGTTAAGAAACTTGGGTGCATGCAAAACTTAGTCAGCGGAGATACAGGAAGCTTTTACATTTAAAAGATGCAGGCCACTACTGTTTGTTTGTTTTTTTCAGAATAACATTTTTTGTGTGTGCAGTATTTCTTGTCAGACTTCCTGCATGAACTAGAAGCTGTCAGGGTCAAGTTCATCACCAGTCACACAGCATGAATCATATACTTAAAGATGCACAAAGTGGTTTGTTGAAAGAATGAATGGATTCTAAAACTAACCATGAGCCTGTGTTGTATAAAGGCAAGTGTAAACACACAACACACACACACACACACACACACACACACACACACACACACACACACACGAGATCTTCAGAAGTATGACTCAGGCTTCAGATTTCCAGATTTCCTCCTCCCCCCAAAGGGCTTATTGAAAGGAATGGTAACGCACTGTGAAATCTTAACTACATCCCAGTGTCTGTTTCTCTCCACATCTTTGGATGGTTTCAAACAAAGAATGTGAGTTTTCAAACCATAAGGGGATGCTACAGAGAAAAGGGCTGACTTAGTTTTGGCCTAGGGGTGACAGAAACAGAGATGAACACAAGAGTGAAACAAGCTATCCTTGGGAGGAGCCACCAGCAGCAGCAAGGGGAAAGGCCTTTGGTCCCCTCTTCCTGTTCATTACCAGTGTCTGTGAGAAAACAGGAATGTTCCTCCTCAGTGCCAGGCAGAGAGAATACATGGAGGGGCAGAGAAGACTGAGGCTGATGGAGCAGGAAGGAAACTTGTAGAACAGTGACTTGTTGATACTTACCTAGGTTTGCTGGATAACGAACTTCTGAGAAGTAATACATTAGATGAACAGCTGACACGATAAATGGGCTGCCTGTGGTAGAGCGGAGATTATGTGGAGGATGGAAGTAGGTTGGAAAGTGAGCGATGTTTGCAGTGCTCATTTTGCTAAGAAGCTTCAATGCATTGTTATCTTAATTCAAGTAATTAGGGCTACCATATTCAATCCAGTTTATGAATCCAGAGTGAGAAGCCAAACACAGGACAGAGAATCACTAGAAATGGTATACCAATCATTCCAGACCCAAACTCAAACACAGCATTGTTGAGTCGGAGCCCACTCAGAGCTGACCCTGGGTGTCTGAGGCTGTAAATCAGGCGAGAGGAGATTGGATTGTCCAGCGTTCTTCCACTGTTCGATTCTGGCCACCAGAGAGGCGTGACCTTTAGATGAGCAGAGTGACTCCTTCCAACAGCCTTCACAACCAGAGCCCCAGTCATGCTGGAGGCATCACTGTTTCTTTTTCAATGTCTTTGTTGGGTTTTCCTTTGACTGTGTATATAGAGAGTTGTGTTGTTTTGTTTAGGGAGAAGCTTTATTTGAACAGTAGAAAGGGAAAGGAGAAGGGACAATTGGAGCTTTGGGGCAGCCAGGCTGCTGGATAAGGAGGACACTCCAAAGACAGAGATAAAGCACATTTTTAATAAACATGATAAGGGTGTGTTGATTGATTTTTTAAAAATATTTTTGCACTCCCCTCTCCTTCACATCTCTTACAAAGGATACCATTATTAAAAGTTATTTATTTGCAAAAATAAATCCGTTTTGTTTAACCTGTTTTTAATGAACTTCCATTCATTGCTCCTACCCCCTTTTAAGTGTAAAATCCACCTTAATCTCTTTTTTAATCTTAATCATTTTAATTCTCTAGATGCCAGAGAAAACATTTTCTTTTTTGTCTCTCTCTCTCTCTCTCTTGTTTAAAAATTCCCACAAACCACTGTGGAAAGCCAAGTGGCGCTTTCTCAAAAAGTTGCAAATAGAGATACCATTTGACCCAGCAATTCCACTACTGGGAATATACCCT
>NW_006399888.1:7849722-7883122 GCF_000299155.1 Elephantulus edwardii | reverse complement strand
ATGAATGGAATTCCAAAATCTCTGTAGATGTTCATTGAAATGAAAAATAAATTAATTAATAATAAAAAACATCCCCACAAACCAATAAAGGAGCCAAAGGTCAGAGAGCAGTGTGCTTTAATTTGTTTGGAAATACAAACTCACATGAATTGCTTTTTCAGGTCCCCTTACCTGGGCCTGACACAATGTGGAGTCCAAACAACTCTGCATAGTTACATTGAACGGGTTCTTGTGCTGCAAAGTCACTGAGAGCAGGTAGCAGTGAAACATTCCCAAGACAATCACTAGACATGCAGAACGTCAGCCAGAAGCGTGAGTCACTTTCAGAGGGCTTGCTGCAGGGAGCGTGAGGCTGTGCACGGTGTGGGGGGCAAGCCAGTCATGTCCAAGGGAGCAGGCACCCCTCTGCCTCTGAACCGAAAGGGCTTTCCTTCCCAAGGAAGCGTGTTCTCAATCTCTATACTTTCAGTCCAGATAGTCCTCCAAGCTGAACGTAGTGCCCATTGGAGAGTTAAAGCTAACCCATCGAAGGCATGAAGACTAGCTTACCTCGGCCTTCCCCTGCTCCCCAGAATGGAGGAAAGCGACTACCATGCACCCCATGAATCCAAAAGACTCCCCCATCCCTGGGTTTAAGCGTGGACGCAGGCCAAGCAAGCCTCAAATGCCCAGGTCTATTTGATTGTAGCTATGTTGGTGTGTCCTCATGTATGAGGTGGGAAGGTGCTTTGTTCTCTACCTGATCCAGTCGGAGGAGGAAGGAGGGGCCCAGGGCTGCCTGGCTAATGGTCCCTAGCCCATGTGCTTGTACTGCGACCGGTCCCGGGGGATCTGCACCTGGTTCGCAGTCATTTTGTGGTGGACGTGGTAAATGGCAAGCGTCACCACAATGACCAGGCCCAAGATGAGCCCCAAAATCAGCGGCAGGGTTTCCTCCAGCTGTTCACGCTCGTCCACCGGGCATTTATGCTCTGAAAGAAGGAGAAACGGGGTGAGGTGCTGTTGGGATACTCTGAACAACAAGTCAGCCCTCCCAGTAAAAAGAAAAAGAAAAGATTTCTCAGAGGGAGACTTGTGCTAGAAATATTTTCCCACCCAAACACAAGTCTCAACTGTGTAAACTGTCGACATAATAGAAAATAAAAATGTTTCCTTATCATCTGGGCCACATTCAGATACTGGATTCTGAGCAGGTGTGAACAAAATATCCATGTGATTTCTTTATGTTTTTAGGGGTTCAGTATTAGAAAACGCCATCATTATTTTTCTTTTTTTTTTAGTTCTCTCTCTCTTAAAGTATAAAATACACATGGAAAATTGCTTCAAAATCTACAGCTTTAAAAAAAACAAAAACAAACAGGTAAATACTAAATGTTGACAATAACATGGAGCAACTAAAGCTCTTATATACCATCAGTGTAGAATGGTGGAGGGTGGAACAATTATCTTCATAACTGTTGGGTAATTTCTAAAACAGACAAACATATACACCCACCTTATAAAGCAGCATTCTATCCATAGTTATTTACTCAAGAAATGGGAAAACTCAGAGGTACAAAAAGCCTTGAACATAACATCCTTAACAGTTTATTGGTAATAGAACAGAACTGGAAATAATCTAGATGTGCATTACAATAAATTTGATAAAAAATTACCACATAGTCATAAAACTGAGTGTTAGTCAATAACACAAAGCAATGCACTGTTGCTTCATGCAACATTATGAATGAGCCTCAGAAAATACCATGTTGAATGAACACTTCCAGATGCAAAAGATTGCATAATTTATTGTTCCATTTCTGTAAAGTTCCAATCTAAGTCTCACGTGAAAGAAGTTAGAATAACACTTACGGAAGCATGAAAGGGAAATGGAAGGGAGAGAGAGGCACAGAGAACTTTCAGGCTTGTTAGACGCAGTAGCTTCTACTTGGACTTACAACAAGCCTGTGTACAACCCAGCCAAGTCTTGTCTAGTCCAGTGTCCTCCTCACAATCTCCTCTGTGCTGAGGCTCATTGCCACCGCCACTGGGTCACTCCGTCTCATTAAGAGTATTCGTCTCTTTCATGGACATTTCCAAGCGTGATGTCCTTTTCTAAGGACCGGCCTTATTTGCATCCTTATTATTATTATTGCTATTATTAAGGAGTATAAAGGAACTTTTGAGGTGATGGGTAGGTTAATTATCTTGATTGTGGTGATGCCATCACAGCGACACGCATAAGCCAAAACTTAACCATATACACATCTAGTTGGTGCAGTTTTTACTGCATGCCAACTGTCTCAAAAAAGTATTTTAAATAAATAAATAAGCAAACATATGCTTACACTCCCACATCCTTCAAAATTAACATTTTGATAGGGATTTTTAATACAAGTACCAGAGAAGTGCTAAGGACCTATTGTTATTGTTGTTATGTGTCATCAAGTCACTTGCAAGTCATAGCAACCCTATGTACAAGAGCCCTAAATGCCGTTCTATCCTGTGCCAACCTTGCCGTCTCAGACACACTCATTCCCATCACTCCACTCACAGAATCAATCCATCTCATCGAGGGTCTTCCTCTCCTGCGCTCTCCCTCCACTCTCTCAAACATGATGTCCCTCTCCAAGGACCAGTCCCTCCTTGCAACATGCCCAAAGTATGTCAGATGAAGCTTCAGAATCCTTGACTCCAAGGAGCATTCTGGCTTCACCCTCTCCAGGACAAACCTGTTTGATCTCCTAGCAGTCCATGGTATATTCAACACTCTTCTCCAGCACCACAGCTCAAAGGCATCAATTCTCTTTCTATCAACCCTATTCACTGTCCACCTCTCTGATGTATAGCACGCAATTGCAAAGACTATAGCCTGGATCAGGTGCACCTTAGTCTCCAGCCTGATGTCTTTGCTCTTCAGTACTCTTGAGAGGTCCCTCCACAGCTGACTTTCCCAATGAAATTCGTCTCCTGATTTCCTGGCTGCTGCAACCAAGAGTGTTGACTGTGGAGCCAAGTAAGATAAAACTGTTAACTATCTCAATCTCTTCACCATCCATACTGATGCTACCAATTAGCACGGAAATTAGCCTTTCTCCTTATTGTCACCAGAAGGATTGCAAAGAATTAGTAAAGAGCATTTCCTTTCTCCTCATTTGTTTCAGCTCCAGTGTGTACCACATGTTCAGTATCAGACTGCCATCAAGATCTCCATTTTACAAGGATGAAACATGCCTGTGTCCCACAGTCCACAGGGGGCAGTGGTAACGTACAGCTCCTTAGCCAGAAGGTTGGGGTTTTGGTTTTGTCTATGGTAAGATCCTGCTGCTTTTAAAGAGAATAAAGGGTAGGAATGGGGTCTCTGGACATAGAGATTTTGTTAAGAACAAAGGTCATTTTCCCCATCACATTTCTCTACAGTTAATGTTGTTCTTGTTGATTGCCTTTGAGTCGAGCATGACTCATAGCGACCCTATAAACAAAAGGCCTGAAGCCTTTTTATAACTAGCGACATTATCAAAGTTCATAGAGTTTCCAGAGGCATGTTGTTTAGGAAGTGAATGCTCCTTCTGCTTCCGAACAGTAATGATAACATGAATTGTGGAGACTGCTACCTGGCTAGCAGCAATTTTATTTATTTCTTATCTTCTTAAGAAAGCACACTGGGTTTTAAATGGCTTGGAATGACTAGGATAGTCATTGTGAGGACAGTGCAGAACTGGAAGGCTTTGTTCTGTTGTTCATAGTCACTAAGAGTCATACCTGATTTGATGGCACCTAGCAACAATGACCTAATTGTGATCATGTCGAGTCTGTACTAAATTATAAAAAGAAAAGGTAAATAATTACACACAGAAAGAATAATAAAGATAATAAAAATAAAGGCCCAAGATCCTCTGAGCCGTGATCGCTGTTATTAGGCCTTATTTTTCACTTTTTTATACTGTATATGCCTACCAATAAATAGATGCATAATAAATTGATGGATAGATAGGAACATTTCATGACCACTGTAGATCTCAGTTATTACAGCAAGAGGAATCAGATACAATAGAACACTGTTAAAAAGACAGAAGTTTAAATCCCAGCTTTGCCAAATACAAGCTAAGCTATCTTGCGCAAGTCAGTTAATCTACCTAGACTCCAGTTTTCTGTAACAGAGGATCAATTCCTATTTGATAGGTTGAGAGGATCATATGAAATAATACAGAGGCCAACCACAGTGCCTGGTATATGTGCAGAGTTCAGGAATTGTTAACTAAAGAGGAAGTGCTGCTTAAAGTCTGCTTTAAGACTTATAAGTAACTCATTGTGTGTATATTAATCTGAAAGCTGGACAGTGAATAAGGATGAAAGGAGAAGAATCATTGCTTTTGTATTCTAGTATTGAGAAAGCTTTCGGAATATTTCATAGGCTTCCAAAATATCAAACAAGTCTATCTTGGAGGAAGTTCAATCAGGGTGCTCCGTAGAGGTGAGGAGGGTGAAAATTCATGTTTTGGACATGTTTTCAGGAGGGGCCAGTCCTTGGGAAAGGGCATCATGCTGGGAAAAGCAGAGAGTCAGAGAAAGAGAACCCTGCACAAGATGCCACAGTGACTGTAACAACGGGATCGAGCCTGTGGGAGACCGTGAGAATGGCAGAGACTTGGCAAAGGTCTACTGTTCATGGAGTCACTCTGAGTCCTAGTCAACTCAGTGGCACTTCATAACAACAAAAGTGTAGTTATTTTAAGCCTAGACATGTGTGGAGCTTAACAGTTAAGCTCAGAAAGCAACATATTATCAAACGAATTCCTTTTACAAGAATAGCAATTTGAGCAGACAGAATAACATCTCCTATCTCATTCTTTAAGAAAGACAAAGGGGGAGAGTTCTGGTGGCCTAGTGGCAAGAAGCTACACTGCAATCCCAGAGGTGTGCAGTTCAAATCCATGAGATGTTCTGCTGGAGAAGGAGGAACAATCTCCTCCTGTACCAGTCAAATCTGATTTGACGGTACACACACACACACACACACACAAATAATAAAAACAAAATTTTTTTTAAATGGGGGAAAAAAGAAAGACAAAGGGGAAATAGGTAATGTATTTTAACAAAAACAATTATTTTAACAAAAACAATTATAATCAAAATACTTGTTGCTAAGTGCCGTTGAGTCGTAGATGACTCATAGCGACCCTATGAACAAAAGGCCTGAGCACTGTTCATAGAGTTTCCGGAGGCAAGTCATTTTGGAAGTGGATGCCAGGCCTGCTTCCAGGCTTGTTTCAGTCAGGGGAGCTCCACCAAGCACTGCCCCCCATGGGTAACCATTATCACATCTGACACATCAGTGTCACAGTGTTTAGCATCAGAGCAACCAGCTCCAGTAGATGACTTTCAAACTGGTCACCAGTGCCATGCTGCCTACCCTAATGGATTTTTAAATAAAAGACCTTATCACAAACTCCTCACTTCCCTTAGTGAAATAGCATTTCGTCCTGCAGCTCACCCATTCTGGCCAACTGCTTCTGCAGACTGGTCTCCAGAGTCATGATGTTTATTTCTTTTTAAAAGAATTTGATTTTTCAGTGATTTAAGAGTGGAGTGAAGACCCTGAACCCAGCAATTTCAAAATCGGAATATAAAAATAATAAAATAATCACAAGAAAGGACAAATACTGCATAAAGCTATTATTGTAAAAATAGAAGGATAACTAGTAAGATGTGTATAAACATCAAAAGAGGGAAGGGAAAGGGGCTAAGGGGCCGAGGGTGAGGAGAGGGGGAAATTCCAGAGTGCAGGATTGCAGAATTTGGTGAGTGGACAGAGAGTGTGAAGGAATTAGGAAAGAACCAGTTGGGACCTGAAAAGTCAGGGTAATAGTGAGCATAGATCAATTGTGACTAGTTTTATGAGACACAATGTACAGGAATGATCAGATGAAACACAATGTGAAAGAAGAAATGTGTGAAACACAGTGTATATAATTTTTTAAAAAAACCTTTTAAGAAATGAAACAAAAAATAATAATGAGAAATGCTGGCTCCCATCCTCACTCACTCTTTATTAAGTGGTCAAATACAGGGAAATATCTCCATCTAGAATCTTGTATTCACAATACCATACAAATTCACAAAGTTTTGCAAATTGCAAGTACTTAAGATCAGACATTTGGCAGCAAAGTCTGACTTGAATGACTGTCAACGTGCTCATAGCTCCCAAGCACCTAAATCTGTGTGAAATAATGCTAATATGACCATGATCTGATACTTTTATTTATGAGTAAAGAAATGAAGAGTTTAACTGAGATGTTAGTGAAAATGAAGATGGACATAGTCCCATTGGTATTCGTTGTTGTTCTCGTTCTATGCCATCAAGTGGATTCCAACTCATCCCTTACCACACTGACAAGTCAATTCTGACTGACAGTGACACTCTGAGACAGCAGAACAGCCTCACAGACATTTTTCAAGGCTGTGTAAAGATTTACAGCAGAAAACTGCCTTTGCTTTCTGTCATGGAACAGCATGGTGGGTTCGAACCATGAACCTTCCAGTATACAGCCCTCTGTTTAACTCATAGCACTACCCATGCTCCTTATGGCTGAGTTGGAGTATTTGAAGCTCTGTTTCCATACTTTGGGCATGTGGCCAGGAGGGACCAGTCTTTGGAGAAGGACATCATGCTTGGAAGGATGGAGGGAAAGCCCAGGAGAGGAAGACCCTAGATGAGATAGATTCACAAAGTAACTGGAGTAATGGGGGTGGGGTTGTCAGAGACAGTGAGACTGCCTCAGGACAGGGCAGGGTTCAGGGCTGTTGTGTATGGGGTTGCCGAGGCTCGAGGGTAGTGGTCAACTAAATGGTACATAACAATAGCAACAATGCTGTAATCTCTGGAGGGGTCAGTGACCAGATCCTTTTCTCTGTGGAGCTGCTGTAAGTAAACATCGGACCACCAACATTCCTACCACTAAATTTAATGAACCTTAAATTCTATCTGCAAACTCTATAGACCCCAAGACTAAACTTCTGTGCAATAAATTGATTCGAAAAGCCACAGATGAGAAGCAAGGAGGCCTGGCTTATTCCTGCTGGAGAGAATGATTGTGTGATATTCCAAGGCCTCCACTCCCTGTTCCTCTCCACAGGACTTAGGGTCCTCCTGACTCTACCCTGGCTGGACTTAGCAACTCAGAGTAAACAGAGCAGAGACCCAGGGTGGGCCGACCCCAGCTGGAAAAGGCAACAAGCAGCCTTGATCAGGGAAAGAGTCTGCCGAAGACACTGCAGGCAAGAGATGTGTGGCCAGGTCCCTCAACCATAAACCCAAGTGCACCCTTTAAAATCACGATGTTTGGTTTTAGGGTCTGGTTGCTTGACATGTGTTTTATTTTGTTCGATGGCCATGGCAGTTAAAGCCATACTTGCGCCCAGAGACAATAACATGAGCTCTCCATTGATTTCAAAATGAGCCGGGTGTGGGCCCAGAGGTGGGGGCCCTCTGCTTTCTCAAGCTCTCCTTACGCCACAGGCTTCTCTAGGCTGATGGAAGGACGCGTCTTTGGTTGCTCATTAGGACAGATTTGAGGGTAGGTTGATCTTCCTCCATAGTTCCTCTGAGCTAACTAACTTTGGAGTTCCATAACCTTAAGAAAATATGTTTTACAAACTGAGAAGCTATTAAGATGCATGGATAATTTGAGATATTTGCCTGGAGACAAGGAGATTCTCTCATTAAATATAAAAAGATCAGAAAAAGTGACTACTGCGTGAAGCCTACTGTATCTGAGAAACACAGAAGGCCTTACACAGAATCTTTCTCACTTGCTAGATGGTAAGGCCCATAAGAGGAGGGAAACATATATTTCCCTTCATATAGCAGAAATGGTGTCTATTACTAGCCCCTTATATTCATCATTCCAACATATTCCATTTGGTTTATAAAGCAAGCTATTGTCGCTGTGCGTAGTAGGCCATAAGTCCCAGACCAGCCACCAAATTATGAGTGGAAGCTGATATATAAATAACATAAGACCCTGACACAACAAAAACAACTGCATGTGTGCACGTGTTTGTGTATATATGGACCTCTGGTGGCCTACTGGCCAGAAGCTCTGCTTCAATCCTGAAGGCACGTGGTTCAAGTTCACCAGATGCTCCATGGGAGAAGGATAGGCAATTTACTCCCTGTGCGATTAACTGCCTTTGAAAACTCACTAGAGGGTCTGCTATGGGTCAGTTCCAACTTGATGGACAACAACAATATCTTTATATGTTATATATATGATCCTATGGTACACACACACACACACACACACACACACACACACACGGGAGCGCTCACTGCTGGCCTAGTGGCAAGAAGCTGTGCGACAATCCTGAAAGCACTTAGTTTGAATCCACCAGCTGCTCCACGAGAGGATGGGCAATCTCCCTCCTTGGGATTAACTGCCTCTGAAAAGCTGCCAGAGGGTCAGTTGTGGGTCAGTTTCAACAACAGTATACAACAACACATATATCTACACATATGCACCATAACTCTCTCCCAGGTGTCCACAGTGGTAACTTCCTCATGAATACATAGTATTGGCTTCTTTCCTTTCCATCTTACTTTCCTACTCTTCTGTTATCATTTTCTAGAAAGATGCAGCAAATATACAACAAACATGCTGGTGGAGAGTCTGCTTCTAGGGGACCCTAACCGAAGACACTAGGACAGTAGAAGCCGGGAATGGAATTCTCTGGCTGGCTCCCATGAGGAACCCCCGCTGAATCCTCACCACAGGTCTTCGTGAGATCACTAACTGGATTATTTCCCTTTGGATGGTACTCATGGAGCCGTTAAGAGAAAAACATTGAAGGCTGCAAGTTTCTCGTCTGAAGGTACTAGGTAAATCACTGGTTCGTACAACACTCTGGATCAGAGTTTGTGACATATTCTACATTTGTGTCACAGAGCTTACATAGGGAATTTTACAACATGCTTGGTGTAGAGAGAAGATAGGGTACATCCACGCCAAGGACCTCTAACTATTACTGCAGATTCTGGCTCATAAAAAACCAGATACGACAGAAGAGAACTGATCCAAGGCTACAAATTTGTCTTCCTTTCATTTTTCTTTTTCCAAATTGTTATTTCTGTGAAAATTTACAGAGGGTATTGCTATTTCATTCTGTAATTCATATATGTTTAATAACATTCATCCTTACTGCATATTGCCTTTCTCTTCACCCATCTTCCTAAGTGTTTATTATCTATTTAGGGAGCTCTGGTGACAGTCCTAAGGGAATTGTGTTGCTTACACAAAGCCATGTCTCTCTGGAGGCTTGAACCCACCAGCCACTCAATGGGAGAAAGTTGACAATCTCCTCTTGTGATTTACAGCTTCAGAAACTCAATTGAGGGCCAGCTGTGGATCAGCTCAAATTCAGCAGTGAATCTGAATTTTAAATGAGTATATTATCTACTTATTCATATTGACCCCCTTCTCTATTACTTCCTATCCTTAGTAACCATTCAAGAAGGATTCTAAATGTAAACTTACCTTTAACATTTTATAATAGTGGTCTTATGCAGTATTTGTCCTTTTCAGTTGATATATGTCATTCGGTATAATTTACTCTAGATTCAAAGCTGCACATTTTTATGGAAACATGACCACAACATCTCCTGCTGAGTTGAAATCATCAGCTCCTGCATTAGCATAGAAGCACTTTAAGCACAGGAGCATCAGAACTCCTTAGCTATGTGCAGTCTCACTAAAACACCTTTCTTCCGTGCTCTACAGATCTAAGTAACAGACCATTTCTCAATCATACTGCTATATGATTCTATGGTATACACACACACACACACACACACACACACGGGAGCACAGCTGGCCTAGTGGCAAGAAGCTGTGCTGCAATCCTGAAGGCACGTGGTTCGAATCCACCAGCTGCTCTGAAAGAGAAGGATGGGCAATCTCCCCCCTTGGGAGTTGCCCCCCCCCAGGCTTGATCACTTCCTAAGAAACTTGATAACATCTAAGATGGTCATATCAAAGACCAGACTAGACAATAGATCCTGATAAGGGTCTGAGCCTGATCAAAATAGCTAAAATCTAACTTAACTATCATGCCAAATTCTGAGAAATACCATGTTAGTCTTCCCCAGGACCACTATATGAAGGAACTCCCCCCACCCCTAGACTGCCCACGCACCATTTCGATCCTGTCCACGTGTTGTGTAGCCGGGTCACTTGGCGTCCCTCTCAGACAGCGCAATAAAGGCCTGTTTGTCTCTTGGAACCAGTTTCTTTCTTTCTTTCTCTCCCTTGCCCTCGCACTCTTTTTTCTGTCTAACACATATCAAGCAACCAGACCCTAAAACCAAACATCATGATTTTAAAGGGAGCCCTTGGGTTTAGTGACTTGATGGCACATAACAAGAAGTCCAAAGTATATGGACTCAAGAAAGCCCATGAGCTCCTTGAGGGCATCTTAATATACTCATATGTTTACTGTAATTGCTCAGCAGGGGCATCTGAGTATGGGTGCACATCGAGACACTGGATCTGATATAAAAAAGCAGATGTTCATCCTCTCTGGCTGTCATTCTTCAGGAGAAAGGGAGGAAACCTTACTTGTTAGGAAGCTGTTGTCATTTCCAATTATAATTGAGAAGCTAAAGCCACCAACTCCTCTTTTTATCTTTCCAACTGTGGTGGCTTCCATGCTTCTATGATACGAGAAACTATATCACCATTATTTCAAACACCCGCAGGGTCACACAGAGTGGACAGGATTCATTGGAGTTTCCAGACTAAAGCAGACAAGGAAAGAGGACCCAGCAGTTACTTCTGAGAAAACCAGCCAAGAAAAACCCTACGAACAGCAGTGGAACGTTGATGCAGCCTCTCAAAGATGAGCCTCTAAGGTTGAAAGGCCATGAAAACACAAGTGGAAAGAGCACTGTCCTCAAGCTGGGTCATCCTTTATGACAATCCCAGGACCTTCACTCACTGATGAGGCTTAACTCAGAATAAGACTGAGCAACAATAAATAACCACTAACAATCAGAACATGGGACGTTTCACTCAGCATAATGTCCTCCAGGGTCACCCATTTTCAATAACATTGCATGAGTTCTTTGTTTTTCAATGCAGCATAGTATTCCATTGTGTGAATACACCACAGCTTTTCTATCCATTCGTTTGTTGATGGGCATTTAGGTTGTTTCCAACTCCTTGCTATTGTGAACAAAGCTGGGATAAACAGGAGTGTGTATATATCTGCTTGGGTGGCAGTTATGGTCTCTTTGGGATATATACCAAATATATATAGTGGAATTGCTGGGTCAAATGGTAATTCTATTTGCAACTTTTTGAGAAAGCGCCATAAAGCGTTCCATAGTGGTTGCACCATTTTACACTCCCACCAACAGTGAATAAGGGTTTCAGTCACAAAAGGACAAATGCTGCATAGTGCCACTGTTGTAAACAGGACTGACATCGGGATTGGGAGGAGACTCAAAAGATGGGATAAATTATGTATAGTGCATTGAAACAGATGAAGGAGAGAACTGTGTCAAAGGGATATATGATTAGGTATTATTGTCATGAAAAGAGTTCAGAATGAAGGCTGCACAGTGGAGTAGACTTGAGGGGAGGGATTGTATAACAATGAAAAACATTTTCTTTTACTTTTCAAAGAGAAAAGCGAGCTGGGGGGAGGGAGGACAGAGAGAAAAGTGCAACAATGAGTGAATGGAAATCCAAAGTCTCTGCAAATTTTCATTAAAATGAATAATAATAAAGAACATGGAATGTATAAAGTATGCTGGACAGCCAGAAATCATCAGAATTAAATGACATATACAAAGATTAACATACCAGGCACTAGCTGAAATAGACTGGCCTTGTCCATTTTGAGTTGGGCAATTATATGGTCTACAATTCTGGGAATGACAAATTGATGAGAAATGGTATCACCTATATCATCACAAAGCACATTTCAAAATCTGTATTAAAATGAAACACTGTTCATCTACTCGAAGGCAATCAACAACAACATGACCGGGTAGTATATTCATAGTCCATAAGGAAGACCAGTTTAGATGACTAGTATTCAAATTTACAGAGCAACCAATAGAGCCAAAGATGGGGACTTTTACCAACTTCTGTAGTCTGAAACTGATCAAACTAGATGTATTGATAATTATTGGTGATTGAAATTCCAAAGTCCAAAACGGAAGATGAGTCCAGTTGCTGGAAAATGTGGCCTTGGTGATAGAAATTATGCCAGACCAACAACTTAATATTGAAAATATCTTTCCTTAAAAACAAAGAGTTACTATGTATATGGACCTCATCTAATAGAATACACAGGAATCAAATAAATTTTTTTTACATTTTATTTGATTTGGAGTCTACTGTGGAAGAGACCATCAACTGCTCATATTCAAGTTCAGATTGAAGCTGGAGAGAGTTAAAGCAAGCAATCAGCTTAGCAACAAGTACAAGGTTAAACATACCTCATGTGTATTTGCAGACCATCCCAAGAATAAATGGGATGCATTGCACACTAATGGCCAGACAAAATATGAGACAACATGGACATCATAAATTAAATCACCAAAAGTCCTTTAAACACACAGGGAGGAAAAGGTCAAAGGGGAGTCTTATGGGACAATGAAACTTCTTCTGGAGTGTAGAAAACATTTCTAAAGGAAGAAATGATAGAGTGAAAGAACTGGGCAGAAGACAGCCAAGGGCAGCTTGAGGAGGTAAAGTAAAATATAACAACGAAAAATGCAAAGACCTGGAGTTTAAAAATCAAAAGAGAAAACACACTGGGCATTTCCTGAGTTAAAAGAATTGAAAACCAGACCAAGCCTGGAGCTGTAATACTGAAGCATTTCCCAAGCAAAATATTGAACAATGCAGGAAGCATCAGAAGATGGTGGAGAGAACAGTCCCTGTGCCCAAACCAAAGAGCTCTGGTGGTGGTGTCTGTAGGGAGCTCCCCTGCAGTTCAAACCCACCAGTTACTCTGAGGAAGAAATGTGGCCAGTCTCCTCCAGTGCAATTGGTTGTTGTTGTTGTAGAGCACTATCAAATCAGAACTGACCCATAGTTGACCCTTCAGTGGCTTTTCAGAGGCAATAAACCATATAGAAGGATATTGCCCACACCACACCCACAGAGCAGCTGGTGGATTTGAACCTTGTGCCTTTGGGATTGCAGTGCAGCTTCTTACTACTAGGTTACCAGAGCTCTAGTACAAGCGAGAGCTTCCACAAATCCACTGGAGGGTTAGCTATGAGTTCATTCTGACTCCACAGCAATAGATTGAGCTGAGTTGAGAAGAGTACAAAAAAATAACTGGTCAACCTTGAACTACTTCAGGAAGTAATTTTAAGAGCTAACAACTATGAAAGGTAGAAGTCTGAAGTATACTGGCACAGGGACCAAAACCAAGGCTCCAGGAATTGATGGAATACCAAGTAAGATGTTTCATCAGATAGAACTCCTTAATCATCTGCACTAAGAACATTTAGGACCTAGCCCACGGACTGGAAGAGAACCAAGAGCTCAAAACACATTGCACTTGCATGGGAACCGACTCGTAGCTGACCCGCCACTGGATTTCTAAGACTGTAAATCACACAGGAGGAGGAGATTGTCCATCTTTCTTCTGGAGTAGCTGGTGCATTCGAATCACCACAGAAATGCAGTCTCTGTGTTAGCATCACAACTCTGTACAGACTAGACCACTGATACTTCTTATCCAACAGAAAGAGAAAACAATTAACAGTAGCATAAATATCACAAGCAAGTAAATTCTGTTAAAGGTCATTTAAAAATGGTTGCAGCATTACTCTCATAGAGGACTCCAGAAGTTCAAGCTAGATTCAAGAGAACTCAGAATGAGAAGTATCGTCGCTGATCTCAGATAGAGGTTGGCCAAAAATAAAATGTAAAAAAGATGTTTACCTGTGTTCAACTGACTATACAAAAGCATTTGACTGTGTGGATCACAACAAATTTTTGAATAGCAGTATGGACTCCAGAACACTCAATTGTGCTCTTGCAAAATGTGTATATAGACCAAGAGGATAAAAAAATGTATATAACCAAAGAGGATGATGGGACGCTGCATGGTTTACAATCAGGAAAATTGGACCATACAGTTATACCCTTTCACTATAGTTTCACTATAGTTCACTTTGCCTGCTAAGGAAATGATCTGAGAAGCAGGAGTGTATGACAAAGAATGCATCATCATAAATGTGAAACTTTAACAAACCGCAATATACAAATACTACAACCTTGCTTGTTAGAAGTCAAGAGGACTTGCAGCACTTAAAGATGAAGGTCAAAGACTATAGCCTTCACGATGGATTACATCTCAACATGAGGAAAGCAAGACCTTTTACAACAAAACCAATAAACTTCATGATAAATATTGGAAGTTCCCAAGAGACTAAATGATATAATACATTGGGCTAACCTGTTCCAAAAGCCCCCTTTTTACAGTGGTAACAAGCAAAGGCATCCCTTTGAGGACTGAGGTGCACCTGGCCATGGGATTTTCAATTACCTCATAAGAATGGGAAAGGTAGACCATGCGTAAGAAAGGCTTGAAGAGCAAAAAGATTGGAATTATGGTGTTGGCAAAGGATATTGATTACCCTCTGGTCTGCCAAAAGAACACACTAATCTGTCTTGGGACTCAGCCAGAATGTTCCTTAGCAGAGATTATGCGGAGACTTTGTCTCGGGTATTTTGGACATGTTTTCAAGAAAGATCAGTGCCTGGAAAAGAACATGATGCTTGATAAGGTAGAGAGTCAGTGACAAAGAGGAAAAGGCTCAAGGCAGATTGACAGACAGTGGTTACAACTATGGGCTCCTCCAGCTCAGCAAGCCGGGAGGGTGTACAGGACCAGGCGATGCTTCCTTCTCGTGTCCATAAGGTCACCACACACCAGGAACAACGTGAGGGTGCCTAGCAAGAGCAAGAATGAAAAGGGATGTGTGTAGAAATAGAGACAGAATTCTGGAGATAAAGACGAGACAGCAATGGAGAGGATGCTTTCTAAATGCCTGTTAAATATAACTCTTTAATAACAGCAAACAGAAGCAGCCTTCAGCTTTTAATGTTTCTTATGTCTTTATACATAAAAGCTTCCTTTCTTCCAGGCCATGAAAATGCTCTAATTGATGTGTTGTTGCCTTCTGATGTGTGCCTCAGCCTATCATAGTCTGGAATCTCCGGAGGCCAGGAAAGCAGTGCGCCAGGAATTAATTGTGGAAGGGCAAATCCATCAACCTCAGCCAAGATGTATGGGGTGCCTTGAACCAGTAGCTTTCCTAGGAGCTTGATAGATATGCAGTATTTTGTTTGTCCCCCAAAACCAACTGAACTGTGCTTGCTAGTAAGATCCCAGGAGATTCCTGTGCAACTAAACAGATGCTTGGCAAAGAGACTTTTGTGTGGGAATCAGCATTCACGTTCCATCGACTAAAGGGACTTGTATGATAAAGACATCAGTGCTGACTTTGGCTGCTCTCAGCCCCTGGGAATGTCCACTAATGCATTTCACTCGCCTCTCTTTGCCTTTCTGGGCTGTGCTTTTAGTTGCCAGTTAACTCCCCATTTCTTGTGGCCCATGCACTGCCCAGTGAGCTCTGGTGGCTTAGTGTTAAGGAGTTGCACTGTAATCCCCAAAGTATGTAGTTTGAAACCGTCAGCTCCTCTGTGGGAGAACAATGGACAATCTCTTCCTATTGAGTTTACTGCCTCTGGAAACACACTGGAGGTTCAGCTATGAGTCGATTCCCACTGGATGGTACACAACAACAACACATACTGCCCAGTCTTGCACCATCCTTCTTACTGTTTGCAGATTAGACATTTGTGCCTTAAAGGGCTTTCATCACCTAGTTCTTGGAAGTGACTAGAAACCTAGATGATGATGTTTTCCCTCTTAGTCTGTTTTGGTTGGAAGTTCTGCTGAAGCCGTTTCAGAATCGAAGCCTCTGCTGGGAGACCTGCAGTAGCTGTGCTTGAAGGGACTGGTTAGGAATAAAGCCAGGTCTCCCCAAAGGAAAGCAAGCACTCTACCACAGAGAGCAAGCATTGTACCAGAGAGAGCAAGCATTCTACCATGGAGCCATCAGTGATGCGGATCTCTTCTCACAATTTTCTCTTGCTTCTCATAGAATGTGAAAATGCAAGCTGTCAGGTTGGCACCTTTACCTAAGAAACAGGATCTTCATAGGAAATCTGTACGTTAGGGGATCCTGTGTGGCAGTGGCCGCTATCCAAACACACAGGAGCACATGCGCACAGCACTGCAATAGTGTGATGATAAAGCAGACCCTCACCCCCTGCCTGCGTGCAGGTATGCTCCACGCAGAGCACGCTAAGGTTCCTTTCTGAGGAACGGGGGTGAAGCAGATCCTGAAAGGTCTCCCAAAGGGAAGCTTTTAGATTCTACCAAATCAAATCCGAGAATCTCTTACAAGATGCTTTACTGAGCAGATGCTGTGAGACAAAGGCTCTGAAAGAAGCCGGGAACAATAGCCTGGCTGCCACATAAGGAGACAAGGATCCAGTGAGTGGCTCTGAATGAAGCTTTCCACCCCTGGAGGTTTAAGGCTTAGCCTCAGGACACCACACTGGAACATCCTAATTATCCCCCAGAACAACCTAATTGAAATACAATTTGTTTGTGTTCCATGTATCTCCATTTAGGGAGTTTACACATTTGCAGGCTTTCCAGGTCTCCCCAGCTATTGTTCCTACAATATGTTTTAAAGTTGATAAAAATCTGCTTTTCACACCTCCACACACTGAATTTCTCAGACTTTTAGTAAAATAGCTCTGGCATTTTTTCTATATTTATTTTACACTTGCTTTGTACACAGCTCTAACAACCTTCTCTGAGATTTTATTTCTCGGTCTATGGACAAATAAAGCTGGTTCGAGGTCTGTGGGGTATTCAAGCTACAGCGTACCACACAACTCTATGCAGTTAGTTTATCTGTTTCTTTACATCTCATCATCAACAATATGTACTATCTGTGATGAATGTTGTGGTGAATTCTTTGCTAATGTTATTATTCTGATGTTCAAAGACGGGATTTACAAAAAAGATTGTTAATAATGCAATAATAATGAAAATGTAAAAGCAGTTATTTGACTTACATCTGAAATGACTTAGAATAACACTGTCCAAAAGAACCCAGGAACTGCCTATCTGGGCAACAACTCAGAAGTAGGCCGGGACAGGCTGGAGAGGCTGTGGTCTCAAATTGATGAAAGCAGCAATTATGGAACCAGAAGTGGCAAGAGGTGAAGAAGCACCTTGTCATAGCTGATCAGTAAAATAAAAGGAAAAAACTAAAAACAAAAACTTTATTTAAAAACAAGGCAAATTTTTAAAAAACAAAATTCTAAATTAAAAAAATAAAATTCTATTAAAGAGACACAAGGTAAATCTCTATTCCATATTATTTTTAAAATGCTGATATTTTCTTTCTGTCAAGGCACCTCTGAGCAGACTCCCTTTCAGTTAACAGCCCATCTTCTTAACAGCTTGCCCTACTCAGAGACTCCAAAGATTAGGGAAAAGTTTTCAATTAGCAGTAATCGCACCTCGGATAAACCTTACTGGCTACGATATTGCCACTGGGCAAAGCTGAGATTCCAAAGATTAATGAAAGCGCTCATATTAATGAAAGCTCACTCAGAAGCACTTATACTAGAAATCTTGTTCAATATTTCCATAATCAATTCCTGGTTAGGAATCATCGTAAGTCAAATTACATTTACAATCTTCAGTTTAAGAAAGATACTGACTGATAAAAATGTATAGCTAACTGTGAGCCAGTTTTGAGGTACTTTTTCAATTGTATGACCTTGATACTTAAGGGTTTAGTCTTAATTTCAGAAACTTCATTATAATGGATATACCCTGTCCTTCCAAGAGAGCAGATGAGTGTGGTGTTCCTTTACTAAATATATTCAGTTCTAACTGGGTTGGCAGTAGAGCCTTTGAAAGTCTCCATTAAAAATCTTTATAACATCCATTGGTGCTATATAAACTTTCCAAAAAGCCCCCCAGAACAAACAAACAAACAAAAAATTCATTTTCACTGAACTGGAACCAACCCAGAGTTGACCCTCCAACGGGGCTTCTAAAGATATAAATGTCACTAAAAGAGATTGCCTATCTTTCTCCCTGAAGCTGCTGGTGCATTCAAACCACAGGTATGACCTTGGGGTAATCAGTGCAACTCTTTACAGACTACACCACCAGAATGTCTTCATATTACATGTCTCTGTTGCACAGTATATAAGTCTTTATATTATCAATTCAGTCAAAAGTAAGTATCTGCAATATGCAATATGCACTGTATTAGGTGGTAAAGACAAAGAAGAATAAGAATCCAAAGATCTCTTTCCAAAATACTTAAGATTTCTGAAAAGCCTTCCAAATAGTTAATGTGGAAACTGAAGGAAGAATATAGCAGTTGCCTCACCTCCCCAGAACTGATCACTTCCTGAGAAACCAGTAACATCTGAGGTGGCCAAATCAAAGACTAGACCAGACAATGAACCCACAATAAGGCTCTAGGGCTGATCACAAAGACTCAAACCCAACTAATTAACACCCTAAATTCCATCTTCCTCAGTCCTCAGCAAGACCCCTACAAGAAGGAACTCCCCCTAATTGCCCACATATCATTTTGACTTTCTCTACTCCTGCTCTCTTGATGTCCCTCTCAGACCATAAAATAAAGGCCAGTTTGTTGTTTAGGACCAGTTTCTTTCTCTCTCGCGCCTTTCTTTTTCTATCTAACAGAAAGGTGTATTTCTAATATTTTGAGTTGTTGTTGTTGTTGTCGTTTACCATCAAGTCATAACCGACCCGTGGGTGACCCTCCGGTGAGTTTGAAGAGCCAGTTAATTGTATAGGAGAAGATAGCTTATCCGCCTAAGGAGCAGCTGGTGGATTTGAACCAGGTGCTTTGGAGATTTCAGCGCAGTTTTTTACCACTGGGTCATCAGAGTGCCCTATATAACTGAGCTGTCCTGCTGTGTGTTGGGTACCATTGGGTCGGAACCAATCCACAGCTTACCATAGGTGGTTTTCTGAGGCAATTAATTGCATAGGAGGAAACTGCGGATTCGAACTACATGCCTTTGGGACTGCAGTGGAGCTTCCTGCCACTGGGCCACTAGAGTAGGGAGTGCATTTTGTAAAAGCTGAATTCCTTGAAACGTGATAATGTATGACACAGTTGGAGATACCACAATATCCTGAGCATTTAAGTGGTTGTACACCTGGGAAGGGAGTTTCTGGGTGGTACAAAAGATTACAGTAGTGTGAATTCACCCAGAGACTCCTGGAAAGACGGGCTTGGCGATCCACTATTGAGAAAGGTCATCACCTTGAAAACCCTACAGAGCAGTTGTCCTCTGCACACAGAGGTTTGTCATGAGGTAGAACTGACTTGACAGCAACTAACAATAACAATTCACTGGGGGTTCCCTACCCTAGGGGAAAGACACTAGTTGATGTCAAGTCATTTTTCATTCATGGTGACCCCATATAGGCACAAAAGAACTGTTCCATGGGATTTTCAGTGCTAGTTATTCTGACACTCTTGGTACCAGCAGCCATAAAATTAAAAGATGAATTGCATTGGGAAAGTCTGCTGTCAGAGATCTCTCCAAAGTACCGAAGAGCAACAATAACAGTCTGAAGACTAAGGTGAGCCTGGTACAGGCCATAGTCTTCGCAATTATTTGCTGTGCATCAGAAAGCTGGACAAGGATTAGACATGATAGAAGGAGAATTGATGTCTTTGAGCTGTGATGTTGGAGAAGAGTACTGACTATACCATGGACTGCCAGGAGAACAAACAGGTTCATCCTAGAGAGGGTGAAATCAGGCTGTTCCTTGGAGGCAAGGATTCTGAAGCTTTGTCTGACCTACTTTGGACATGTTGCAAGGTGGGACCAGTCTTTAGAGATGGATGTCATGCTTGTAAAAGTAGAGGGATAGTGCAAGAGACGAAGCCCCTCGATGAGATGGATTGATTCAGTGACTATGGTAATGGGGTTAGGTGTGTCAGAGAGAATAAGATTGGCACAGCATAGAGCAGAGTATAGGGCTATTGAACATAGAGTTGTTATGAGTCACAAGCGACTCAATGGCACATAACAACAGTTATTTTGAAGATCATCACTCCTTTCCTCAGCCAAAAGGAAAGCGCCATAAAGCCATCAAAAACCCTCACTGTTCATTCCATCAGAATAAGAAGTATCCCGCACTCAACTCAAACTCACGGTCATGGCGTCAGTTTTGAGTCATAGTAACCCTTCACTGGACTTCTGAGTCTGTGGATAGCAACCAGGGAGACTAGCCATCTTTCTCTGGTGGATTTGAACTTCTGGGTTAGCGGTACAACTCGCCGTGGACAATGCCTCTTTACCAATCACTCACAAATGAGAGAGATAGGGTATAAATAGAAATCATATCCTTATCATCCTTTGCCTAAAGCAGACTCATTAAATTGTTAGTAGATTCAGTCAGACAAATAAATTTGGACTTCCTCACTACCTACCTTCACTGGGATGCAAAGGACCAATAGAATGGGGCATCTTGAATTTGTCCCAGCTGTAGCCTACTGTCACCTTTCAGGGCTAACCTTCCTCTAGCAGAAGCAGAAAGGATAAAGCACCCATCATCAGGGACCTTTCTCTTCCTGAAGCCTCTTGGAATCCCTCTTCATGAGTGCCAACTAGAGGCAGATCAAGGTATCTCAGTCATGGCAGCCCGCCCCCCACCGCCCTTCCTTAGCACTGGTCCCAGTGCTCAGTTAGACTCTCTATCTAGGTGTGTCTGAGAGATCGAGGGAGAACTGAAACCCAGGGAAAGAAAGAGCCCTCTCCAAAGGTGAAAGCTTCCTCCAGGGTGCGTGTGTGTGTGTGTGTGTGGGGGGGGTGTCTGTGTGTGTGTAGGGGGTTCTGGTGGCCTCATGGGTGTGCAGTTGTGCTGTCAACTCAGTGGCAGACAGCTGGAACCCATCAGTTGCTCTAAAGAAGAAAAACGGACACTCTCCACCCATGCTCTTTATAGACTCTGAAAACCTACTGGAGACTCGGCTGTGTTGGTTTCAACTCAAGATCCCATTACAACAAGGACAAGTTATGTATGTAGTAGCCCTGGTGGCCTAGCACAAAAGGAGTTATGTGACCCACCCAGAAGCAGAAGCAGAATCCATCGGCTGCCCTGAGGGATAATCTCCTTTCCTGTGATTCAAAGCTTCTGATTGATACCTCTGTGGAAGGTCACCTGTGAGTTGGCTCTGACTGGGAAGCAATGAATGGGAGGTTTTTTGGGTTGTGTATGTGGGAGGAGGGGGTATAGGGAACAGTAAGAGGATAAAAGGATTTTCTTGACTCTTGATGAGTAGGGACTTCTGGTGGCCTAGAGGTAAAGAATTAACACTGTCAACACAACGGTGAGAATCTGCCAGCTGCTCCATCAATGAAAAGCAATCAGTTTCTGTGCAATTTACTGCCTCTGAAAGCCTGCTCAAGGATCAGCTCTAAGTTGTTCCCCAAAGGAACACAACAAGAACAAAGATAATTCCAACTTGAGAAGGTTAGCTGCTTTTCACCTTGGGAAATTTGCATGAGAATTGTAGCTTCCCTCCACCCTCCCAAAGGTGACTTTTCTGACTTCTTATTCAGCAAGGTATAACTAAGCAGAGGAAAGAGAAAAAGAAGGAAGGAGAAGCTAAAAGCCTGGAGGAGAAATGAAAGAAATCAGAGAAAGAGGGGAAGGAGGGAAGAAAGACAGAGAGAGAGAGAGAGAGTGTTGGAGAGAGAAAACAGAGGAAGTAAAGAAGGAGGGAGCAGAGACAAGATAAAAGCAGAAACAATGTAGATTTTGATCTTTCAAAAACATTACAGAAGGAGGCGGTGCCATCCCATAAAAATCCAAACCAGGTTCTGGCAGGCCCTGCCTCCCATTTGCCCTAAAATCTGCCATCCCACCCCCCAACTTACCTTCACTGAAGACAAAATCTGAGATGATGTCAAAGGGCTGGATGTGGACTGCCGACAGGATCATGGTGACCGTCTTCTGTGGGTCACTGGAGACCAGCGAAATGGTCTGCTGGGCTTGACACTCGTAGGACCGGCCCGCTGGAGTGACCAAAGCCGAAAGGCGATGCGAATTGGCCGTGTGTTTTCCGGCTGCAGCAAAGGACAAAACCACCACTAGGCTCCGGATCCTGCAGAAGCCCAGCTGCTCCTCACTCCCTGTGCCCACACCAGTCAGGTGCCCGAGTCCTCTGTGCTGCCTCCCTGGGCCTGGGAAATCTGTAAATGTTCCTCACTCTCAGTGTCAGCCTGGTTCCCCAGTCTTCAGTGCTGTTTTCTGGGCCTAGGGAATCTGCAAACTCAGAGTGAGGGCGGAGGAAAATGCCCTCCTGGGAATATGAGATTTAGATTGCTTTGTGGAGGTAAGTAGTACCTAAGTACCCATCCTATTTTGCAATATAAAACCTGACAAAGGAGACCTCAAAAACACAATGAAAAACAATGACCATTTTCCCCATTTCTTGGGGAATAAACTGTTTTCTGACAGTGCAGCAGAGTTGCAGGCGGGCACTGTAGACTCCTGCACATACAACCTTTCTGGACAGCATCCTTATTATGAGATAGAATTAATGCGACCTCATACAATAACGGCAACAGCCCCATTTGAGCCTAAGTGTAGCTTCTTTCACCTTCAAATTTAAATAGGGACATTCTTGAATCAAAATGTTTACAAAAAGTGAAATGCTTTGTTCTGTGATGAGAAGAAAAAGAGGTGAACAAGGGAGAGAAGTGAATTCTTTTTAAAGTGCTCAATAAAATAAAGGTGATGTTTGCACAATATTGCGATCAATAACACTTGGAAATGGTTAAAAAGGCAAATTGTGCTTGTGAATTTTTCATTACATTTTTTAAAGTGTTCAATTAATCTCTCCACTCAGTATTGAGGTAGCTAAGGACCCCATTATGGGTGAGTTAGATGTTTTCAAAAGAAAAACAATTGAAAGGTGGTCTTGGGTGGGCCTGCACATAACCAATAAGTGTCGTTATTGTTACAGTTCTTGTCTCTGTGTTTCTGGAGGATGGAAGTGGGCTGTTGAAATGATAGGCAGGAACGTGTAATAAAGTCAGACAGCGGGCAGAACCTTTTGGGATGGCTGCAGTGTGTGGTTGACGCGGAGTCTGAAACATGCCATGCACCAAAACGCATAAAGGTCATTGAATTACATGGCGGTCGGCAGGAGAATTTGCACACCCCTTGTAGTTTTAGCGCATGGAAAGAAAACATGTGACACTGCGGCCTAACTACAAAAGCCGCTCTGCGCTTCATGGCCTGGAAATGGCGCTCACTTCTTGAAGCAAGGCAAGCCACGGAGGGCAGACTGATGCTCCCGCCCTTGAACCCAAGCGCACACATTCAAGGTCCGAGCCCTAGCGGACATCCTGGCCCATTTGTCTGTTTCCTTGGAACGCAAATCAAGGCCAGACGTGGCCTGGGGATGCACAGTTGGGAATGATTTTCAAAACCCCACCCAGCAGGAATTTAGTCTCCACACCGCTTCTCTTGGCTCTGTTTGTGTTCTGCTAGGCTCCTTCCACAGCCCTGCCCGCCTCTACTCACGGCTGACTGCGTCTTTAAAATGGGTCTTCTCAGAAGAGTCGTAGATGAACTGCACCTTGCTCAGCCTCCAAGTCGCCTCTGGGCCCTTAGACGTATTATGACTTTCCTAGCAAGCAGAGGGAGCAGGGGAGGGGGGCCTCCTCAGTGCAGACACCCTGTGCTCCCCCCTGCCCACGCCCACCGGGGTTCTGTTCCCCCTCAGCGCGCGGAGTTACCTTTACAAAGAGCATTTTGAGTGTGTACGCGCGATCCACCCAGAACACCTGCAGCTCTGACTCGTTGTGGCCACAGCGGCCCTTCACTTCAGCCCCCCGGGTCAACGCGATGTCAGCCTGTTCCGTGATCAGCTGGGAACACAGACGCCCCGCACCCCCTCAGCGCGCCAGGCCCCCAGAAGCTGGAAAGGGGGGCGCGTCCAAACTCCAGGCTGCACGCTTGGGTGCTCCTTGGCGCGCGCGCTCTGGCGCGGCGCTGTCAGGTCCGGGAACATGCGGTTAGGTGCTCTACGTGCAGACGGGGGCGTTAGGGAAGCAGAGAGAGGGGGTTACTTCCAAAGCAGGCAGGGCGAGCAAAAGGCGTTAACAAGCCGGAAACCCCATGCAGCATTCGGGACCAGCCTGCAGGGGCGTGGGAAGAGGAAAAGGTGGGTGACACAGTTTCCAAGGGGCGTTGAAGGAGAATCCCCTTGGCCCTGGTGCCCTAGGAGCAAGCTGGAGGGGGAAAGGTTCCTTACATCGACATAATTGCTGGCCCACACATCATAAGGCACAAGAAATTTGGCTGCAAACTCTGCCATGAGACACGTCGTCCCATTTTCGCGCACCACAAATATATCTTTTTCAGGGTTAGTGGAAAGGCCTGAGAGATTTTCCACTTCTTGTTCTGCCATGATTCGAGCTACTGTATCTGCGGGAGAAATAAACAAACAGATTCCATGGGCAAGCCCACGCGTCTGAGAAGCGAGGGTGATGAGACTGCGCGCTGCGGGCACTGGGGTTACAAAGTTCCCGCCGGTGGCTGTGCGCTCTGCCAGACCTTTCTCTAGCCTGGACCAATAAACTCGACTCAGCTGCTGCTCCTTTAAAATTAAAGATTTAAAAAAAAAAATGCAGAAAGTCTTGCTGATTAGTCTTTTTCTACGTCTTGGATGTTTACACCACATTTTGCTTGCCAGTACTTGGAACCCATCGCCTGGCGCCCTGCGTGCGTGGGATATGCTGCACAGGTGTGTGATTCAGGGGAACTCCCTGGCCCTGAAAAGGAAGCGATCCTCCCCCGCACCGCCCTCCGGCCCCCCAGTCAATACATCAGAGCGCATTTTGATCCTAAAGTGTCCTCTTTAACAGGCATCCTCTATTCTCTGCAAAGAGGGTACCCCGCCCTTTCGGTTGCAGAAACACTACTCACGGAACAGCATCAGGAGAACACGAAGTCTGTCTGCGCTGGAAACAGTCCCTGTTTGGAGATCCATGCTTGCTGTGCAGCGAGTAAGGCCAGATGTGCTGCTGCGAAGGCCGTCCGAGAGGGAATCCCTCAAAGTCGCCGCAGACACCGGCCGGTGAGAGGGGGTGGCGCGAGGAGGAGGAGGAGGGAGGGAGGGAGCGCGCGTGCTGTGCGCGCTGGAGACGCTGGCGCGCGGTGCTGCACCGCCAGATGCAGGCTGAGCTATCGGTTCTCTGCAGAAGGCTGTGTGCGCCGTGCCGGGAGCTGTCCACCGCTCCCGGTGCTGAAAGAGATCCGGCTGTGTTTCTGGAGTGATTTGGCTTGGGTCAAGGAAGGACCAATGAGATTTTTAAAGGACTACAATTCTCCCTGGGTCTGTTTCCCGTTCTGCAGTTGCATCCGCAAAGATGAGTCGGCTCTGAGAAACTTAATAACACTCCCAGACTTACTCGGTGCCCCTACAAAGCATACAGTTATGTGGTATAGACCTCGTATTGCTAGAGTTCTGTCTTCTGGAAACACATCTGATTCCAGAAAGAAGGCGGCGGAGCACACATTGTTGCTGCTTTGGAGGAAGGAGGGGTAGGCAGGCACAGGGAGGGAAGATGCTATGGCAACAGTTTCCTCTGCATTGGGAGACAGCGTCTCTTCTCTTCCCACCTCTCCCTGAGCTGACGGGTTTAAAGTTAAGTGGACGCCTCCTCAGATGGAGCCCTCAGACTGCGGTATACCCAGTTGAGCTTATTTTCTTTGTGGGTTCTGCTCTGATTGTATGAGTACTCCAAATCCTGGGGTCACACACCTTTACTCATTATTCTGTAACCTCTCTGTCAAGAGGCATGTAAGTGAACCTACAGTTTGTAGAGGTTATTTAGAGACAGGAGTTTTTAAATTATGGACTAAATAATGCTATATAGTTATGTAAAAATGCATATTTACATTAAACTCTGTAGTGGAAAAAATAAAATACTTTGAAATTAATATCTAGGTTTACATTTCCTTATTTTTATTTTTACTTGACACGACACAGTTTTTTAAATACACATAGACATGCTGTTTGTTGAATAGAATGTAGGGATGTCTAAATTTTTATTTAAAAAAATTATTACTAGAAAAATAAATAATTGTGATATCAGTAATAAGATGTCAGCAAACAAAGAATTTTTCAGGTTAAGGGGCAGGTTGCCAAGCATTTTCATATACTTGTATAATGTGATATGGCCCATAACCTTGGATGACAGGAAGGAATATATACACTATGCAGGTTGTGCATTCTCCATATGCAAGGTTAAAAAGTGGTGGAATGACCTTCCGAAATGTTATATAATTAGTGTGATTTAGAATAGGAAAAGTCATGTGCTTTAACTTCATTGAGATCATCGTTTCTTCCTTCTATAATACTTAATTAACTCTGAAACATACCATTTTTTAACATTTCTAAAAATACTTATTCAATGACCCAACAAGAAACTGAAACCTACAACTCTATCACTAATCAACATGCTTGAATGTATGAAATGTTGTTTTAAGTATAATCATGTTCTGACAAAATGATTGCTATCAAATTTCTATATCATTTTTGCTTTCAAACCTCTTCCTGTCTATATCAATAACTTGAACAATACTAATCAAATTATGATGTAATGTTTAAATGGATATTATGTTTTTACAATTACACCTTTTGTTTCCACATATTACATTCAATTATTCTATGATTACTACAATGCCAATTATCATCATATATGAACATATAAGTCATAAGATTATATGCTTTATGTTTTGTAATGTTAGCAGGCATTAAGCCTTTATTTTTCTATGAGTAGCATAAAAATAGAAAACAATGAAAAATATCTAATGAATCATTCTTCTCTCTCTGTCTTTCCAGTACCTCAATTAGAAAAAAAATGACTATGTTTTAGACCAGGATTCGTTATTACTTTTGTAACCCTGTGCAGGGTTTAACTTCCTTTCTTGAAAAGTTGAGATGGTAGTTCACAAAATAGTTGGTTAGATATAGTGAACGGATGAATAGGAACATTAAAATATCAATATAAATTAATTTCTTCCATGAATATTAACAAAAAATCTAAATAACTGAGTACTTCTACTTTATTTGGTGCTTTGAAAACCAAAAAATATTATCAATATCATTATACAGGTAGGAATATGTACCTGTAAAAGATTATGTACAATTTCTTTTATGATATGCTATTGTAAATATTTCTACCTTAAAAGTTGTTAAAAGATCAATGTATTATTCACAGCTATCTGTCTCAGTGATAAAAGATTGCACAGGAAATGGAACTGGTCATTAGTTTATGATCTTATTAACGTAGTAAGTTGATTTCTAAATCAGATGATGGTTTCCTTGAAAATGATTTTGTTCCTTACTCAATATAAATTATCATGACCTTTTTGTTGAAACCAGAGAGGACTTGGTTATTTGAAAAGCAACAAGAAGTTTTCTTAACCCTTTCTTAACACATAATTTCTGTAAAGCCCTTTTTTGTCTTTAACTTGACATATGAAAACTAATTAATATATGAATTTTATCCTTCATGATTTTGATATTGTAATAAAAGTTGGCTCATTACAAAGACATCTTTCATCTATATTCATTAAACCATTCAGTAAGCTTTTTCATGACCTTAAAAAAACAGCCAAAAAATGTGCACACAACTTACCATTAAATCACATCCTGAGGTATTATTAAAGTGCTCTAGATTGTGTTCCAGTCTACATTTCTTGTGGGGAGGAAAGGGTGGTGAAGCTGGTATCCACATGTACTTTTTTTTGGTGGGTGATAATCATGTAGATTTCCTTGCTTGCTATCTGTGGTCCATCCAAAATGTCAGCTGTAGGTGTTCCCTAAGTGGATTAGCCTTGGCATCCTCTCAAGATAATTTATGCACCATTTTATTGAATTAGCCCTTTTTAGTCTTATGCCAATGGGTAATTGGAATTTTAAAAATTAGGGGTGGAAAGGCCCCTATAGATATGGAGCTTGCAGTTCTCAGGGGAGAAAATAACTTCAATGAAGTTGTGGGTTGCCTTGCACAGTGAGACCACAGATGCTCAGGGATATAAAGGCAGACAATTATTCCAGGAGAATGGAATTGCCAAAGAAGAGCTGTTGAAGAAGGTGGGTCTTAGAAGACAAACGATCGGAGGTCAAAGGATAGAAATGTCAATGCAGATGGCAAAAGCACCTACTGGACAGTAGAGGGAGTGTCAATGCAGAGATGTAATACCCCCTAATGCTAATCAATTTACCACAAAGAAGAAATTAGTTTAAAAAAAAATCAGTGTTGTAGGTAATTTATCATCTCTATCTCATTCTTTTAACAATTACCATCTTCCATAGGACATGTGCAAAAACTGATCTAACTCAAACTGTTCATGGTTTTGTAGGCTTTCAATTGTTGTTGTTGTTGTTGATTGCCTTCCAGGCCAGCACGACTCATAGTGACCTTGTTTTTTTACAAGCAAATGAGTTGATTTATAGACTAAAGAAATAATACATTGAAAATCAATAAAGAACAGTAATTAGAAAAGGGTATTATCTTTAAAGGAAAAGGCTGGCCTTCATCTCAATCCTCCTTACAAAGCAATTCTTCATCTCCTTTCTCCCCTTTCTCCTTACAATGAGATGTAAAAATGGGTTATTGTTTGCTTTCCTCACCAGTATCCATGACACAAGCATACCTTCCATGCTTACACATACCCAGAGGATGGAAGGACCCTGAGCACAGAAGCAGGGGCAATTTAACACAATTGAACCTGATGCACACAATTACTAAGGTCAGAATTGCTATTTGTGTTGTGTTTTGTGGTGTATCACCACGTAATTGATTCTGAATCCCATTGCCTTCGTTGTAATGTCTTGGAGAGAAAACTTCTTGAAGAGTTTCATAAATGGAATAATTTCACTTGCAACCTTTTCCAAAACAGAAACCCTTTGGAATACAAATGGCAAAATGTAGTTGTATCAAGAATATTTTGTGCGTACATTGCCCAATCCCAGACTATTTGGAAAGGATTAGGAAATGAGATGGAAGACACTAGGATGTTTGGAAAGAATCAGAACATTGAGTTAGGAAACTGGACCTGCCCGACCCTGATGTGCTTTTCCTTACCCTTTAATATCACTAATTTTTCCAGCATTTAATTCAATGAAATAAAAGCTGCTTCTTTGATGAGAATAACCCATGATGGAAACAAGGCACCAGAATAATTCATAGCCCTTTCATTGAGGATGTTCAAGCAAACTCCTTGAAAATTTGTTCTTTTATGTGCTCATATCAAACCAGCCCATACGCCCACAGGAAAAAGTCCTTACAGGAAATTCTGGATAAAGGACCGTGAGAGGCTCAGAAAAAAAAATATTTCAGGAGCAAAGAAATTATTTTCAGCCTTTAAACTAGTAGTTTAAAATCTTTTAAATTACTTAGCCATTCTAATCGGTTTTAAGTAAATTACATCAGCATTCATTTGTCACTGTTTATACCTTTTTCAGGCTATGGGGTATAATATTTTGTGCAGTGTTGTTTTGTTTGCTTGTGGTTTGTTTTTTTTTTTAACCAGAGAAGCCTCCCTATTCAGGGAAGGGGCAAGAGACCACCTTTCTGTAACAATCACTTGAGAATATTCTTAAAATTCTTTAAGAAATGTTTTCTCCCCAAGAAATTGTAACAAAGGCAATGGGCCTAAGAGTAGCTCATTTAAAATAGTTTGTAACTTGAATTCTGGCTTGAAGTAATTTCTTAAAATCTGTTCTTGACATGTCAAAGAAACCTCTTGTTCTCAGTTAACTTTCTGGGTCTTTTTGAAACTATCTGACTATGTGAAGATGTGTTGGGGTCTAAGGTCTATTGGTGACCTTTAGGCAAAAGGGTGGTGCAGGCAGCCTGTGAGGCTTTGTTGGTGGCCTGGTGGGCCTGGAGCAATCTGATTAGTAACTGGGGACATTTCTATTAATAAAAGGCACTGGGCCAATGTGATGAAAACGTAGTTGTTGACTGAAAGGCCACCCTTTCCACCTCACCAGGCCCTCCGTGGGAGAAGGATGTGTCATTCTGCTGCTGTGACTATTTAGAACCTCGGAAGTCCTATGAGGAGGTTCTGTTCAGCCCTATAGAGACTAGTAGAGACTCCACAGCAATGAGTTGGGTAGGATTTTGGTTTGGTGCTCAACAGTGTTGTGTGTATGCAAAGTACAAACAATGCAAGATGCTTCAATGGCCAAGGAAGGCATTAGAGCTGGCGTGAGAGCTGAGCACTGTTCTTGTATTTATTACTGTTTGCTGTAACATGACTATTACTTCAGATACACCCAGTTGCACCTCTTGCTTCTAAGGACTAAACATTCCTTAGTGACCATAGTTGGGAAGCAATATGAACAAGTCTTTCAGGTGAAAAATGCTGCGAATTTCATCATTAAAATGTAATATCTCAACAGCAAGATGTGTGTGCTGGTCAGAATGCGGGCTCAGCTTGGGGCCTGCCTGGGGCTTTACCTTTGTGAGGCCTAGTTGCTCCAGGGCCTGCTCCTGCTCCAGTGCCAGACTTTGTCTCCCTGCTCAAGGAGTAGGGTGCCCTGCGGCAGGCTTCTCCTCCTCCCTGGACTTCTCTGCGCCTTCCTAGTCTCTCAGGGCCCCGGTGGGGTCCTGTCTCCAGCAGAAGTTTGGGAGAGAAAAATCCCTGACCAGTTGCACAGATGAGGTCCACAGCTGCCCCAAAGCCAGGCGAAGGAGGGTCAACCCTAAGATCCTGGGGTTTGAAGAGTCCTGTCTGGCGACTGGAAGTTGGAAATCTTCCTGTGCGATGGCGTTGGGAGTTAAGCTTGAAAATAGAAGGGAGTTAGTTCCTTGGCTCAGAGCTTGTCCTAGGTTCTTGCATGGAACTTACCAAAAAGGCCAGGGGAAGCCTTGCAAATGCTGCACCTCGAAGGGAGGGTGTGGCCCTGGGACCCTGGCTGCGCACCCGCTGGGCCTGGAAACTCTCAAGTCCTTTCTCCATCCTGAAACGCTCAAGGAGACGTGGGGAAGTAGTAAAGAGACAAGATAAAACTATGGAGCAGAGGCCGGTTAGTGCTTTGTCTTGTCCCCAGCGCCAGCGTGGGATCCGCGCCCGAGGGGATCCTTCCAGGGGCGCCCCGCGCTCCAGCCCAGCGGGAAGGCGGACGCCGCGCTGCAGGAATCCTTGGGCCGCGCGCGCTCTCTCGGGTTCTGCTCCGGCGGTGGACGCTGGAGCCGCAGGTGGCGCACCGAGGGCACGCAGAGCCGGGGCTCGTGGGACTCCCGGCCGCTGAAGACCCGCAGGCTCAGGCCCAGGACGCGAAGGCGAGGCGGAGCCTTTCTTCCATGCTGACCCGGGTGGCTAAGCGAGATTCCAGGAAGAGAGAACTCTCTATCCTCCCACCTCCTTCTTCAGATCTCCCAGGCTACCCAGGGCTGCTCTGTCTTTTTAAACAAATGGCGATAGTGTCCAGAGGGAGAGGACATCCTCCACTCCTGCCACAACTGGAAGATAGACCCTTTTCCAGCTCCGCGGGAGTCTCCAGGGGCCGGCTCCGTAACCTTCTCTCAGCAGAAAGTCTTCCCCGCACAGATGCTGCGAGGGGGGGGGGGGGAGAAGGGGGTCCGGGCCACCTCTCCTGGGTGAGGTAGGAGGAGGTACCTGTCAGGTGCACACGACTGGTGGCCGGCAGGCGGTGGTGGGGGTCCCCTGGGAGACAGTGGTGCTGGGGACGCGTTCCTTTCTCCTGAGGATAGGACTATCTGAGAACTCAGAAACGCAGCGGTGAACCTCTGGGTGTTTTCTTGAAACCCAGCAAAACACTGTGTTAAAAAAAAAAAAAAAGACATAAGAAAAGCGTTTGGATCTTTTGGTGTGTTTGCCTGATGAGGGTTTTTTTGTTGGTTGGTTGGTTGGGGTTTTTTCCCCTCTATGGTGACTTATGTATATTTTCTTTCAAACACAGGTTGGGGTGCTCAGGCTTGCCCGAGCGCGCAGCACGCCGCTGAGGCCCCACGGCCCATCCACAGCCCGCGCGCCTCTGGTCGGCACCAGCCTGCACGCGCCGCACGAGATGGGGTGGAGAGTGGGTCTTGTGTTTCTCCTTCTCCTGTCCCCCACCCAGTGGCTGTCAGCTCCTGAAGTTGTAGTCACGGCGGCAGAGGCGCCGCGCTCTCAGGGTCACAGGGTGTCAGGAGCCCCCTGCCGTGGCCGTCGCGGTGCTGCGCCTTTGTGGGCGCGCGCAGATGGGGGACGCCCCCGGCGGCGCATCCAGGCCAACTGGGGCTCTGGAGCTGAGCGCTGATGGATCGTCTCATTTCCCTACTTGATGGGCCGGAACTGAGACGGCTGGGCGCCCGCGGGGTGGGCACAGCCGCACTGCAGACGCTGGGCATTTGGCGAGGGGACTGGCTCATATGTGTAGCTTGGAGGGAAACCCTGAATTCCCCCTGCGTGCGAAGTCATCCCTTTCCCCAGCGTCCTGTTCTAGGCACAGAAGCTGCGTCCCCAGTCGCCAAGGGGTACTCAGCTGTGCTATGGAAGGTTCCCAGAGGGCCTGGCCCAGCTCCAGCTTCTAATTGGAGACCTAAGCACCCGCCTGCACCGCTATGTTTAGCGTCCTTTCCGCAAAAGGCTGCAGGAGGGGAGAACTTGTGTATAAAAAGAGGCCTCAAATGCATGGGAGCCCCAAGAAAAGCTATTGAATGCCCCCTGTTGTTTCAGAGGCAGTAGTGGGGTGGGGTGAGAGAGCGACCCAGCTTGGTGAGAGACATTGGATAGAAGCTGAGAGGCAGACACCAGTTGTGGAAGAGTGAGTGGGAGATGTGGGTTGAAATGCTTAAAATCCCTGCTAAGTTTCCTGTGTGGGAAAGGTGTGCACACAGCAACAGTGCCTTTGAGAGGGAATTGACTCATAGCTGACCCTCCAGCAGGTTTTCAGAGGCTGTAAATCCCATGGGAGGAGTTTGCTCATCTTTCTCACCAGGAGTTGCCAGTGAATTCCAACAGTGTCCCTTTGGATTGGCATCTCAACTCCTTACCACTAAGCCACCAGCAAACAATAGCAAAGTTCAGCAAGAGAAAATAGTAAATTCAGTGGCATGGAGAGACTGGAATCACTATGGAACGCAGCTTGGCCCTTCCTTGGGCAGTTGGGACTAGAAAGAGAGTTTGATGTAGCCATCCCACTACTAGGTGTATGTCCCAAAGAAATAAAAGGAAAGAAAGAGAGAGAGAGAAGAAAAGA
>NW_006399888.1:7822753-7849622 GCF_000299155.1 Elephantulus edwardii | reverse complement strand
AAAGAAAGAAAGAAAGAAAGAAAGAAAGAAAGAAAGAAAGAAAGAAAGAAAGAAAGAAAGAAAGAAAGAAAGAAAAGCTGTCAGCAAGCAGATAGATGCACACTGGGTTCATGGAAGCATTATTTACCAGAGTGAAGAGATGGAAACAATCCAAGCATCCACCAACAGTCAAAAGGATAAAGAAACTGGGATATATTTACACAGTGGAGTAGTATGCAACAGTGAACAGCAGAGAATTAATGAAGCATGGTATAGCATGATACATCTAGAGGACATTATGCTAAGTAAAATAAACCAGCCACAAAAGAATATCATATGCATTGCCATCTGGAAGACACTGATTCGTAGCTGACTCTCCAGTAGATTTTAATCAAACAGGAAGTGACTGCTCATCTCTCTCCAGAGAAGCAGCTGGTAAGAACCTCTTTCCTTTAAGTGTGCAGCACAACTGCTTACCTGCTGGGCCCCCAGAGGTTATTGTGGTATTGTGGTATAAGAACCACTATTCTAAAAAGCTATGGAAAAATTTACACTCAGAATTATTCCTAGATAGCTTACCAGGAATGAGAAAGGAGGCAGAGTGAAAATTAATACATACAAAGATTAACTGGGTAAAGGGAAAGGTAATATGTATAAGAAGGGAGTGGTCATAAGGACATTGTCATTGATAAGCTACATTAATAAATTATAATTAATTTTTAACATTTTCTTTTATTAAAAAATGATTGCATGAAAAAGTAATATGATTTAGAAGCTTTCATTCAAATAAATACCCATGTCATGGCCACTGAAGACTGGAGATCATTGGGATTGGGAGTGGAGATTCAATGTGAGAAGAGATGCAATCCTTGTTGTTGGTTGTTTCCATCCTCCTCTCCCCCCAAGCCTTATTTTTAAGTGAGAAAATGATAACTGAGCAGGAGAAGGATGGGTTTGGTCGCTGGGGGATGCTGAGATATTTTTTGTTGTTGTTATTTGTTTGTTTGTTTTTTACACCGAGGTGTTTTTTTTTTTCCTTTTCTTTAACTGTGGATTAATTTTTCCTTTCAATCTGTGGGATCTTTCTCCAGGTCGTGGGGACTCGGCTTTAAGACGTTGACCGAAGGCTAGGACACTGAGGAAGGTCAGGGGATCAGGCCTGTAAAATGGAGTCTATCATAATGCCTGCCACAAGGGTATTGCTCAAACTCTCTCATTTTAAACCGAAACAACAGACAGACTCCAATATATAACACATTTCCCCTTCTCCAGTAGCCTGATTCCAGCACACAAGTGTATGTTTTTGTTTCAGTATTCAAGTTTATTTTTTAATACATATTTAACATGAAAATGAACTTGATACATTGAATACTTAGCCTTGGTAAGGATACAGTAGAATGTACTTGATACATTGAACATGTAATCTTGGTAAGACTACAGTAGAAGCAGAGAAGTATGGTGGGGGAAAAAAAGCAAGGGCTTTTCCTGTTCTGAACATAGCTTTCTGAAATGTGAGTAAAATAGGGTATGGCGACCTTTGCCACTGAGCATGAAGTAACAGAAAACCATTGTTAATTGTTGTTAGGTGCTATTGAGTCAAGTACAACTCATAGTGCTCTTATGAACAAGAGATCTGCTTCCTGGCCTATCTTGTGCCATCTTCATCATCTCTGACACACTCAAGGCCATTGTTGGAAACATGTTTGAAGCTATATGGTGCCACTGTTGTAGAATGAGGCTGACATAGGGATGGGGGTAAGACTGAGAAAAACTGGATGAAATATATTTATGGCATTGAAGTCTATGGGGGAGAGAATAGTTTAAAAGTATTTTATTTTAGGGCATTATGTTTATCGTATGAGTATGGAATGAGGGTTGCAGAGTGGATTATATTTGGGGTTGGGGGTGTGGTTGGGGTATGTGCGGGGGTGATTGTGTACCAATGAGGGAGTTTTTCTTTTGCTTTTCAAGGGGAGGAGCAAACGGGGGGGGTGTGGAGGGGGGGTGGACGGGGAGAATGGTGCAACAATGAATGAATGGAATTCCAAAATCTCTGTAGATGTTCATTGAAATGAAAAATAAACAAATTTATTATTTAATTAAAAAAAGAATTTGTGTGTCAGCAGCACATATGCGAAAACTAGAAAACTTTTAAGGTTATAATACTTCTGTTGTAGGAAATTTAGGAGTTCTTATTACTTTTTGTGTGTGTACAAATTGTATCTCACTGGTACAGGAGGAGATTGCCCCTCCTTCTCCAGCAGAGCATTTGGTGGGTTTGAACTGTGTGCCTTTGGTATTGCAGTGCAGCTTCTTGCCACTAAGCCACGAGAGTTGCCTTGAAATTCAGGAGTTCTGATGGCCTCATGAGCCAATTCAAAGGCATGAATATACGAGTATAGAAATTTATGAGATAGACGATCTCCTCCTGAGCAGTTTAGAGTAGCTGAAAATTCACTGGAGGATCAGCCATGAGTTGGTTCCAACTGGAAGGTACATGACAATACAACAACAAGAGGAAATTAATTTCTTGCTTAAATGCTCTGCAATAGCTTGATATTAACTTTGTACTACCTTAAACAAGAAAAGCCTCTTTCGCAACAAATAGCATAAGACTAATCTCTCAATTAATTGATATTAACCTCTTACAACACCCAAAATTAAAGTAAACCTAATGCTCTTTCCAATAACATTTTCAAAGGGAAGAGAAATTTTCTTTTAAGGTGGCAGAAACAATCGACAAGCTTCCTAATTAAGACTGAAGCCTTTTAATATTGTTAGTCCATCTTCCCAGCAGTCTTTCTTCCTTGTTATATAAAGGAAATCAAGCTACCTCTGGACTTTGACTTGATTGTGTCAGTTAAGCTGGGACACAATCACAAGGTCCAAAAGCCCAGATAAAAGATAATTCTTTTACTCCCAGAAGCAATGATTTCAAATAATATTCCATATCTTGGAAGAGACTGAAGAGCCTTATGCTGAGTGAACTAACTCTGTCTCATAAGGACAAATATTGCATAAGACTATTATTATAAAAATAGAAGTTTAACTAGTAAAACATGCATGAGGTTCCAAGGAGGGAAGGGGTGGGACCAGAGGGGTGAGGATGGGCAGGGGGACAATCACAGGGTCACACAATTTGGTGGATGGAGTAAGTGAGTGAAGGAAATGGGAAAGATTTGGCAGGATACTGAAGAGACAGGATTGTGGTTGACATAGTTCAATGATTAATTTTATAAAACACAATGTGTGGGAACGATTGTATGAAATATAATATGAATGAAGGAGAATGTAAAACACAATGTATATGTATTTTTATGCAAACCAATCTAAAATAGATGTTTTTTAAAAAAAATACCAAAACAATCTTTTACTCCACTGTTGTTCCATTCCCTTTCTACTCTGCTGCTGTTCCTGTTATACAAGCTCCCACAGATTCCAAAATGGAGAGATGGATTTGGCAAGCTCATTGCCTGTGTCTCCTTAACTACTAGTCCTCAGATCACTGCTTTCAACTCAGAAGCGACTCATAGCTCACCCTCTAGCAAGTTTTCAAAGGTATCTCATCAGAGGTGATTGCTCACCTTTCTTCCTCAGAGCAGCCAGTGGATTCAAACTGTCTGTCTTTGAATTCATAGTACAATTCTTTATCTAATAGGCCAAAAAAGCTCTGTATACTAGTATGTTATAAGATTTCTGTATTTTTTCCTCCTCTCCAACCCTTGCCTCCAAGATTGGTTTGTGTGGAGTGTTTATTCCGATTTTCTTGGTAGTGTGTCAGTCAGTCCAGAAGGAAAGTACCCTTGTTTGTTGCCCTTTGTCTCCCCAGAACGAACCCATTGTCCTAACACATCACATATCAGCTCTCTCACAGCCTTGTCGGGAGGAAGCTGAGAAAACTACAATGTGATTTTTAGCAAAGGCCAAGAAAGTGCAAAAGGCCAGTGCTTTAAGTATCAAAGGCTGACGTCAACAACATTACAGAGCCTTCTCAGAGAATGATTGAGACTTGCAGAGCTCTGTTTCTGGAAGTGGCTGTAGAAGTCAGTTTGTCCAGCCCAATTATGACTCAAATGAAGAAACAGGGTTCTGGATACAGCCCTCTCGCTTCTGATTTTTGCACAGAAAGTGGAAGCGCAGCCCCAGAGCTTGTGTTCCTCTCTACCCTTCCTGTCCCTAACAGTCTCACCACTAACTGCTGCTTGGAAACCATCCAAACCAGTGTCATGTGTCCTGATCCATGCCAGACATCACAGAAGTCATCTTCATGCCCCTCAGAACATCCGCCTACTGACATTATCTCCCGCATCCTCACCTTCTGAATCTCATAATTAATCACCAGCAAAACTCCCTAAATCCTCACCCTTGGTTCTTAACCTGCTCTAACTCAGTGCTCCCTCATCTATGAGGATACCGCTTTCCCTTTGCAAACAGTGGTGGTTTGGTGATGGAATCTTTGACCCTCCTGGAGGACACCTGGATTGGGTTCCTGTCAGTGTACACCTATGTGCAGCATTTATCAGTGATGCTTACGCATTGGCATCTACATAGGTACTGAAACTGGTAAGAATACATAGGAGTGTTATAGGTCAGGTGACACTAAGTCATGCCATTGCTCAGAACTGACTCCTCGCTGACCACCCATGAGCTTTTCAGAAGTTATAAAATGCACAGGAAATTTCCCATGTTTCTCCTCTGAAGCCTCTGGTGACTTCAAACCCCAAGAGAAGCATAGCCTTTGGGTTAGCAGCACTAGTCCCTGCTGACTAGGCCACCAGGACTCCTTCAATAACTACTGCATTCAAAAAATGAATGTGTGGCTCGGGATTCAGATGAGGACGACAGCTCATTAGACAGAAAAGTAGTGGTGTTCGAGTGGGGAGATAACAAATTCAAAACTGGAAGAATTCAGGGGAGAAGAAATAGAGAGTGGTCTAGAACCATCTGTGACGTTAAACACGTTTTAGCACAACTTCCAGACAAAGATAGACTCTGAGGAAAAACTAACCGCCTTTGAAAACCCTGTGGAGCAAAAGGTTTGATCTCATTGTGCCTGAGGCACCCATAAGCTGAAGACAACTCAAGGCAACAAGCTCTCCCCACACCCTCTCAAGTGGGAGCCCACGGATCAGGGAGGAGGCTGTGTATCCTCCTTTTTGCCCTTTGCTCTTCTTGTTTTTATTTTTTTAATTTATTATTAATTTCATAGTGACCTTCTGAAGAGTGGACCTAAGACCTGCCCTATCCTGTGCCACTGTCACCACCTCTGACACCCTCAAGCCCACTGTAACGTCCACTGTGTCAATCTACCTCATCTCTCTAATACATCAATGTCTTCTTGGTCCTTTCAGCACTCCTGTAGATGACTTTCTAACACCATGTCCCTCAATCTCCTGTCCTCAAATGACCTTATCTTCCATTCTACCCTAGTCACTTACTCCATGGCCCAATTTCCTTCCCAGCACTGCTCCGTTTCTCTACTTCCCTTGTATCATTAACTCTTTGACATAATTCTATAAATTTCCCTATCCTCAATTTCTGGAAAATTCTTGTGGCTGGAACTGGGTAAGGAATTGCACAGCCTACAAAAAGCAGACAATTCAAATTTACTGGAGAAAAATTACTACAGCCTTCGAAAACTCATTGGAGAGTCAAGTGCAAGTTGGTTCTGCCTCAAAAGTGATGGATGTGTCAATTTTCTCTACTTTCTGTCCTTTCAGACTCTTGAAGCTACTTCTAATGGATTTTTATTCCCACCACTTCATCCAAGCTGGTCTAATTGAGAGAAGATAGTCTTTTGATTAGTGAACTTGGCAAAGCTTCTGTTTCTAGACTCCAGTTATTTAAACAGAGAAATAGTTCTCAGTTAGCTATTTAAGTAAACCTATTAAGTTTACTATTAAGCAAGCTATTAAGTATACAGATAATCTGAACATACTTGATTCAAGTAGTTGAAAGAGCTGAAAAACTGAGCTGAGGTTTCCCTCAAAGATAAGAGAAAAAACAATCCATCTTCAGATACTAGCTTTAGTCTGTGCCTAAGATTTCCAGCTGTTTGTTTTGGTTTTGGTTTTTTTTCTTCTTTCTGATAACCAGATCTACTGCCTAGTCAGACTCCATGGTTGTCTAAGCCGATTCCTTATAATAAATCTATTCATAGGCTTCCTACTGGTTCTGTTTCTTCGCCTGAGTGCTGACTCACATATAATCATCTGACTTCAGAGTTAAATTCTCCAATCTTGTTCTTTTTTAATTTACTAACAAAATTTGATTCCATTAATCATGTCCTTATCCTGAAAGTATTCTATTGTACATATGGATTTAAGTTCAACATCAAGAAAACAAAGATTCTCACCACTGGGCTGATTGACAGCATTATGATAGATGGTGAAGAGATTGTGATTTTTAACAGTTTCAGTTTGCTTGGCTTCACAATCAACACTCTTGGTATCAGCAGTCAGGAAATCAGGAGACAAATTGCATTGGGAAAGTCGGCTGTCAGGAACCTCTCCAGAGTACTGAAGACCAATGATGTCAGTCTGGAAAACAAGGTGCGCCTGATCCAGGACATAGTCTTTGCAATTGCTTGCTATGCATCAGAGAGATGGACAATGATAACTGATGATAGAAGAAGAATTGATGCCTTTGAGCTGTGGTATTGGAGAAGAGTATTGAATGGACTCCTAGGAGAACAAATAGTTTCATGCTTGTTCTTTTTGATTGCCTTTGAGTTGAAGAAGACACATAACAACTCAATTAAGAAAAGGCCTGAAGCACCTCTGCAACTATCGACATTTATCAAAGTTTATAGAGTTTCCGGAGGCATGTTGTTTAGGAAGTGGATGCTACTCCTGCTTCCAAATCTGTCACAGTATGTTATTGCTATTGTGTGCCATTGAGTCGCCTGTGATGAACAGCGACCCTATGTACAGCAGCTCTAAACCCTTCCCTGTCCTGAGCCAGTCTCACTAATTCTGACACACCAACTCCCATTGCTCCAGTTACTGTGTCAATCCATCTCATCCTGGTATCCCTCTCCTGTGCTATCCATCCTCCCTTCTGAGCATGAAGTCCTTTTCCAAAGTTCTCTAGGTTCATCCCAGAGAGAGTAAAACTAGGTTGCTCTTTGTAAGCAAGAATTTTAAGGCTTCGTCTGACATACTTTGGGCAGGGTAGAGGGACAAAGAAAGAGAGAAAGACACTTGATGGTATGGATTGATTGAGTGACTGGGGTAATGAAAGTAGGTATGTCAGAGACAGTAAAGTTGGCACAGGATAGAGCAGGTTTCAGGGCTGTTGTACATAGGGTCACTTTGAGTTGCAAGTGATTCAATGGCATGTAATAACAACAAGCATCCTGAAAGTAATGTAGTCACTGGGTTGGTGTCATGGATTAAAGTGTTCCCCAGAATACAAACATATAATGTGGAAGCTATGTAATGTTCATTTTTTATCTGATAAACCTGACACTTGTAGGAGGATTAAGCTTAGATGCAATACTCCATGATTCCATCACAGCCTTAATCCAATGTAAGGGAAGTTCCCTTACTCTTTGACCTGTAATACCTTTATCTCACTAGAGATTAAAAAAGGAAGACATTGAACTGAGAAGGGGATCCTTACTACCGCTGAGAAGGAATCTTCAGGAGTGGTGTGTACCCTTTTGGTCTCAGATGTCTGCACAGGGAAGCTCCTTGACACTGAAAGCCAGAACACACGAGTATCCCCAGGAATATCTGGGGCCACAGATGCTGTGGAAAACAAGGACCTTTTCCCACCACCAACAGAGAAAGAGTAGGCCATCCACTAGAACTGGCACAATGAGTTGGACTTTTGGTATTCTAAAATGTTGTTGTTGTTATTGTGTCCCCTGCAACCCATAGCAACCCTATGCTCAGCAGCTCTGAAGCCTGCCCTGTCCTGAGCCAGTCTCACTAATTCTGACAACACCAACCCCCAGTGGCCCAGTTACTGTATCAATCCATCTCATCTGGGGTCTCCCTCTCCTGTGCTGTTCCTCCACCCTTCTGAGCATGATGTCCTTCTTCAAGAACCAGTCTCTCCTGGCCACGTGCCCACAGTCTGTGAGATGGAACTTCAAAATCTAGCCTCCAAGGAGAAATTTGGTTTCACTCTCTCCAAGATAGACCTAAAATGTTAAGAGAATATAATTTGTTGTTGTTGTTGAAGTCATTCACTTGTGGTGTCTCTATCACAGTTGTTTAGTAGTTAGGTGCCATTGCGTTGATTGTGATGCATAGTGACCCTATGAACAAAAGATCTGAACCCTATTCTATCCTGTGCCGTCCTCACACTTCCCGACACACAAGAGGCCGTTGCAGCAGTCATCGTGTCAACGCACCCGCTTGAGGGTCTTCCTCTCCTTTGCCAATCCCTCCACCCTTCCCAGCATCATGTCCTTCTCCAAGGAATAGCCCCTCTTCACAATATGTCCAAAGTATGTGAGGTGAAGCCTCATCATTCTTGCCTCCAAAGACCATTCCGACTGCACCATCTCCAAAGCATATCTGTTTGTTCTCTTGGCCTTCCAGGGGATGCTCAGTGCTCTACTCCAACACCACAGCTTGAAGGTGTCATTTCTTTTCTGTCATCCTTATTCATTGTCCAGGTCTTCGGTAATAGATAAATTTAGGATTGTGGGTCAACTTTGCTGCCTGTGATTGCCTGGTTTGTTACTAATGATGAGATCCAATGTAAGATGAATCTGTGATGAGCATTTGAAAGGTGGAAGGGAAGTTTCCTTGAGAGTGTGGTTTACGTTATACATACCTACCTCTCAAGTCAGAATCAGCTCATAGCTGATCAGCCAGTGGATTTACAGAGGCAGTAAACTGAACAGGAGGAGATTGTACATCTTTCTCCCAGAAGCACCCAGTGCATTTAATTGTGTACTTTTGGATTGCCAATGCAGCTCCTTACTACCAAGCCACCGAAGCTCCTTCCCTTTCTTTCTCTTGATAGATGGATGGATAGATAGATAGATAGATAGATAGATAGATAGATAGATAGATAGATAGATATAGATAGATAGATAGATAGATGTAGATAGAAATAGATAGTTGTTGTTAAGTGTCCTGAAGTTGACTACATAATATAGGGAACCTATGAACAATGGCTCTGAACCTATCCTGTGTCATCCTCTTCATTCTCTTGCTTTTGCTGGCTCAAGATCTGGCATTTGGCTTGTCACCATCTGACTGTGAGTGTTTGCACAGCTTCTCATATTCCCTGCTGACAGTGGCTTTGTCAGCCTCCGCAATCAGCAGCCTGCCTTCTGACTCACCAGACACTAGAAGTGCTCCTTCACCCTGCTGCTCACTCTCTTTCTCTCTCTCATATATATAGAAAATACCCATATATCACTCATTTTTTCAAATTGTTTTTCATGTGGTTGTGGTTGTTAGGTGCCATTGTACAACTCATAGCGATCCTATGAATAATAGCCCTGAATCCTGTCTTGTCCTCTTTACCCTTGCCATCTCTGACCCACTAGAGCCCATTGCTGCAGTCACCATGTCAATTCACTTTATGGGAGCGGGGCATTCCTCTCTTTCATTGACCCTCCACCTTTCCAAGCATGATGTTATTTTTTCAAGTAATAGCCTCTTTTAGCAACATATCAAAAGTATACATGACAAGATTCACCATCCTTGCCTCCAAAAAGCACTCTAGTTGCACTTTTTCCAAGACATATCTGTTTGTTCTTTTGGTCGCACTTCTCTCCAACACCAAAACTCAAAGGCATCAATCTTCTATCATCCTTATTCACAATCCTGCTCTCAGAAGCATAGCAAGTAATTTCAATGATCATTGCCTCAACGAGGCACACCTTTGTCTTCAAACGGACATCATTGCTCTTTAGTGTTTTGGAGATGTCCCTGACTTGCCCATAGCAATATGTCTCATGATTTCTAGGATCTGACTTGACAGAGTGGTAAGAAGTTGAACTGCAATTCCAGAGGCGCACAGTTTGAATTTACCTGTTGCCCCAGTGGAGAAGTATGGGTAATCTCTTCCAGAGTGATTAACTGCCTCTGAAAACCCACTGGAGGGTCTGCTATAGGTCAGTTCTGACTCAGTGATACATAACAACCAACAATTAATATATCTATCTCTATCTCTATCTCTATCTCTATCTCTATCTCTATCTCTATCTCTACCACTATCTCTCTAGTCTATGACTATGTCTATGTCTATGTCTATGTCTATGTCTATGTCTATGTCTATGTCTATGTCGTCTATGTCGTCTATGTCTATCTCACATCTCACTCATTGCTGGTGGCTTGGAACCACTGACTCTTCAGCAGGTTTTCCAACACTGTTAATCTCACAGGAGGAGATTGTTCATCTTTCTTCCTTGAAGCAGCTGGTGGATTTGAACTATCTGCCTTTGGGTTAACAATACTGCTTCTTACCCAATCGACTACCAAAAGGAGCACTCACATGTGTGTACATACATACACACACACATATACGCATAACATATCTTGAGCTGACTTAGACTCAGAGTGGCCCTGTGAATAACAGACGGAAACTGTCAGATCCTGCACCACGCTCAGCCTCTCTGCTCTGCCATTGCTCCAGTCACTGTATAATTTCATCTCATTGAAGGTATTCCTCTTTTTTATTTTGTCAAAGCATGATGCCTTTTTCCAAGGACTAGAGACCTTCTTGATTATAAGCCTAAAGTGTCTGTGGGTAGTGTTTGTTGGAAGGTAGGTGGGTGTGCAAGCTTCATTGGTTCTTTTTCTTTAGAGAATCCAGCCAAACACAATTGTTGTTTTTGTTGTGTGCTGTCAAGTTGGGGCCAACTCATAGATAACCTTCCAGCCTGTTTTTCAGAGGAGTCGATTGCCCATCTTTCTCCTTCTGAGCAACTAGCATGTCTTTGGAGTTGTGGTGCAGCTTTTTATCACTGGGCCACCAGAGCTCCTTTGTGCAATAGTTGTTGTTGTTATGTTGTTGTGGTTATGTTCCACTGAGTCGACTGTGACTCACAGTGACCCTGTGTACAATAGCTCTGAACTCTGCCCTATAGTGAGCCAATTTCATCACCTCAGACACACCTAATCCCATTAACCTTGTCACTGAGTCAATTCATCTCATCTAGAGTATTTCTTTCCTGTTCTATCATCTCTCCACCCATCCAAGTATGATGTTCTCCAAGGATTGGTCCCTCCTAACCAAGGGCCCAAAATCCTTGCCTCAAAGGAGAAACTTGGTTTCATATCTCTAAGACAGACCTGTTTTTACTTTTAGCAATCTACAATATGTTCAAGACTCTTCTCCAGCACCAAACTCAAAGGCATTGATTCCTCTTCTATCATCCTTAGTCATTGGTCCACTTTCCAATGCATAGCAAGTAATTGCAAAGACCATGGCCTGTATCAGGTGTACCTTAATCTCCAGAATGACATCATTGCTCTTCAGTACTCTAGAAAGGTCCCTGATCAGAGATTTTCCCAATGCAATTTGTCTTTTATTTCCTGACTACTGGTGTCAAGATTGTTGATTGTGGAACCAAGCAAGCTGTAATTGTTAACAATGTTGTTGTTTTTAGGTGCCATCAAGTTGAGCATGACTCATAACGACCCTACGAATAAAAGATCTGAACCTTGCTCCGTCCTGTACCATCCTCACACTTCTGACATACAAGAGCCCATTGCAGAAGTCTCTGTGTAAATCTATCTCATTGAGGGTCTTCTCCTTTGCTGACCCCTCCACCCTTTCCAAAATCATGTCCCTCTCCAAGGACTAGCCCCTCCTAGCAACATGCCCGAAGTTTGTGAGGCAAAGCCTCATCATTCAAAGAGCACTCTGGCTATACTGTCTCTAAGACATATCTGTACATTCTCTTGGCCACCCATAGGCTGTTCAGGGCTCTTCTCCAACACCACAGCCCAAAGGAGCTCTGGTAGCCTAGTCTGCAGGGAATTGCACTACTATCCCAAAAGCCACACTGTTACGATGGTTCAAATCCACCTACAGCTTTATGGAAAAACCTTGACAATTTCCCCTCACTCTTGTGATTCACAGCTCTAAAAATGTACCGGAGTGTAAATTTGACTTACCAACCATGTGACCTGGCTCTGACTTGAGAGTAATGAGGTGGATGAAGAGAAGTATAGGCTGCAGAAAGGAGATTGGCTCCTATTTTCATTCTAGTGAGGAGTGTTAGAATATTATAAACAGATTATAACCTTATTTCTACTTCCAAAAGACCACTCTTCCATCGTGTAGATAGTATTATAGGGGTGCGGTTAAAAAAAAACAACAACAAACAAACCAGAAACAAAAAAACAAACAAGAAAACCAAACAAACCAGGAGACATTTATAAGCAGTAAAAATAAGTGCAAGGTGAAGCTAGTTTCAACAAGGTGATCCAGAAATATTTTGGAGAGAACACCAAAAATATTTACTTACTGGTTTTACTACAGAGGTGAGAAAGAGTAGTCAAAGATTATTCATAAGATTTTACCTTGACACTGACCTGGAGGCAGATGGTGCCATTGATAACAGAGATGTGAGCGAATAAGTGAAAAAAAAAAAGAGTTAACTTTTTTCCTTTTTACTATTATTATTAATAATTTAAATGAAAATTTACAGAGAATTTAGATTTCCATTGTTGCATTGTTGCACTTTTCTCCCTGCCCACCACTCCTCCCCCACCCAGTTCGCTCTTCTCTTTGAAAAGTAAAAGAAAAATTCTTTCATTTTTATATAATCCCTGCCCCCAAGTCCTCTCCTCTACGCAGCCTTCATTCTGGACTCCTGTCATGACAATAATACCTAATCACAAATGCCTTTTAAACAGTTCTCTCCCTCATCTGTTTCAATGCAGTATACATTATTTATCCCATTTTTCTCAGTCTCCGCCCCCTCCAACGCCAAAGTCAGTCCCATTTAACAACAGTGGCACTATGCAGTATTTGTCCTTTTGGAATTCTCTTTCATGTTGGTTAAATTTCAAGCAGGGGGCTCTGGTGACTTAGTGGATAAGAAGTTGCTCTGCTAACCCAAAGGCAGATGGTTTGAATCCAGCTTCTCCACAGGAAAAATATGGACATCTCCTCCTGTGCAATTTATAGCTTCTGAAAACCTGCCTGAGGGTCAACTAACCATCAGCTCTGCCTTGATCATTTAACAACAATCAAAGTTTCAGGATAGGACAGGGTTCAGCTCTGTTTTCACAGGGTCACTGTGGCTCATACTATACTCGACAGCACCTAACAACAACAACAGCATAATACAACTTGATGGCACATAACAGCAACAAAATACACCCAATGTTAGCAATGAGTGAGGATTTGGAGATTGATGTTGTCATGGCTGGAGATGTACACTTGAGGGCCTAAGGGCCAGAAAGTACAATTTTCTACTTCATCATAGGGCTGTACTACTTGCTCAGATTCTTAGAGTGGGGTCCATTTTCTTGTACAAATGCAAAATATTAGTGGACCCAAATACCAGACATTTACAAGGAGAAGTGAATTTAGAAAAGCACATTGACTCTGGGACAGAGTCTCACGGCTCTCATGGTGCCTGACGTGTTTATTCAGTGGACCTCGGATGATTAATGGGCAAGGTTGTTCATGACCCACTTATGGGCCGTTTCTCGCATTATAAACTCAGTGAAATCCGGGAAGCTGGCTGAATTCCACTGCAAGTGGAGACACTGGCATCCTTCGCATTTTTGTTTGAAAACCACAAACCAGTTGTATCTCCAGAGGCTTTGTTTCAACTCTAAGAGAATGCACTGGTTAACCATTTGTGTCTCTTGTTTGTTAAAATGTTTGTGCAGAGCAGTGAAGATTCAGAGCTGAATGTCTCTCACCAGCTTTGTGATCAGGGCTATTTGTTTCTGGTTTCCATCATCAGCATTAGTAACACAGTGCAGACAGGAAACGAGGAACAAGAAATTCTTAATGTGCTTTCAGTTTTGAAAAATCCACTTTTAACCTGAAATTAGTTTTTTTAGTTGATTCTGAAGATTCTTGTTGAATAGGGACAATAAGACACATACATGGGCATTTGGCATGTGTTGGCACTATACATGCCTTTTCTTTAATTTGTTATTAAAAGAAATCTATTAGAACCTCTTTTTCCAATCACAAGCCCTTCAAAATTGAGAGAAGCTCCATGCAACGGATAATCTTGGTATCCTACTCACAGCCCTTTCATCCACCCTCCAACTTTGTTTTTGTTATTAGGGGCCATGAAGTTGAATATGACTCATAGTGATCCTATGAACAATGGATCCAAACACCCTGCCATCGTCATCATCTCTGACATACCTGAGCCCATTGCTGAAGTCACTGTGTCAATCCATCTCACGGAGTGTCTTCCTGCCTTTCCAAGTATGACCTCTCTTTCCAAGGAATAGCCTCTCCTCGCAGCATACCCAGAGCATGAGAGACAAAGCTTTACCATCTTTCCCTCCAAGAAGCACACTGGCTATACTTTCTCCAATACATATCTATTTGTTCGTTTGGTAGTCCATTGGATATATTCAGTACTCTTCAACATCACAATTCAAAAGCTCTGATTGTTCTTCGGCCAGCCTCATTCATTGTTTATCTCCCTGATGCACAAAAAGTGATTGAAAAGACCCTACAAATTTAGTAGGCATATCTATCAAGCCTCAAGCGCACTACCTCAAGAATATATTCCTCTCTCCTTGAGGACTTACTTTGCCCACTGGGAATTAGCCAAGGCATTTGAAGCAGGCTGGGCATGTGGAGGAACTAAACATGTTTCCTCAACAGCAGCACTGAGTCCAAGAAAAGTAAAAGTCGGAGGATGATAACCCTTGGTCTTCTCCCCTTGCTAGGAGTTCGTTCTTTGCTGTTCCTCATGGAGTTCTTATTGGTATCGATGCCCACTTGTCCTAAGCAGTAACATCAGCTATTTTATTAACAGTAAAAAATAACTAGAAACAACTCAAATGTCCACAGGAGAAAGTGTTCATAGAGTTATATTTCTCTAATTAGATATTGCAGTTGATAGAAATGGATTAAATTCCACTAATACAACATGTCTCTGCAGATTGTTGATGAATCTTCCTCCAGTTCTCTCACTACTTTCCTTTTCATATCGTCTGGCTTCTCAGATCATTTGCTCAGCATAGAGATTAGAAAGCTATGGTGAAAAGATACAGCCCTGACACATACACACCTCTTCTGATTTTCAAACATGCAATAGCCCTTGTTCTGTTGGAACAATTGCTTTTTCGTCTATGTACATGTTCTGCACGAGCAAAATTAAGTGTTCTGTATTTCCCATTCAATAGACACTTGGCATAAGCTGGCAGCTCTGAGTGAGGTGTATTTGCTTATTAAAAGAAATTTGAATTTACATTCCCAAGCTTGCCGGCTCTCCAACACTGGGAGAAGCTCGATACAATAGATACTCTTGGTGCCCTGCCCATTGTTAACCATAGATGATATGACTTTGGTTAAAGTAAAGAGAACTTGAAGCACTTGCTGATGAAGATCCAAGACTGTAGCCTTCAGTATGGATACACCTTAAACTAAAACAATAATATAATTGGAACTGATAAATACCATGTAAACACAGAGGATCTTGATAGTGACAAGAATTTCGTTTTCTTTTAATTCATAATCAGTGTTCATGAAGTAGCAGTAAAAAAAAAATCAAACAACATATTGCATTGGAGACATGTTGCCAAAGATTTTGTTAAAATGTTAAAAAACAAAGACTTCACTGTGAAGACTAAGGTACACCTGACCCAAGTCAAACATCAAATTGCTTAATTAATTTGTGAAGGCTGGACAATGAGTAAGGAAGACCAAATAAGAGTTGATGCACTTGGAAAAAAAAAAGAAAAAAAGAGTTGATGCACTTGAATTTGAGTGTTGGTGAAGAAGAATGAACAAATCAGTCTTGGATGAAAGGCAGCCAGAATACTTCTTAGAAGGGTGGATGGGAAGTTTTAATTTAACATACTTAGGACCTCTACAAGACCATGGTATGTTCAATACTCTTCTGCAGCACCACAATTCAAAGGCATCAGTTATTCTGTCATCTTTGGTCATTGCTCAGCTCTCCAATACATAATTGAGAAGACTATGGCCTGGATCAGGTGTACCTTAGTCCTTAGGCTTACATCATTACTCTTTAGCACTTTAGAGAGGTCCTTGACAGCATCTCTTCTTTTGATTTCCTGACTGTTGGTACCAATAGAGTTGATGTAGGCTTGAGCAAACTGAAATTGTTAACAACCCCAATCTCTTCTTCATCTATCATGGTGCTGCCAATTGGCTCAGTGAGAAACTCTGTCTTCTTGATGTTGAGCTTCTAGCCATATTAAAGGCTATAGTCCTTGATTTTCTGCAACAAGCACTTCAAGTCCTCCTCAGTTTCAGCAAGCAATGTTGTGTCATCTGCACATGACCCCCTATATAAGACTCTACAACAAGGCAGCTTACTTCTTCCAGGTCAGCAAGAGTCTCTCTTTATCCTCCTTCCTCTTCAAAGGGCTTGGTCCCACTTAAAGGCTCATCTGATTAGGTCAGCCCTATCCTTTTTGTATTAACATAGTCTACTGCCTTGGGACGTTATATCTGAGAAATTCCCTTAAGTTTGTTTTATGTTATTGTTGTTTAGATGCCATCCACTTGATTACAACTCGCAGTGACTCTATTAACCTTGTCCTCTCCTGCACCATCATCATAATCTTTGTCTTGATCGAGTAAGTCTGTTGTTGCAGTCACTGTGTCAATTTATCTTGTTAAGGGTCTTCCTCTCTTTTGTTGACCTTCTACTCTCCCCAGTGTGATGTCTTGTCCCATTAATTGGAGCCACCTGACACGTTTGCTGCAGGACATGATTGAATCATGGAAGCGAACTCCTATTCAGAGTCCTACCCCACAGAGTGATATATTTGGCCTCATGGAAGTGCATAGACTATAAAGCTTCTATGGTTGTGAATAATAAGGCCATTCCACTGTTTCACATTTTAAAGTATAGATATGAGCTATGGTAGATTCTTGGCCCAATATGGTTGAAAAGACAGATAAATAAAATAGCAGTTCCATTTACATGAAGATGGCCAATAATTCATCCACACTTAACATCTCAGCAGATGTGAATGACTGTTGAAAACCCTGCTACTGTATCTGAAATGTGGCACATTGACAGAAATAAGAGGATGGCAGAGCTCTGGTAGCCTAGAGGCAAGAAGCTGCACTGCAATCCTGAAGGCACACGGTTCGAGGCCACCAGTTACTCCATGGGAGAAGAAAGGAAAAATCTCCTCCCAAGTGATTAACAGCCTCTGAAAACCCACTGGAGCATTTGTTACAGGTCGATTCCAACTCTACAGCACACAACAACAACATTATACAGAGAGTGTACACTAAAACCCAAATTTCAAACTCATTGTCATCAACTGGGAATTGATTCATAGCTGACCCTACGAATTTTCAGAAACTGAAAAGAGACCCTTTGGGTTTTTCTAAGGCAGTAAATTGCACAAAAGGAGAGTGTCTGTGTTTCTTCTCTCTATCTCTCCCCCTCCCTCCTTCTCTCTCCCCCTCCCTCCTTCTCTCTCCCTCCCTCTCCCTCTCCCTCTCCCTCCTAGCATAGCTTCTGGCCAAACACGTAGAGACTTAGAATTAAATCTTACCAACGTGATACTTAAGAAACCTCTCGTTTAGTTTGCCTGTAGCAGAAAACCCAAAAATATCATCTCCACTGCACAGGTGTACAGATGGAGAAATTGTTCAATGCAAGGTCACAGAGTCCCAGAAGGAGCAATTAAAGAACAGAATCCATTTATTCTCCAGCCTCCAAATTCCTTTTCTTTTCAGAGCCCCTCCCACTATGACAGAGATCATCATATCTTCTACACAAAACACCTGACACTATCACAACACACCTGACATTTACCATTACAATTAACAAAGCATTGCCAGACACAATGCCATTTAATTGCCATGGCAACCTATCAGTGTAGGCTCTATCATTTCTTTTTCAAATGAGGAAATGATTCAATCCCACAGCACTTAGTACAGTTAAGAGCAAATAAGGTCTCTCTTTCCATGTTAAGGGGGAAATGCCATGGAGCGATATCCCTGCCCTAAGATTTGTTTGTTGATGTGCGTTAGTTTTTAATGCTGCTATAAAAATACATATACACATACCAGGGTTCATAGGGTTTCCAGAGGAAGCAAGCTATTATGGAAGTGGATGCCACTCCTCCTTCCAAGCCAGAGAGAGGACGAGAGACACCCAAGCATTGAGGACTCTCCTTCATAGGGTCGCTATGTGTCGCCTGTGACTCGATAGCACTTAACAATAACATAGAGAGAGAGATCAGCTGGCCCAGTGGACAGAAGGTGATGCTACCAAGCCGAAGGCTTTTAATCCGCAGCCCTCGGGCCTGTCTTTCATTGTTTTTGTTCAGACATTCCTCTAGGTCATATAGCCCTGGTGTACAAGTTGCCGTACAGTGGTCACTTGTGGTTGCCGTGAGGCTGAGCACTGTGACACTTATGTGTCAAATGTGGACAGAGAGTGGGGTGGAGCTCCCCAATTAAAACAAGCTTGGAAGGAGGAGTGGCATCCGCTTCCATAATAGCTTGCCTCCGGAAACCCTATGAACCTGGAGAGAGGATGAAAGGCACCCAAGTGTTGAGGACTCTCCTTCGCTATGAGTCGCCTGCGACTTGACGGCACTTAACAACAACAACATAACAAGAATAGGGAGCTCTGGTCATCTAGTGGCAAGAAGCTGTATTGTGATCCTGAAGGTACACAGTTCAAGGCCACCAACTGCTCTGTGGGAGAAGGATCTTCTCCCATGAGATTAACAGCCTCTGAATTGATTAACAGCTATGGATTGGTTCTGACTCTATGGTACACAGTGACAACATAACAAGAATACTCTAAGTGGTGGCTTTAGTGACAGCCGTATATTCTCACAGGTGAAGAGGCTCTAGTCAACGATGCAACTCGCTGCTCTAGAGTCAGAGCCAACTCATAGCCGACCCTCCAGTGGGTTTTGAGAGGCTGTAAATCTCATGGGAGGAGATTTCCATCTTTCTCTCATAGAGCAGTTGGTAGATTTGAACCACCACGTGCCTTCCGGCTACTAAGCCTGGCAACATAATTTTTTTTACTACTAAAGCCATGAGTGCTATTAGGAGGCTTGAAGTCTCATTCAGGCACTAAGTCTACGGGAAGATCACGTCTCTGTGCTGCTTCAGGGGGGAACGTCCTTGTCTCCTGGAAGCTTCTGTTCTCAGTTCACGTGGGCTGGGGTCTGTCTTCTCTTTGTGCTTCCTTGCTTGATATCTGATCCCAAAAATCTTATGAAGTACACTTTATGCTCATGTGTCTCATTAGCATAACAACGAAACGACTACTCCCAAATAAAACACCCTCTGTAAGCATACAAGCTCAAACCTCTGTGGTTGGGTTGAGTCTGAGTCTGACTCAGAAGGTCCTTCCGTTAGGTTCCAGCACTGTTAATCTTTACGGGAGACTGTCCATAGAACTCCCTCAGAGTCCTCAGAAGCTTCAAACTCTTACAGATTTGAGATTCCTTTCCAAGTCTAATCAAGAATGAAGAGACAAGATACTGTCTTTCAGGTACACAGAGTGTATTATTAAAAAGGAAAAGGTGGTTGGGAGAAAGCTAAGAAAAGAGGGGATACATAATGTACATGGCATTGAAACAGATGAGGGAGAAAACTGTATAAAAGGAGCATATGATTAAATATTCTTGGCAAGAGTCCGGAGTAAGAGCTGTATAGTAGAGTGGGGGGGGGGGGCAGGGAAGGGACTGTATAACAATGAAAGAACTTTTTTTTCCAAAGAAAAAGGCTAACTGGGGTGAGGTGAGGGACAGAGAAGAAAATGTGGAACAATGAATGAATGGAAATTAAAAAATAAGAATATGTTCAAACCTGTTAATATGAAATATACATTTTCTTAAAAAAAGTAAAAGCTTGAAAAGGAGCCCTGGAGTGGGCTGCAGCGACCACTTTTTGGCAAAACAAGTCTCTATCCTTGCTAAGGGCCTCAAAGCGGAAGGCTTTTATGATGTTCTTGGAGCTAATAAAAATCTCAGAACTCAAAGTCATTGCTGTGGAGTTGCGACTGACTCCTGGTTGACCCTCCAGTAGGCTTTCAGAGGGCTGTAAGGGGACTAGAGGAGCTGCTGGTGAATTCGAACTGCCAGAGAGGCGTCACCTTTGGGTTAACGGCCCAACTCCCTAAGGGCTCTGCCACTAGAGTTTCCAAATACTAATAGAGTTTTACGTTTCCTTCAATTGTCAGAGAGAGGTGAGAACCTGCAGGAGTTGGCCCCTCTAGACAAGGTTGTGGAAAAGACACACGTTCACCTTCAGTTTTTTGGCATTCATTCCATCACGCAGGCTTCCGGACCACTGAGCACCACTTAGCATAGGACTGCGCACACGCAGTCCCTGTGGGCTCCAGTTTGGGTTCTGTTCCAGCGGAAGGCTGCCTTTAGAAGAAGGTCACATAGTGTTTAGAGGATGGTGGACTGTGCAAACTTAAGGAATCCGTTTAATCAAGTTCTTTCTGCCAGGAAGAGTTCATAGGGAGCTGCCCTGTTTAACCTAAAGGTGTTAACCCAAAGACCTCTTTCCATTGGTTTGAATCCACTAGTGTCTCGGGGAGAGGCAGAGAGGAGAGGGGAAATACCTATCTCTTCCAATGAATCATACGTAAATCTACAGCCTTGAAAAACCACTGGAGGGCCGGTTATCAATCAGTTCTGACTCAATGGTTATGAGTTGAGACCTGGAACGCAACTTAACAGAACATAAGCGGTCACTGCATTAGGATGGGAGTGTGTTTCACTGAGAGAAAACATCTGTCTTGTAGTTTTTTTGGCCTAACCCTGGACACCCTCCCTGAGACCTGGCTCTGGCTACCCAGCCTCAAAACCACAGATCTTTTGGTTAACAGGTCAACGTGTAACCTACTGCCTCCCCAGAATTTCTTGGGGTACAAGATCCAAGCCAAAACAATGAATATTGGTGCACTGTGGGGTTGTTAATGGCTGTCAAGTCAGCTGCTGACTCACAGCTTCACCACGTACATTCCGTTAAAGGCTGTCCAGTCTGGTACAATTCCTACCACGGCATGTGGATGGGAACATGACGATCCACTGAATTTCCACCGTTCAGAGTTTTGGAGATAGATGAACAGACACTCCCTCCTCTAGTCTAGAAGCTCTGGGGAAACCTATTCAAAGTCATGACAGCATGTATACCTCCACCGACAAACACCCATGGCTAAACATGAGGTGAACTGGCTGCCAATTGAACCGGCGTGAAAGGGAAGATCTCTCCCATTGAATCCCCACATTACATCATTGTATTCACGATTCTAAAGGGTCAACGGTCCAAGTTAATGCTAGTGTGTGGTTTCACAGGACAGTTAGCTCATGTCTTTGAATTGTGATGTTAAAGATGTCCATGAATATCCCATGGACCGCCAAGAACACTCCAATCTTAGAGGAAATGCTCCTTAGAAGCAAGGATGGTGAAAATTCACCTCACATACTTTGGTCATGTTGTTGGTTGAAAAGGGGGCTAATTCTTGGGAAAAGGCATCATGCTGGAAAGGGTGGAGGGTCAGAAAAAGAAAGGATGACACTCAACCAGACAGACTGACACAGTGACTGTGGCAACGGGCTCTGGCATATTAGAGATTGTGAGGATGGCACAGGATAGGGCACGGTTTGGATGTGTTGTTCCTAGGGTCGATGTGGGTGGTGGACGACTCCATGGTATCTAACAACAACATTAGATCATGATGTGAATAATCACGTACCCATCCCGAAGAAGGGTGACCCAACTGAGTGTGGAAACTACAGAACAATATCATTGATTTCACATGCAAGCAAAATTCTACTGAAGATTATCCAAAAATGACTGGAACAGTACATCAGCAGAGAACTGCCAGAAGTCCAGGCTGGGTTTAGAAGGGGTTGTGGTACTAGGGATATTGTAGCTAATGTTAGATGGATCTTAGCTGAAAGCAGAGAATATCAGAAGAATGTCTATCTGTGTTTCATTGATTATGCAAAGGCATTTGCGTGGATCATAACAAACCGTGGCTGACTCTGAGAAGAATGGGAATCCCAGAACATTTAATTGTGCTAATGCGAAACCTATACTTGGACCAAGAGGCAGTTGTCAGAACAGAGCAGGGCAACACTGCATGGTTGAAAATTGGGAAGGGTGTACGCAGGGATGTGTCCTATCTCCATACCTTTTCAACCTGTATGCAGAGCAGATTATCCGAGAGGCTGGGCTCTATGAGGAGAAGCGTGGCGTTAGGATTGGTGGACGATCTATCAACAATCTGCGTTATGCAGATGACACAACCCTGCTCGCTGAAACTGATGAGGACCTCATGCACTTACTGCAGAGGGTCAAGGACTGCAGCCTTCAATATGGACTGAGGCTCAATGTCAAGAAGACAAAATTCTCACCACTAGACCAATCGGTAACATCAGGATGGGTGGCGAAGAGATTGAGATTGTTCACAGCTTCAGTTTTCTCGGCTCCACGGTCAATACGCTTGGCACCGGTAGCCAGGAAATAAAAAAAAAACATATTGCGATGGGAAAGTCTGCGGTTAGGTACCTCTCTAAAGTACTCAAGAGCAGTGGTGTCTCTCTGGAGACTAAGGTGCGCCTGATACAGGCCATGGTTTTTGCAGTCACTTGTTATACATCAGAGAGTTAGACAATGACTAGGGCGGATAGAAGGAGAATTGATGCCTTTGAGCTGTGGTGCTGGAGAATAGTATTGAGGGTACCATGGACTGCCAAGAAAACAAACAGATTCATCCTGGAGAGGGTTAAACCAGGCTGCTCCTTGGAGGCAAGGATTCTGGGGCTTCATCTGACATACTTTGGGCATGTTGCAAGGAGGGACAGGTCCTTGGAGAGGAACATCATGCTTGGGAGGATGGAGGGATGGCTCAAGAAGGGAAGACCCTCTATGAGGTGGATTGATTCAGTGACTGGGGTAATCAGGATGGGTGTGTCAGAGGCAGTGCAATTGGCACAGGACAGAGCAGGGTTTAGGGCTGTTGTACATAGGGTCGCTATGAGTCACAAATGACTTGACGGCACATAACAACAACATGGAAAAATTCCCCAAATTATTGTGTTTGGGGAGAGACTTTAACAGGTGTCTCAAAAATGTCTTTACTAAAGGGCTCCCAGGGACTATCATTCCCTTTTCCCCACAAGAAAATCATGCCAAGACAAGAGGAAGTAGAAGCAATAGCTGATCCTTTCTCTGGGTAAGTGCAGACATCTATTTTTTTCTTTTAATGTAAAATAATGATGCTGCTATTTTTAACCACCTCCCTTCTTGCTTCCCTAATATTTTTCCATTATTGTAACCTATGATGTGGAACACTTTTCATGAAATATTATCAAAGACGATTGCTCATAAAAATTCATCCCAGAGGTGCTATCCAGGATTTATTATGACATTAAAGATGCGATTATTAAAGTTTGTGTTTGGGATTCTTTTAACCGTCAAGCATCGATGAAAAATAGGAGAAAGTTGTGGGTTGTTGCTGTATTTCCACAAGCAAAGATGAAGGAGAAGCTGTTTGTGGCTTGCCTTGAAGAATCCTTGGTGCAGCCTGCACACGGAAACAAGAAGTGGTAGTCCCTCTTCATGATCCATAATTACATCCGAGGTTGGCATCCACACTGTTGAGCCTCCTATTGGCACGGTTTTGAATTGTATTCAGGTCTAAAGGTGCTTAACAATAAGATCAGGAGAAAAAGTCTGTTCTTGGAATTCACAAGACAAATGAGAAAAAGTTTACTTTAACTTAAAGCTTACTTTAGTTCAGATTTCAGAGCATTCCTGCCTAACACAGGCCACTTTCCTTCTTACCCACATCCCTCAACAGTTCCCACTGACTGACACAGAACAGCCTCAAGACTGGAAAAGAACCACACTACGCAATTTTCAAGGCTAAAAGCAGATTGCCAGACCTTTCTTTTGCAGTGCATTTGGTAGTTCTGAAACACCAGACTCTCATTCTGTAAAACAACTAACTGCCCTTGAGTTGATTCTGACTCACAATGGCTCTTCATTAAGTTTCTGAGGCTGTAAATCTTTATATGAGGGAAGAGATGGCCCATTTTTCTCCCAAGGAGCAGCTAGTGCATTTGAACTGCTGGCCCTTAGGTTAAGAGTCTGGCATGGTATGCATTACCGTGGCTGTTCGTGCTCTCCAACGGCTGCTAAATCAGGGGCAAATCTTTCATTCTGACTGTGAATAATTTACATAGCCATTTGATAGTTACCAAGTTCCTTAAAAAGGTGTTAAAAATTAACAAAGCTTGGAAAGAAGTTAGTCTAGTCTGTTCTAAAACACTTAAACAGCATTTAAAATATGAATCGACAAATTCTAAAGTGTAGCTTATTCCTTGTGTAGGGGGACAAGGTTTTTAAGAGGTGACATATGAACTTGCTTTTTAAGAACTCCTAGAACATAGAACTTACATTGTTATTCTTTTGTTATGTGTCACCGAGCCAGAGCCTACTGACAGCTGACCCTCCAGGGAGTTTTTGGACATTGTAAATCACACGAGATTGCCCATCTTTCTCGTGCAGAATAGCTGGTGGATCCACATCTCGTACCTTTGGGTTGACAGTGCAATGTCTTTGTTGCCTTCCTCCAATCCAGTTTAACACCTCACTCATGTGATGTTCCTTAGAGTTTTCATTGCCACTGAGTGGATCCTACCCATAGTTGACCCTCCAGTGGGCTTTCAGAGGCTGTAAATCAGAGGCTGGAATTGCTGTTGTTATTAGGTTCCATCAGGTTGACTATTACTCATGGTATGACTCATAGTGACCCTATGAACAACAGGTCTGAATAGTGTCCTCTCCTGTGTCATCCTCATCACCTGTGGTCCAATTGAGATCATTGCTGTAGCCACTGTCAACCCATCTTGTTGAACATCTGCCTCTCTTTCATTGATCCTCCTCTTTGCCTGGCAGGATAGCCCTTTCTAAGGAATAATATAACCTCTCCTAGCAACATGGCCAAAGTATGAGAGATGATTAGGAGGCTGAACATCCTTTCATGGCTGAAAGGAGGGGGAAAGCTAAGAATTAAAATTCAAATGCCCTTGCTCTCAAAATGAAAACAAAACAAGTCCTCCAGATCAAAGAGCTAGAAACTCAGGTTTAGAGAAAGCCCTGTATGAAGTAGGCTTGCTTCTTGAGTTTGGGTGTCGTAGCTCCATCCAAGGTGTACAGCTACTCAAGATGAGTGATGTCCAAATGTCCAACCACAAATGAATACTGAGAAATTATAGTACATTCATTCACACAATGGACTACTATGTACATTCACACAATGGAATGCTATGCAGCACACAGAAGGAATAACTTTGTAAATTTTTACCTAACTTGGGAGGTCATGGAGAGCATTATGCTGAGTGAATGCAGTCCCACAAGGATACATATTGTATAAAACTGTTACTGTAGAATGAGTATAAGTATCCAAGAGGAGTGGGAGAGGCTGGAAGCAGAGGGTTGTGGATGTGCAAGGGGAGGGGGAGACTAATCATTGTGTTGTACAATCTGATGGGGGGGGGTGTGAGGGAAATTGAAAGAATTTGTATTTGAGTTTTGTAAATAAACTAGTAGAGAGAAAAAAAACCCAACCCAAAAAACCCTTGACTTAGTAAACCATAAAAAAAGAACTATTAAAGAACATAATAAAATAAAAATGTAATTAATTATTAAAAAGCTGGAAAAAAGATGAGTGACGTGTGATGTGTATTTGAAAGGAGAACAGTGACATAGACAGGATGACAAGTAAGTAGACAGGTTGGGGCCAGGAATTGCATTCTGTCATATAGTTCTTTAGAAAGTGGACTTCTCTATTATTCTTTAGCTAAGAGACAGGGACTCAGCATTTTCAAATGGTAATATGCTCAGAGATTATTCCCATGGGATTAATTTAAAGAAATTAAAGGCCAACGAAATTCAATGGGATGTCAACAACATAACCTTATGTGAAGGAATAGGGAACAATGATGGCATAATCTCCAGGGGTTGTGCCACTAACCTAAATGCTGGTTCAAATTCAGTATCAACTCCATAGAGGAAATACTGACAATCTCCTCCCATGCAATTTATGTCCCTGAAAATCCGCTAGAGGATCCTCTGTGAGCCTGTTCTGACTGCAAAGCAATGAGCGTCTCTGAGTTATCAATAGATTGTGAAGAGGGGCTAGTGGATATGCACACCCACGTTTATCATGGCTTTGTTCACTATAGCAAGGAGTTGGAAGCAACCTAAGTGACCATCGACAAACGAATGGATAGAGCTGTGGTATATTCACGCAATGGAATACTATGCTGCATTAAAAAACAAGGAACTCATGCAATATTATTCAAAATGGGTGACCCTAGAGGACATTATGCTGAGTGAAATATCTGTCACGAAAAGACAGATACTGCATTATAGTGCCACTGTTGTAGAAGAGGACTGACGTCAGGGTTGGGATAAAACTGAAAAAAACTAGAAAAATTATGTATACTGCATTGAAACAGACGAGGGAGAGAACAATTTAAAAGCGATATATGATAGAGTATTATGGTATCACAAGACCCCAGAATTAAGGTTGCATAGTGGAGTGTACTCAGGGTGGGGTGTGTCGTGGTGGGGAGATTGTATACCAATGAAGGAATTTTTCTTTTACTTTTCAAAAAGAGGAGCGAACTGGGGGGGGGGATAGGTGGGCAGTGAGAAATGTGCAACAATGAATGGAAATCCAAAAATCTCTGTAAATATTCATTAAAATTAATAGAAA
>NW_006399888.1:7821531-7822653 GCF_000299155.1 Elephantulus edwardii | reverse complement strand
ATGGTAAAATGGAAAACCAATTTGTTCATAAATTTTTGTTCAAATTCCAATAAAAGATTTTTTTTAAAAAAAGAGGGGCTAGTAGGATGGAGAAGACCGCAGTGGTTCTGAGGTTGTATATCCATTAAGATAAACAAGTAGGGGAAACGGATTTCCATTTAAGTGACCACCGTAAAGGAAAAATCAGCATATAAGTGAAAAAAAGTCAAGACTAATAGAGCGGACAAGGAATAAGGAAGCCTGAAGAAGAGTTGTGATACTGGTGAGCAGACCATGGCATTCCAGATGAATACTACTGTCTTGGAGGAAATGCTAGACTGGAGTGCTGGTGAAAATTTGTCTCTTAGGCATGTTATGTGGTGGGGTAAGTTCTTGGAAAAAGAATAGGTCAGAGAAAGTGAATAATGAGGTGGATTTGACACCATGATTACAATTAGCTTGAGGTGAAGGAGGTTTTGACAATGGCTCAGGACAGAACAAGGTTCCTATCTGCTTTTCATAGGGTGGTTATGTGTCATTGCCGACTCGATGGCACCTAATCCCACCACTGCCACTGTGGACTTGAGAATTCTATGTAGAAAAGCAAAAGCACGCCTGCGAGAGCGACACAGCGCAAGAGCGACGCCGCCAGACGGGAGAACGCTGCCGCCAGATGGGGCTCCACCGCGAGAGGGACCTGGAAGAGACCCGGGAAGAACAACAGCCAGCCACCTACCACGGAACTCCAGAGGAGCGAAGACTGTGAGACCCCAGAGGAACGAAGACTACCTGACACTGTGACCCCCCTGCAACCCACACCTGTGTGACCCTTAACACACAGGGTGCTGCTGCATAAACCCCAAGCAGCCCCCAAGCCCCGCCCCCACCTCTTGGTGATAATGTCCAAGCCCTGCGCTCCTTGCCCCCTAGTCCCTTGCTTTCCTCCCCTTCCCCCACCCCCCTTGCATCTCAACCCCCACCACAGCCCTGTGACCTCAGGGCACCACCTTGGATCCAGACATCACCCGGAGCTATCAGGGGAGCTGTTGAGGAACTAACCTGGCAGGAGAAAGGCCAGTAGGATCTTATCTGTGTTTACTGGGGCATTGCTGATTACCCAGTAGAGCACCTAAGGGCGTGCCC
>NW_006399888.1:7728643-7816716 GCF_000299155.1 Elephantulus edwardii | reverse complement strand
AATAGCAAGGAGTTGGAAACAACCTAAGTGCCCATCAACAAACGAATGGCTAGAGAAGCTGTGGTATATTCGCACAATGGAATCCTGGCTACAAAGAAAAGAAACCCAAAATGTGTTTTAATTTTTTATTAGAGAAGTTGGAAGTTTAATTTCAACATTGATGGTAACATAATTTGCTCTGCTTTGTTCAACGGAACACACTGAATCAGTTTGTACACGCATATACAACAATTTGGTCGGCATTTGGTGTACGACAATCAGTCATCTGATTAGTTCTAGACTATCAGGTTCCCATGCACTCCTCCGGTGTGGGTGGCATGGTCGGATTCCCAAAGGAATACTTCGTCATGCACTGTCTGCAATGTAACTACAGCAGGCGTGGAGACCATGCACGATAACACTGTTGCAAATTGTTTGGATATTTAACAGACGTAAAAAGGTTATTTCCTGATATGAAACTCTGAAAATCTGCATAAATATTTTTTGTGTAAAATTAAATTAGTTATGTATCTTTTTTCAAACTAGAACTCGAAGTATCAAGAATGCCCACGTAAGTCATATACACATATATATACTTTTTTTTTTAAAGTATGCTAAAAGTCTTGAGTCAACTGATGTTTTCTGTGCCATACATTGATTTAACCAGTATTTATTTGGCGTTAGATTAACTGTGCCTGTACGGATTAGTCTGAATCGGTGCTTGTGTATCATGCAAACATAGTTCTAGTATTCCTGTTTACTAATCTTGTCAACGTGGCAATACGTAGATGATTTTGCTCCACAACAGTGTGAGTTAAAGATTATAAATACTTTATACATGATCACATTTACACAGGGCTGCCAATAGCCACTTCATATCTTTAGGACATAATGGTGAACCAGAACGACTGGAGTCAGCAGAAGCAATTCCTAGAAAGCAAGGTCAGATGTAAACGCTTTGACGTTTGCCTCACAGAGCTCCCCTCTGCGCACTGAGTAGTCTCGGCACAGGTAACACTGCTCTAATTTTCTAGTGTTCTAGGAGTTTCCACGACTTTTACAGGATGTGCGTTTTGTATGGCGTGGTAGAGACATGGCACTGACTGAGATGTAGGGAAAATTCTGGAAATTCTTTGTCCAGCAGGCCACCACCTCTGCTGCTGATCATTTGTGGACAGAGTTGTTGTCTATTTTTTGTAACTAGTGCATGCACTTGCTATTAAATTGCTAATGCACTATTTCTGCTGCAGCTCAAACATGTCCTAATGCATCACAAAGCGGAGTTGTTGACACAAAGCTCGCCTACTTGTGATGATATTGTACAGCAAAACATGTTTAAGTTGGATTATCATTGGTTACACTCTGCCATATTGGAATATTAGTTTTTGTGTGCACGTATAGAATTGTAGTAGCTACTTTTGGTTGGCCAAAGGAATTCAATACTCCAAATGTTAAGCGGGAGGTACATAAGTCATTCCAAGTCTCCAGGTCACAGAGACACCTTGTCTATACAGACAGGAAACACAGAAGAAAACGGCTTTCTCCCTCGGGACAGGGGTTCAGACGTCTGGAGGGGTATTTCGATGCTGTGGAGTTGTGCTGTCTCAGTTTGCATTTTGTAGCGTCACACCACTGTTGCTGGTCTGCGATCCATCTCGGCTTCCAATTTCACCATCTGCTGCATCTCCTTCGCCTGGAACGTCAGGAAAAAATGGCTTTACACGAGGAAATCTCCTGGAGGCACTTAACGACCCTGTCCTCTTCTAGCCTGAGCTTGAGGTCATCACTGCCTCAATTCAATGTCTGGTCCAGGGACCAGCAGCATCAGTACTACCTGGGACCTTGTCAGAAATGCAGCGTCTCAGGTCCTAGCCTAGAACTACAGGGTTAGTACCTAGAGTATCCCAAGCTCCCCAGGAACCAGGAGTACAGGTCTGCGCCAGGGCATAAACACCATTTCAGGAGAAGTTGAGCCCGTCTCCTGATAGTTAGATTGTGTCATAGCCCACTGTTTTTTGTTTGATTTTCGTTTCTACAGATTAAGATGTGGCTTTGACTCTCCAGACATTTAAAAAAAAATGCTTTTGGGATGAATGTGATTCGTGTATAGTTTAATCCTCTAATAGCCTGATAGGGAATGAAAAGCAATTCCTAAGAAAGTAGGATGTTCAGTGGGACGTATATTTCAGGGCCCTTGGCTGAAGCGCCCTCCAAGTATCATGTTAAAGGAACATAGTGGGATTCCTGGGATTTCACTGTTAGAAAAGAAAACAAAACTACTCTGGGGTAATTTTCTGCTTATAGACAACCAGAAAGTATGAATTCAATCTCTTGAGTTAAGTACAATAAGTAATTGGTAATTAGTAATGGGAATAGGAAGAGGGCAGAGTCTGGTAACAGATAACTGCTTTATAATATAGAGAAAAAGAAATGGATTCATTTCAGTTTTTACTCTCTAAGTGGAGGCCTGGATACTAGTGCCATAAAGGCTTGGTTTAGAACTGCTAGAACCCAGCGCACATGTCTTCTTGAAAGGAAAATAGTCTCCCTGTGTGTGTGTGTGAGACATCACTTGGAAACCAAAGACATTTAGAAATTGATGGAAACATGGAGATAGAACGACATAAACCAGGGGAGGATTCATGATTCATTTATGCTTAGAAGTGGAGACTTTGGTCAGCTCCTCAGATCATACTGCCAGCTGCCTTTAAGCTGATTCCAATCGATGTTGACCCAATCTGTTTCAGAGCAGAACTAGGATCCTCAGGGGTTTCAATGGCTGGAATCTGCTGGGAGCAGAGATCAAAGTCTTTTTTTTTTCTTCTGAAGAGACTCTGGGTGGGTTTGAACCAACAATCTTTTGTTAGTGGTGGAGCACTTAACTGCTTGTGTCACCCAGGGACATATTATGAGCATATAATGCCTCAGATGAAGTTCTGTTGTAAAATTTGTTCACCAATAGACCATATTGAGGCTTTATTCTTCTTGGTTTTATATTTTATATTATACAATTAATATAAAATAAAATTATATTTCAGTGAGGATTGGTATAATGATACCAGAGGATGACATCTTTCTGCTTAAATATTGGCTGGATGGTTCCTTTTACCCAGATATTTTCTAATGCCTTAAACATAATAATATTCTAGTAGAGGAATGAAGAAATGGAGAAAAATATACAAACATGAAATTATGACACAAACAGGATTCTTAAGAGATGACAGTGGAACATTATCTGCACTAAAAATTAAATGTTCAGAATACAGTCATAAAAGTTTCCCTCTATCCTCCTCGTCAGTGTTCAAAGACAATATGAAAAAGTTTACAAAGAATTGCATGACATTAACAGATCATTCCAAGGGCTAATGTAATTTTCATATGGACGGGTGACCGTTCATTTCTCTTTGCTTTGGACAATTCTAGTCTGTATCTGAATCCTAGCTACTAGGAATAGTACCCTTTTCACTGTCTAAATGATTTGGTTTGGACAATACATTGTATGGTCACTGTCTTATAAAGGTCATCTGTCTCATAAGGTCCCTGGCAGACCAGACTGAGCATAAAGCATAATACTGGTCATACTCTAGTGTTTCTGCCCACAAACCATCAAACTTTGCCATTAAAAGCCACCAGTGAATTTCCGGTGGAGTGCTTTCAAAATTATTCAGAGAATATGAATAGTGGGTTTAGGAATGACTGACATGGTGATCCAGACTCAGCTGTGATTGGTTCATAGGCAAACTGGGTAACATTGCTTTTGAAGCTTATTCATGACCAAGATCTAGTAGTTTCCAGGTCTACAGTTGGAAACAATGGTCAAAACTCCAACAGAAGTTGCTTGCTAATGACCAGACACTGGGAGTTTCAGTTTGATATTACATCAGAAATCCAAGCATGAAATAATGAAATCTTTCCGTCCAAACCCTTGCATATTGATTAGTTATGAGCAGATGGGAATCATCAATAGACCTGCGTTGAGAATATTGATGGAATCGAGAAGGAAAGCAAAGGCTTGCTTACGGGAGTTGGAGTCCTACCTTGCGTTTGGGACACTGCGTGACAGGATTTCAAAAGCTGTTTGTACAAAAATAGTAATGTCAAAATTGAGTCATACATACGAAACAAAGAAAATTAAATGAATATTGAAGTGAATCTGAGAAATGAATGCAAAACCATATACAGAAAAACAAAATGCTAAGAATAAAACATGTATATACCCATCAATGACTTTCCCCGAGCTGATCACAAAAGCAAAAAGAAAAAAAGAACAAACAGGACAACTGATGCCTGTCAGCCCAAACTGTGCTGCCTGGTGCCACCATGAATGAGAACCACAGGCCTAGTCAGACCCTCTGCCCCTCTGTGTTAAATGATAGAACTGATGACAAAAATCAACTTCTAAAACTTGGGGGTGACGGTAATGAAGTTGTTAGTGTTTGGAATGGTACATGTGAAGACAAATGTGGGTGGGAGGCCTACAAAGTAGGAAAAAAAACCCCTCAAACTCCCACCTCTCAGACTGTTAAATGAGTAACTGACTGACCATAAAGGCACTGAATGACCTACAGGAACTTAAAAACAAAGTGGAGATTTGGACCCAGAGTTGAAACTAAAACTTTAAGAAAGTCTGAGTAAGTTTTGCCAAAGCCCTCAAAACTTATCTAGTTCAGTAGGTCCATTTCATGCTCCACTTTAGGTAAACTGAGAGAACTTCTAGGAAGAGGAGTAAGACTCTTAGTGGGAAATACTACGGGAATATGTCAAAATGAATTCATCTTTGACTGAGAAACAGGAAAAAGTCTCAAGAGTTAACAGTGGCTTGGGAATGGAAGGTTTAACTGGTCATGAAGGGAGATCATACACTGCTCCAGTACTTGTCCTTTATGAGAGAAGAAATACAGCCATTGTTTGTGTATTCATACTGTGTCTATGACAGTGTTTTTAACACACAGAATAACTGTGGTATCAAAACTTTGGACTTTACACCTTAAATTACACAAAACCACAATGACCTGCGATTGAATTTCTTACGGAATAGGTCATATTTGTAAACTAAAGTTTATCACAGCATTTCAAGTCTAAATTCTCTGTTTGCCAGGAGCATCAATGATATTCTGGATTTCTTTCACTGGGTCTCATTAAATCATCATTTATCTCAAGCCTCGAATCCTATTTTCCCCCAAGCACCTGGGACTCAACATCTCAGCTGCAGGAAGTAAATATTATTCACATTCATAAGCATTAGATGAAATTTTGGAACAAAAAGCCACCATCCTCCTAAAATGACTCAATCAATGCAGGTGTCACTAACATAGTATTTTACTGTACTGACTCTGTAGAGTGTGTTCAGATAAATGTTCAGCGATTTAAAAAAATAATATGTATTATTATGTACTTAGATTGTGACACTAAAGATACTGGATAAATGCATTCTGCAGCTCTGATATCTATATCACTGTTCTAGAGATAACCACTTTTTATTACACTTAAATTCTTGAATCAAAAACTTACATTGCTAAATAACATAATACTAAGTATTTTCTTAATTTAGTTAACAGAAATATAATTATGCCTTACCTTTTATTTGGCCCTTCGCCTAAAGGAGGCTTTAAAAGAATCCACTTGAAGGTATGGTATCCTTGGTACCCACCCAATGCCAGGAGTTTTAACATCACTGATGTGATGGATACCAGTGCCTTGGAAGTCGTGGTTTTACTTCCTCATACCATCACTGTCCACTTCCCTCTGTCCTCAACAATTTCCTCTCCCACCCTGGCCCCCAGAACACTTTTTGAGAAGTGCCTCAAGGACAAAAAATAGAATGGAGGTAATTAATTAGTACCAGAATGTGATTCATCTATGAGTTGACCAAATGCACTGAACTCATAGGACAGTAACTCTCACTCCCTTGGGAGAACCCGTGTACCTTTCTTAAATGGAAGTATTTAGGTCCCTAGGAAATGGGGAATGTGGCTAAAGCATATGCTGTTGTGTCAAATTACTGCTTACCATGGTCAAAGATGGGAAGCTGGGTTTATTTACTTACTGCCCAGCTAAAAGGCAAAGAAAGATACCATTGTTTTGTTTCCTTAAAGGTACTTTTCAGTGTGATTTCTTTTTTACACGCTCTTCAAAGAGAACCACTGACTTTGAGAAAGCACTTCTCCCAAAGCATTTTTTTGCAAAAGTATTTCTCAAAGTGCCTTGAACAGAGCTGCTTTAAGAAAAGGAGGAAATAAGAAAATTGTAGTATAAGCACATATTTCATCCAAGTGAGTTCAACGTTTCTAAACTGAAGTTATCTAAAAAGAAATCGAAGAACTGAAAGAGTGACATTTGGACTGAGATGAAAATGTCCAGTTAATGAGGCTCATTTTGCCTTAGAAGCTGGAGGTTATCACCATCACGCTGAAATGACTTTGTGCAAAGCTGACTGGCTGCTGCTGCCTCTGGATGGAGATTTACCTGCGTTGTGAACATGATGAACTCACCCCTCGTGGTGCTGACATACGCCTGAAGGCCTGACTGACCTGGAGGATTCCAGGCAACTTTTATTCGCTGCTCGTCTTTCTAGCTAATGTTTTCCTTTGCTTGGAAAAAGCACGAAGGGAATGGATGATATTCACTCACACTAAGTTTTGTTTAAAATCATTGTGCTTTATGCTGTTAGGGGCACTCTGTAAGCCAGAGGAGGGTTTGAGAACTTTCCTTTTAGGTGGAGATTGCAAATGGTAGTTCCTCTCCTCACTTTCTTTTAGACATTCTTTCTCTTGCCTGTAGGTTCCAAATCATGAAACTCTAGATGAAAGAGGGATGGAGAAAGATGGCCAATCTCCTCTAGTGCGATTTACAGCCTCTGAAAACCTTCAGGAGGATCGGCTACGGGTGGGTTCTGACTCCACGGCAACAAGTTTTGAGTTTTAAATGACAGAGAAATAATGTGAACAATGTGAATAATGGCCCCTTCTCTCACTTTCAGTCATTTCATTCTTAAAACCCATTGCGATTGAGTTTTTTTTCTGATTTATAACAATTCTCTAGGACAGACTAGAACTTCCCAGTAGAGTCTCGAAGGCCGTAAACAATCATGAGAGGGATTGTCTCAAATTTCCCCTATGGAGCGCCTGGCAGATTCCACCTACAGGCTGGTCAGCTGGTCAGCACTTTAACCAGTGTCCCTCCTACAAATTCCCACAATATATTCAAATGATGACTCTATTCTTCCCCCACCGCCCCCAGCCATATTCCCCCTCTGTTACAAAAAGGAATACTTCCTTCTGGATGAGAAAAAAAAAAGGAGGAAACCAGTAACATCCACCAAACTTTTCTGGCTACCTCTCCATGCCACTGGCTTTTAGAGACCGGTCTCTATAAAGCACAACCCCCATCAGCAAGGAGACTGGGTACCCATGGTTTTTCATGTTGTTCAGGCAAAATACCTGCTCGTTCTGTTTCTCCAGGAATTCTAAGTGTTCAAGCTGGACTTTTTTCAACTGATCCATTTCTTTCGACTGCTTCATTGCAAGCTGCAAAACACAACAAACCATTCTGATGAACTGTGCTGTAATCTTAACTGTGGAACACGTGTATGGCAAGGAGTAAGAAAAAACACCAGTCTGAAAATGGATAGCTTAAACCTGTAATTCTCTTTGAGATGTTTTTCTGTTAAAATCTTAGAAAAGAACACACTACCTATTCTTGGTTAAAACTTGGCCTCACTTTCTATGTGATTAACTGGTGCCAAATAGTTAGCGTAATGATTTTAGTAAAAGATTTCTTTAGCTTTTGGGGAGCAAGGAAGAGAAGCTGGGATGCCCAATGCACAGAGAAATCAAATCATGCACATTAACTGACGTCTGATCTCTGAGTACGAGTTAATGACCTGTAGGTTTTCAGAGGAAAGGTGCCAAGAAAATGATAAAATACTTACTCTCTTTCTTTCTTCCAGAAACTTTTTAGTATTGCTGCTATTTAACTCCCTGACTCTCCTAGAAGAGAGAAGACGATAAATACTAGTCAGGTTAACAGTACATGATAATATAAGTACTAATAAGTAAGAATTATCTAGATAGGACTATTACTTCTTTTTCCTAGTTGTAAAAATTTCAAACAGGGCATAGAGAGAAAACATACTGTGTACTCACCACTCAGATTAACTAATGTTAATATTTTGCCAAGTTTGGCTCATATTTTAAGGGAATTGAGACGTTACAGGTATAATGAAAACTTTCTTTGCACAGATACTGGTTCTACCCTTTCCTCTCTTCCCCCCAAACCTCACCTACTCATTGCTATGGAGTTGGAAGCAACTCCCAGTGTACCCCCCAGCAGGTGTCAGCAGACTGCAAACTGCACGGGAGGAGAAATGCCATTTTTCTCCAAGGAGCTGCTGGTGAATTTGAACTGCAGGAGGCGGTAGGAACAGGTACCAAAGGCTTGCCAGTTTTCTTTGTTTTGAGGCATCAGTTTATAAGCACTATCGGTCGGATTACTAGTGCACAAATGCTTAGCAGGAGCAGTAACTGCAGTGAATTCTCTGAGGCTGACACACTGGACAGTGAACCTCGCAGGTTCACCATCCTGTACAACGTAGACTCTGATACTCTTGTAGTTCCAGTACAAGGTACAATCTGAGTCTCCAAGGTACGCTCAGATCACTGTGACCACCAATTAGCTAAAGAGTTGTACCTGTGGCCTTCTCTAAGTATGTTATGCACCATCAAGTTGCAACCGGCTGGCCCTCCAGTGGGTTTTCAAAGCCTTTAAGTGGCAGGACAGGAGCATGCCCATCTTTCTCCCAAGAAGCAGCTGGTGGACTTAAACCACATGCCTTCAGGTTGGCAGTGCAACTCCTCACTGCCAGGCCACCAGGGTCTTCTTTAGAGGCCACATCAACCCTCTCCCCATTCCCAGGAGGCCGGCCAGGACTGACTAAGACAGGAGAACATCAGACACCCATGCTCAAGGACCCACATGTGGTGTGCTTTACACAAGAGCTCCCTGTGCGATGGGGCTGCAGGTGCCCCCAGCTGAGACCAGGTGTTCACGCAGCCCCTTCCTGCTCCGCCCACCTCCCTTTCTACTGAGCCCCTCAGGAAATCAAACCGCAAGCCCTTGAATTCTTGTCTCTATCTCTGATTTTGAAGATGCAATCTAAGACATGGATAAACCATAAACAACCAGCTGGAAGCTTCTGAGAAGAACCCTGGTGTGAAGGGCAATACAAGCAAAATCAAGGCAAGAAGTCGGCCTCATTGCTACTAGTCAGAACCGCCCAGCAAGGACCTGCCTTACACCTCAACATAGGGAGATGTATCATCCCCATAGGGAGATGATACAGGGCAGATGACCTGCCGGGATGGGCAGCTAACTCGGAAATCCGTTTATTAGGTCATGTTTGACACAAGTTTGTTCACCAGTTTTCCAGGAGGTCTAACTTATGAGGAAACCTTGGACAATCTTGTCCAATAAGTCTTCTTAGCAGGTACAGCAGCAGAATTATCAAGACCCCAGGTTTCTTCCTCTCTCAGATGTCAGTATCAGGGCAAATATAGACCCATGTGTGGATGGGAACGTGCCTTCAGTAAACACAACAGTCACAGAGTGAGCCCACCCGGACTCACCTTTCCCGTTCTGCTTTGTTCTTGATGGATTTATCTTGGCTGATGGCTTTGCTGTTTTCCATGGAAATCTTGGCCTGGTGGGCTCGCATTTCCTTACTTTCTCTGGATATTAAAAACAAACAGACAAATAAACCTATCAATTCCACATAAGCACTGGCTTCAGGTTCACTTTATTCTTTTTTAAAATTGTTAATCTGACTGAGTTATTCAGTATTTCATGAAAAAGAGGCAAGGAACCCACTCCCATATAGAAGCTGTACGCCTGAAGGGTGATGAGTCATCTCCCGGTGACATAAAATTGATGGATGGCGAAGGAGAGATGTTGTTATTCTAGTTCATCACATACAAAGACTGTGTCCCACAAGATCTGGGACCAGATGGACTGGAAGAGGAAGAAGATGTTCCAACCATTACAAATGACTCTCCTGTTTTCCGACGATTCACAGAATGAAGAGGTAATGTGGTTTAAGCATCGTGACTACTGTTAGCTGCTGTCAAGTTAGCCTGACTCATAGTGACCCCACACAGAAAGAACAAAATGTTGTCCATCCAATGATCAATTCTGGATTAGATAAAGGCAACTCCTAGATTTTTACTGGCTGGATTTCAGAGGTAGATTATTAGGCCTCTCATCTTAGTTTGACATAATCTTTTTTCTATTATGTTCATCTTACAACTTCTCTCTGTCAATGCTGGAATGCAGGTCGACAAGTTTGCCTTACTTCACTGTAGCTTCAATTCCATCTCATTCAGAAGCATTCTCTTAACAAGCATTAGGCCCTGGCTTTGCACTGAACTTCTCCGGTGTTTACATCTGTATATATCTGTGATTCTCAACCTAGGGCAATTCTCTTCTACAGAGAACATGTGGAAATGCCAGGAGATGCTCGTGGGTTTTACAGGGCTGGGGAGATGCCACTGGTGTCTAGTGGGCAGGAGGACAGGAAGGCTGCTTAAATAATGCAAAGGAAAAGGCTCCCAATTCCAGAACATTCCACCTAACTTACAGTCCCTGTTCCTCACCCCATTACTAGTAACAACAAAGTAATAGAAGAAAGAGTAGGCTGCCTCTGCATCCGATGTCAGTTTACACTCACAACACCTAGTCTGGCGAAAAGCTTATGTGCAAACAATGCAGTTGTATGGTTCTCCTAACCACTCCTGGGTGCTGAAAATGGTAACCTGTCAACTGAAAGGTTGGAGCAATGCTAGATCACCCAGAAATGCCTCTGAAGACAGACCTGGGTACCTAGTCCATCTTTAAATTTTTTTATTTTATTTTATATTGGTTTGTTTACAAAGTTTATACACATTGTATTTCACACTGTTCTTTATTGATTGATATTGTGTATCATACAATAATTTCCATAAGTCATGTTTTATAAAATCAATCACCATTGGACCTTGACCACCATTACTCAATCTTTTCAGGTCTCTACCTGATCCTTCCCATTTTCTTCACTCCCTCCCTCCAACCACTAAACTGTGCAGCCCTGTGGTTTCACCCCTAACCATCCTCAGCCTTTTTCTCTCATGCCTTTCCCTCCTTGGGTTCCCATATATGTGTTATTAGTTATCCTATTTTTATAATAATGGTCAGTTCACTCAGCATAATGGTCTCCCATCTCTCCCAAGTTAGGTAGTATTTTTTTGAAATCATCGCTCCTGAGTGTGGTATAGTATTCCATTGTGTGAATGAACCACAACTTCTCAATCGATCTACTTCTTAACTCTCAGCCATGTAAACCCATGGAATGCAGTTATACTCTGACATACGGGGATCACTGTGCATTAGAATCCACTCAAAGGCAACTGGTTTGGGTACTAGTTGTATTCTATGAGCTCTTACAATGAGAAAGTGTACTTCTGTATGGAACATTTTGCTGAATGACATTCTTATTGTAGCACTGTCATTTTCCTGGCCTGTGCGTGGCTTTATGTTACAAGTTCTATGCAGGTGTATCGCAGTAGTGAGATTTCACTCAAGACTCATTCAACAGAGATATCTGAGAGTCTACTCTGTATTATATATTATATAGTAATTATATATTTTATGGCACATATATGATACACAAACACACACACACACACACACACACACACACAATAGATGGAGAAGAGATTGAGGTTGTTAACAATTACAGCTTGCTCGACTCCACAATCAAAACTCGTAACACCAACAGTCAGGAAATCAAAAGACGAATTGTATGATGAATTGTATTGGGAAAATCTGCTGTTAGGAACCTCTCCAGAGTACTGAAAAGCAACAATGTCAGTCTAGAGACTAAAGTGCACCTAACCCAAGCCATGGTCTTTGCAATTACTTGCTATGCATCAGAGAGCTGGACAATGACTAAAGATGACAGTAGAAGAATCGATGTCTTCGAGTTGTGGTGCTGGAGAAGAGTCTTGAACATACCATGGACTGCCAAAAAAAAAAACAAAACCAAACAAATTTCTCCTTTGGATTTGAAGCTAGGATTCGAAGCTCCACCTCACTCACATTGAGCATGTGGCCAGGAAAGACCGGTCTTTGGAAGGGATATGTGGAAGGGGTGGAGGATCAGAGCAGGGGAGGAAGACCCGGGATGAAATGGATTGATAGGGTAACTGGGGCAATGGGGTTGGTGTGTCAGAATTAGTGAGACTGACTCAGGACAGGACAGGGTTTAGAGCTGCCATACATAGCACTCGATGGCACATAACGGCAACAATAACAACTCTGTATTAAGTTCGGTCTTCTGCATAATGACAAGTCTTGATGAGTCTTACTCCTGATGCCACATTCTTCCTCATAAAGTCTAGTGTCTCAAATGTTGCTCAGCATGCAGACTGAATAGGTATGGGGAAAAGTTACAACCATGACACACACCTTTCTTGATTTTGAACCATGCAGTGTTGTTTTGTTTGGACAACAGCTTCTCGGTCTAGGTATAGGTTTTGCACGAACATCATATTCTGGGATTCCCATTCTTCTCCATATAATTAAACAAAGAGAGATAGCCTTCTAGTACTCTCTGCTTTCAGCCAAGATCCATCTGACATTAGCAATGTTATTCTTGATGCCACTGTCTCTTCTAAATCCAGCCTGAACTTCTGCAAGTTTTCTGTCAATATACTTTTCTAGCTGTTTTTTAAAAATAATCTCCAGTAAGATTTTACTTTTGACATTCTTTAGGATCACCTTTTTTTGGGAATGATAAATTCTTGCTGCAGAAAATCAAAGACTACAGCCTCAATATGGATCATACCTCAACATCAAAAAGGCAAAAATCATCACCATTGAGTCAATAGGTAACATCATGATAGATGGGAAAAGAATGAAGTTGTCCATGATTGTATCTTGCTTGGACCCACAATCAACACCCTTGGGACCATTAATCAAGAAATCAAAAGATGGGAGCATTGGGAAAATCTGCTCTCAAAGATGTCTCCAAGGTGTCAAGGAGCAATGATGTCCGTTTAAAGACTAAGATGCACCTGATCCAAACCAGGATCTCTTCAATTACTTGCTATGCATCTAAGTTGGACAATGAATAAAGATGACATAAAATGACTCTGTGCCTTTGAGCTGTGGTGCTGGTGGAGATTACGGAATATCCCAAGGACTGTCAAAAGAACAAACACATCTGTCTAGGAGAAAGTTTAGACAGAGTGTTCCTTCAAGGGAAAGATGTGCAATGTCTTCTCATATACTTTGGGCAAACTGTTAGGAGGGGCCAGTCCTTGAAAAACAGACATCATGCTGGGAAATGTGGAAGGTGAGCAAAAGAATGGAAGATCCTCAATCAGACGGGTTGACAGAGTGATTGTTCCAATGAACTCAAGTGTATCAGGGATGATGAGGATAGTACAGGATGGGGCAGCGTTCAGAAATGTTGTTCATAGGAGTGCTATGAGTTGTACTCTCTTCAATGGCACCAAACACAACACTCGGTGCTCAGGAAGCCTTGGTAAAAGGAAGGCTGTGCTGCTAAAAGTTTACTGGCGGCTCGAATTCTCCAGTCCCTCATAGAAAGATGGGCAGGCTCTTCCGATAAGGAAACCCAATGGAGGGTGGTTATGAGTTGGAACCCCCTTGATGGTGGTGAGTTTGATTTTCCTTTTCTCTGTATTTGGAGGCTCTGGATGGCGCAAACAATTAGGCATTGAACTGTTAGCAGAAAGGCTTATAGTTTGACTCCACTGTGAAGTGACTCGACAGACAGCATCAGTGACGTGCTTTGAATGGATTATGGAGAAGTTTTACTCTGTGTTCACAGAATGACTCTGTACACAGCCCGAGAGGGCACTAATCTAATAAAACAACAACATTCCACCACTCGCTATGCATCACCAGATGCTGGAAATGAAAATCAGGCAAGAAAATAAGGCAACTGTAAGAGCAAAGAGCCTAGAAGGGGAATGTAGTGTCAACTTGAGATTCCAGAGACTATTTTTGCAGAAGGGAAAATTGTGGGGTATGGTGGGGTGTGGAGTGATGACGAAGCCTGGAGAGGCCTAAGATAAAGGTAGAGGCAGAAAGGAAGCACTGCAGGCAGAAGCGCCACCTGTGCAAGGGCTCAGAGGTGAGAGAAAACTGCCCTGCAGGAAAGGAAAAGAGGAAGAGTTACTGGAATGACAGGCAGTTCTATGGGGAGGAGGGTGAGGCTGTTCACAGAGCCTAGGCATAGATAGTTAAGAAGTGTAGTCTCAAGGAGACAGGGATGCATGGAAGACTTTCAAGCAGGGGAAGGGGCTATGTTTTCACTTACGGCTCACATTTCTCCTTCATCTGCTCACATTAAAGACCAGTTCTAAGCAAAGAGCAAATCTGCAAAGGCAGACAGTTTGGTTTCCCAAGTCTTCATATTTGGTCCTTGACTGACGCCACAGGCTGGGAGCCTGGCACAGTTCCGGGGCTTTGTTAGATCCTCCTCAGAATGCACTCTCAGGAGCAGAAAGGGACCTGGGAGATCACCCAGCATTCCCACCGGACTGGCTGTTTGCTAAGCATTTCAGATGTCAGGCCTTCAGAAGGCCAGTCACTTCACAGGTGGTTTAAAAGAATCTGCTGTTTGAGTTCACACTGAGAAGTGTTAGCATGTTTTCGGGATCATGTCCTTTTGTGTAAACAGGCAATTCTGAAAACTACTGATTTTGGAAAAGCTGCCCGATTTGTGGCCTCTAAGGAACCTTAGTTGAATTTTCTAATTGTAGACGTCTCCCACCCATCCACAGTCTTCTTCGATATCTTTATTAAGCATAAGCATGACTTGACTCAACACATGGCCAGTGGCACTGCTGTCCATCTGAGAGCACATCGATCATATCTCTGGATGAAGTGGACAAGCTTTTGAAAAACACAGAGTTAGAACTCAAGTGCAACTCACTGCCATTGAGTCAGAACCAACTCACAGCGGACTGTCCAGGTTTTCAGAGGCTGTAAATCGTATGGTAGGAGAGCAACACCAGGCTCCCTCAGAGCAGCTGGTAGGCGAGAACTGCCTGTCTTTGGGTTGGAAGGGAAAGCTCCTTACCCACAGCAAACAAAAAGTTCTACGTTTTGTGGTTTTAATCTGTGCCATTATTTATGACAGAAAGCTCAAATCCTTTTCTTTGCCAGGCAATGTAAGATGTAAAAGGTTAACCTCAAAAATAAAAGAGGTGTTAAGTTGATCTCCTGGGGCTAAGTAGTTGCTTAAACATAAAAAGTGCTATTTAGCCAAAAGTTTCATTTATAAACTGGATGTTTAGAAATAAAAATGAGCTGGAGAAGAGCTCAGAAAAAGGGCTATTAACACAAGGTATTAAGTCGGAGGCAAGTAAGCTATGGCAGAGCTGTGTTAGAAAAGACTGATGTCAAGGCCCTCCAGCCTGGGAAGAAGCCCAACTCATCACCTGTAGGATTTAAATATAATATACAATTTTCCGAAGCAGGGAAAGGACAAATAAATGTATTCTTTCTTGCCCTCTCTTGACCAGGCCTGTTGTTCTTCAATTCACAGAAGTTCTAATAGAGAAAAGGAGAAGGAAAGGGACTCTTTTCTCCACTGCCCCATTAAGGGGTCAGAGCTGAACCTTTCTGGAAGCTCAGTGGGCTTGTCCGCATCTCTCCTCTGTGTCTCCTCTGCCTGAGAAGGTCCAAACCATGTTTCAAAAGGTTGGCTCTAGCCCTACCCTTCTGTGAATCCCTACAAGTACCCCAGCGGACCACTCCTTTGTGGGGATGCCCCTCAGTGTCCTTTGACAGTGTCTGATATTTATCAACCCATTTTTAAGGGTTCATCATCCTTGTATCACATGTACATGCAAACTTAACAATATTGCTAAAATAAATTAGCTAAGGCACGTATTGCCTTAGCTAACCAACATGCTGTTAGGTGCTGTAGAGTTGAGTACAGATCATGGTGACCGTATGAACAGCACTCTGAACGCTGTCCTATTCTGTGACATCCTTATCATCTCTGCCACACTTGAGCCCATGGCCACAGTCACGTCAATTCATCTCATTGAGGGTCTCCCTCCCTTTTCATGACCCTCCACTTATCCAAGCTAATGTACATAATAGAAAAGCTGCGTTCTTTCTGTGAAACACAATGTACATGAATGATATTGGATGTATTAGAATTTTGTGTGCAAATCCATATAAAATAGAGAAAAAAGTTTATATATTTGTAGTTGCCTGTGTGATAAAAACATACCATTTTACTTTGTTCACAATAGCAAGGAGTTGGAAACAACCAAGTGCCCATCAACAAACAAATGGATAGAGAAGCTGTGCTGTATTCACACAGTGGAATACTACGGTGAATTGAAAAACAAGGAACTCATGCAATATTATACAAAATGGGTGACCCTGGAGGACATTATGTTGAATGAAATATCTCAGTCACAAAAAGACAAATATTTCATAGTGCCACTGTTGTAAAACTGGACTGACATCGGGGTTGAGGGGAGACAAAGAAAGAGGGGACAAATAATGTATACTGCATTGAAACCGATGAGAGAGTGAAGTGTTTAAAAGGGATATGTGATTAGGTATTATTATCATGAAAGGAGTCCAGAGCGAAGGCTGCATAGTGGAGTGGACTTGGGGGGAGGGACTGTAAAACAATGAAAGAATTTTTCTTTTGCTTTTCAAAGAGAAGAGCGAATTGGGGGGAGGGGTGGGTAGGGAGAAAAGTGGAACAATGAATGAATGGAAATCCAAAGTGTCTGTAAATGGTCATTAAAATTAATAATTAAAAAATAAAGAAAAGAAGTGCAAAAGTACCCCCATATCATTTTAAACAAAAAAAGACAGTTTACTCCAGAGACAACCATCTGTGTTTCTGCCTGATGGAGAGATGGGGCGACGGTGCTGACCGGCTCAGCTGTCACTGCGTTTGGGGCGATGACACGTACCTGTCATGGGACAGTTTGAGCTGCTGGGTCTGCTGTTCGTGAGCACTGATAAGCAGCTTCCTCAGCAGCTCGCACTGCTGGCTCAGGTGCAGGTCGCGGATCTCCTGCTCCTCGGCGCTGTGGGTGTTGATCATTTCTGACCACTCTTTGGTGTGCTGGGCCACGATCTCCTTGACCTGGGCAGAGAGAGAGGAGGAAGGCTGCTGGGCTTCTCAGCGATCAGGCCTGAACTGGAAGCACATTGTTATTTATACAGTTCTGGTCCCACTTACCAATTTACCTGGTGAAACAGTAGACACTCATGTGCTGCTAATAATCCTATGTACTAATCAACAGAGGCCCTAGTGGTACGAAGCTGCCCTGCAATGCCAAAGGCACATGGTTCGAATCTACCAGTGGCTCAGTGGGAGACGGACAGGCAAGCTCCTCCCAGGTGATTAACTAAGTGCCTCTGAAAACCTGCTGGAGGGTCAGCTATGGGTCAGTTAGACTCCACCTCACATAACAACAGAATGCCACTATCAATGAGGTTTGGGAGTCATTGTTTATACTTAAGCATCAATCACAGCTCTAACTTGCCCATATCCTAGTCTGTTACAGCTTTCAGATATTGTATTCAATTTTATCAGAATCCTCTCAGTTACTTCCTGCTTCCCTAGGTTCACTTTCCCAAGGTGGTGGTTGTTGTTGCTGCTATGCCTTGTGGAGTCATCTGTGAGTCACAGTGACCCTATTCACGATAGCTTGGAACTCTGCCCTGTCCTGAGCCAGTCCCATTGTCTCTGACCCATCTACCCTCATTACCCCAGTTATTCTATCAATCCCTCCACCCTCCCACGCACGATGTCCTTCTCCAAGGACTGGTCCCTCATGGCCACATGCCCGAAGGATGTGAGACAGAACCTCAAAATCCTCGCCTCTAACAGGTCTTTTATTCCTGGATCGTGATTCATAGTGTCAACCCTATCAGTTGTTGGGGTGGGAATTCTCCTCCCTCTCCATTATCCGTGCTTCCTGCAATGTCCCTGTGAGCTGCCTTATTCAATGGGACAGGAGCAAATGAGAGTGCTTGCTCTTTCTCTCCACTTGGGACTCAGAGGCCACCACGTGAATGAGCCGGTGCCAGCCAGCTGGAGGATGGCGGGTCATGTAGAATGAAAACAGCCAGCAGTCAGCCAACCAACAGATAAACCAACCCTAAACCATGCTCACTGCGGTTAAACCTATCTATCTCGTGATCCTTACAGGACAAAGTGGAACGGCCTCTGTAGGATTTCAAAGGTGTAAATCTTTTATCGCAGCACATCATCACATGATCCCCTCCCTCACCCCCATGGAGCAGATAATGGGCTTGAACAATAAATCTTTTAGACTAACCACCAAGTGCTCCCACCTATTGTCCCACTAGAGTTCCTCATAAATGTAATAAAGTCTTCGGAACTCCCAATTCCTTGTGTCTTGGGGGAAATCTGAGTAATGAGGCTGATCTATTAGAACATCAACTCTTTTCAAAACTTCTACAGTAAAGTTAGGAGACAGTAAGAATGAGGCATTGAAAGTGACTCCATCCTAAATTGGGTGAGTTTCTGCCACTTAGGAAGTGTACTATGTTGTTGTTATGTGCTGTCGAGTCACTTGCGACTCATAGCAACCCTATGTACAACAGCCCTAAACTCTGCTCTATCCTATGCCAATCTTACTGTCTCCGACACACCCATCCCGATTACCCGTCACTGAATCAATCCACCTCCTAGAGGGTCTTCCTCTCCTGCGCCATCCCTCCATCCTCCCAAGCATGATGTCCCTCTCCAAGGATTGGTCCTTCCTTTCAACATGACCAAAGTATGTCAGACGAAGCCCCAGAATCCTTGCCTCCAAGGAGTAGCCTGGTTTAACCCTCTCTAGGGTGGATCTGTTTGTTTTCTTGGCAGTCCATGGAACATTCAATACTCTTCTCCGGCACCACAGCTCAAAGGCGTCAATTCTCCTTCTATCCTCCCTAGTCGTTGTCCAACTCTCTGAGGCATAACAAGTGACTACAAAGACCATGGCCTGTATCAGACACACTTAAGTCTCCAGAGAGACACCACTGCTCTTCAGAACTTTGGAGAGGTCCCTAACAGCAGACTTTCCCATCGCAATACACCTTTTAATTTCCTGGCAAGCGAGCATATTCTGTATATATGACTGTGTTTATTGTTATCCTATTTTTTTTCATCATTAGTTCTGATACTTCTAAGAACGGAGGCCCAATAACAGATACTCTGTGAGGCTATTTCTACTAAAGAAAACATTCCATGAAAGAGCTCTCACCCCAGCCCTGGAGTCTATCACAAACAAGCCTCACAGTATCTGCTCACCACAGACCAGCTCAGAGCTGCTATTATTTCTGATGAGCACATGGTATCAAATTGAAAAAAGAATTACAGTCTTCTTAGGCGCTGCTGCAAAAACGGGCATTTTCTTACCTTAGATTTGTGATCTGATGTCAGTGTCTGAATTTTAATTTCGGTCTCTTTCTTCATTTCGAGACAATTACTTCCCCTGAAATTGGAGAATGGTTGTCCAAAGTTAGATCTCTTCCCATTCCAACAGCCCTTTGCTGCAAAGCTTTCCAGCAAAGATAATAAGCTCATCAAACACAGGCTTGATGGCTCGCTGGGCAGCGCTGGTCTTCCCATTAATAGCTTCATACCTTACAAAGTGCCCTCCACAAAGTGATTACTCAATTCAGCACTCCACAATGAGCCCCTTCCAACCCAACAATTATCTCATTGTTCAACGTCTCTTGTCAGAGTTTCCATTTTGGTTCCTGCTTTTCTTTGAACTATTTTCACATCTTTTTAGTTTTCATGTATTCAAAAAAACATCACTGGAGATGAAAACTGGAAAACAGGTCCTCAGTCTTAAATTGAATTCTTAATTCACCCATTTTGGCTATAAAGACAGTTTGCTGTCTTTTAAACATGCCAGCGAGGGAGAAAATAGCATTTCTTGGCATTATAGGGTAATTTTTGCTGTTTGTCTATTGTGAGTGGGAAATATATACCAGGCAATTGCCCAGTAACCATTACTGAGTATTTCAGTGATTACAGATTTGCCCCCCCCTTGCAATATCAAACTGAAGCAGGAACAGATATGTATGCCCTGGATTGTGAGGGCCTAGATGGGAATGCTTGATTTCAGTACGAACAGAGAGTTTCTGAGAAAATCGACAATGCTAGTTCTCTTGTTAAATGTGTTACTTCTCAATGGCTGCTGTCAAATACACTTTCTCCATAGCTTGCTGTTCAGTGAGCTTGTAGCACTGCTAACAGACACCCCCGCCCCGTTTTGTTGGTGTTATGGGACTGACTACAAGTCATGGTGACCCTATGAACAACAGCGCTGAACCTTGCTCTATTCTGAGCCCACCTTACCATCTCTGACACATCTGCCCCCAAGACCACACAGTCACTGTGTCAGTCTATCTCAGCCAGCATCCTTCTCTCTGGCTACTCTCCCTCTACCCTTCCAAGCTTGATGTCCTTCTCCAAGGACTGGTCCCTTCTGGCAACATGCTTAGTCCTAACCAAACTCTCTCCTGGTAAACACAAGAATATGTTGTAGTCAACAGGCTCACTTGCCGGCATTACATTAAAGATTCCTATAATAGTAAAAATCAGGATGGCATTCTTCCCCTCTAGTGCATTAACTGTATTATTTATTTTCTGTTGTTGTTAGGTGCCATCAAGTTAACTTAGACTCAACGTGATCTGATGAACAACAGATCTAAACCTTGAACCTATCCTGTGCCAACCTCACAATCTCTGATATACTCAAGACTATTGGTACACTCTGGAAGCTCTGGTGGCCTACTGGCAAGAAACTGTGCAGCAATCCCAAAGGGATATGGTCCGAATCCACCAGTTGCTCCACGGGAGAAGGAAGGGAAATCTCCTCCTATGTGATTAACTGTTTCTGAAAGCCCACTGGAGGGTCAGCTATGGGTCAGTACTGATTCTGTGGTTCACAACACTGGTACAGTCACTGTGTGAGTCACTGTGTGAATCCGTCTTGCCGAGGCTCTTCCTCTGTTTCTTGGATCTTCTACCTTTCCCAGCACGATGTCTTTGTCCAAGCTCTTGTCCCTCCTGAAAACCTGCTCAAAGCTCATGAGACTAAGTTGCAGCATCCTTACCTCTGTGGGGCACGCTGGTGCAAAACGGTTTCTGTAATTTTGAATTTCTTTTCCCAACTTGAGCTTATCCTGCTTTCTGCCTTCTGTCTATCATCTACCCACCAGCAATCAAGACACTGGAGTAGAAAAACCCGACAGGAGACATACTCGCCCCGTCATTAACCACCAGCTGTGAACACGAGACTAGAGCTCCTTCTTCCCACGCCAGTCACTCCCTCTGGTACTGGAGGTAGGAAAGCTTAGGGGGAAATCTCCTCTTCACTGGAGAATCTGACCCTGCTAAGAACATCTTCCAGGACTGCAAGCCGGTTCCCACTTGCAGGCTTTTAGCCCGCTGGGGGCAGTAAGACATCAGGGTAATATTTATAACATACTTAATACTAACGACACTGAGTTTGACAAAGAAGATTCAGGAAGAAAAGTACAAGCTGGTGTTTTTCAGTCTCCTCTTCATTTAAGATGTTAAGAGATCTCTGCGAACGTTCAACACTCAAGATTAGAGGGTCTACTTTAATATCTCACTTGGGATAATTTATAATTAATAGAGTATCCTTTTGATACCCTACTTTACCTATGGGCGTAAATAACAAGGTAAAAGCTATTTGTTACAAATTCTTTAATTGACATCTAAACCCAGCACTCATGAGTGACTGATCTGAGAATAATTTATGCCATTTTTAAAAGAAATCAAAGACATATAATTTCATATGTTCGTCTGAAATTTCCTAAATAAAAATTCTGGATTGAAACAACGAAAGAAAATCGTCAGTCACAAAAATTAGATATGTTTTTGGACAGATAACTTGTGGTTAGAACGACCTTTATGCTTCTTGGAGATTATCGTATTTTACGAAAAGTTTGCCTTTTAAAAACACATTATTAAGGTTATGACTATTATCTTCTAACATTTTGGTATAAAATGTCACCACATGTAAAAAGATAATTTAAAGGTAAAAAAAGGCAAAGCTTCTGGTGTAGTAAGAAATCTAGGAGAGTCTAAGTCAACGGCAGTCAAACAGATTTCAATTTATGGCGACTCCATGGGTCACAGAGTAGAACTGTCCCATCGGGCTTTCTCGGCTGTTAAATCTTTACAGGACTGGATCACTATGCCTATTTTTTTATGATGTTAACTGGGTGGGTTTGAACTATCAACCTTTAGACTATTAGTTAAGTACAAACCATTTATGCCATCTGGGGATTTGGAAGAGTCACAGCTCCTTGAAAACTTAATTATATTTACCACCAATAGGGTCAGGTGCTTCTGTAGTGGTTTTAGAATGTTACTTGTGACTCAGTGACAATAAAAAATATATGTTTAAATGTTCACAGAGCAACAGTCTATGTTTCTGCCTCAGTGATCCATGGGGAAGACAAGAGTTAGATTTTATTATACTTAATAAATAGATGCTCAATAGTTAATTCCCAATGTGTCTTTTTCTGGATATACCACGTTCGTTAGTTAATTCCCAATGTGTCTTTTTCTGGATATACCACGTTCGTTATATTCAGTAACTATAGTGAAGTAACATAGTTAGAGAAACTCTGCTGAGGATCTTGTCAAATCACAGCTCAGTTTCCTGACTCTTGACCTATTACAATGTTGGAGTGTTTAAAACAGAGGAGTCTCTTATCTTCCAGAAATAATCTTTTGGGTTTTTAAAAATTTTTATTTCGTGTGTGTACCATCAAATCAGATCTGACAGGTACAGAAGGAGATTGCCCCTCCTTCTCCAGCAGAGCATCTAGTGGATTAGAACCCCACACTGCTCGGACTGCAGTGCAGCTTCTTGCCACTAGACCACCAGAGCTCCCTTCAGGAATAAGTTTTAAAGATAAAATCAAGTCAAGACTAAGCCTGAAACAGCCACTGAGCTAAAGACAAGGAGGTCGAACGCTGCTTGCAGGAGAGGGACGCGTCCTCCGGAGGGCAGGGACAGTGCTCACCCCTTCTTCTTCATGGCCTTCTCGAGGATTTTCTCGTGGCTTGACTTCTCTTTGTCGTACTGGGCCACCATTTTGTCCACCTGCGTGCAGTGGAGCTTTTGCATGGTGCTGTGTTCCTGAACGAGAAGACAGTGCGGTTACAAGTGAGACAGTCCACCTCGTGCATCATCAGCTTACGGAAACTCTGGACAGCAGACTCTCTCAGCTCTTCTAGAGTCTAGACTTGGAAGGCCACGTGGTGAGAACTGGGCCTTTGGGTCTCCAACCACCCATCCAACATGAGACCTTCTAACTGGGGAATGCCAAAGGGGTCTCCAGCCTGGGTGTAATGGACGTGCCCACAGCAGAAGGCAGCATCGTGCGTAGTACCAGTGTTTCTAACGGCCTTGCTTCTTCATACACATGCCATAATCTAACTTCCACACATGCATTTCAGTCCTGTCACCTTTAGTCATGTGTCGCTTTCATACCCTGGACCCCAAATAGCCATGTTCACTCTGTATTTCTTCCCTTTTACTTGCTAAGTAAAAGACTTTTCATTATGTGACAGAGTTCCTAAACACGTGGTACTTCCTGGCCAGTCTGGAATGGCCTCACAGCAAAATAGTGACTTCCTTTTCTAGACGCATTCATGAAGAAGATAGAGAAGTCAGGATCCCTGCCCTTTCATCCTGCAAATAAGTTCTCATGGGCTGCTTTATTTAACACCAAGAAGGCTGTAACACTTAGAAAAATTAGTATTTCTCTATAAACATTATTTCCTCCAGGCCAGTGAGAGGTGCATTTTGCCAAAGCCAGTCACTTAAGTGAAATCTGATTTCTTACGCTCTTCAGCCTCCCCAAGTATAGGAGAAATCAGTACAGAAATATCCAGATCTCAACGGTCCTTGCTAGACTATCCTTGTCTCTTACTCTTATTTGAGAAACTTAGAGCTATGAGGCGGTCGTGAGGCTGAAATAAAGAGATGCTGTTCAGATTGCATAAACACCCTGCTGGTCTTGATTAAAACAAAGTGAACACAAATGACGAGTAACTTAATTAAGGAAAAAAACCAAAAACCCAAACATCTATTTCTTTCCTTTCCAAAGAGAGCTTGGTTTTAAGTCAACTTAATTCATAAAAGCAGCTTCAAGGGAGAAAGATTGCCAATGTCCCCCCCCATGTGGTTTCCCACCTCTGAAAACTCACTGGAGGGTCAGCTGTGCATTGGTTCCAAGTGCTGGGACAATTCACTTGACCTTTCAAAGTAAATCTTTTTAACAATAGTTGTTAGTTTTAAAAGAGCTCTGGTGGCCTAACGGTGAGAAACTGCACCGCAAGCCCAAAGGCATACAGGTCTGATTCACCAGCTGCTCTGTGGACAATGAGTGGATAATATTCTCCCATGTGATTAACTGCCTTTGAAAACTTGCTGGAAAGTCAGTTAGGAGACCGTTCTGACTCGATGGTTGTCTAAAGAGGAGGAAATGGGCTACAGAGGCACGGGGCAAGAGGGAGTAAGAATAACACAGCCCCTCACCACCTCAGAGCAGAAAGCAGGTAGAGTCTGAAGCCCAGCACCGTGCTGCCTGCAAAGACACACCAACACCAAGAGTTTGTTTATCTGACTCATAGATTCAACAACAACAACAGGATTTATTAGAGGAAGAAGTTGGAGAGTGGGGGAGGCAAAGAAGATCACCCAATACAAGTCCGGATTTTTAGCCAAGTTTCAAGGCACAATTCCTCAATTAGTCCACACTCTGGTTTCAGTTCAGCGGTCAAATCCAAATCATCCAGCAAGGTTTGCCTCAGAGCAACTAAAAGTCAGATTCTACTTCAAAGATCTGACAAGAACAGGCAAACCTTTATTACACTGTGGCCAGTACAAATGCAAAAAACCTCAGGTCACACCTTGCCACAGTTTGTCCACACCCAATGTCACAATCTCTCTACTGTCAGGGCCTTGCTGTCACTGGGGTCTTGTCACCATAAGACTTCCTAGCCTCCCGTCTGGCTTGCCTCAAGTCTCTAGCCTCAAACCTTGCTGCTTAGTGTGGGAAGCACTCTTTCATTTATCTTAGTTTCACAGCTGATGCTTATATAGGGAGATCAACTGCTAACTGCAAGACCATGTGTCTTCAGTTAAGGTAGCTAGAGACCAGAGGCAGCCAACTGTAATGGCTGAGAAAAAGCCAACTTTTAGGCTAACACGACAATGGTGCTCCAACAATATTAAAAGTGAGTGGATTGGACATGTGGGCTGTTTCCATGTTCTTGCAATGGTGAGTAATGCTGCTATGAACATTGGTGTACAAATCTCAGTTTGTGCCTCAGTTCTCATATTCAACTACAAACAGATAGACTGAGAAATTATGGCACAGCACACAGGAGCAGTAACTTTGTAAATTGTTACCTAACTTGGGAGGGACTGTAGAGCATTCTGGTGAGTGAACTAACTCAGTCCCACAAGGATAAATATTGTATAAGACCGTTATTGTAGAATGAGTATAAGGATCCAGGAGGTTTGGGAGAGGCTGGAAGCGGCGGGATGTGGATGTACACGGGGAAGAGGGGATTGATCATTAGGTTGTACAATTTGATGGGGGGGGGATGAGGGAAATTGAAAGAATTCGTTCTAATTTGTATTAGAATTTTGTAAATAAACTAGTGGGGGGAAAAAGAGAAAAAAGTAAGTGGAGTATAAATCATATTTCAAATGCTTGTTACATCTTATTCAAAATAGGATATGCAAACTTTTTTATGCTATTCAGTATCTATTCAGTATTCATGATAACATAGAAGGAGTTACTTGAGATAAAGGAAATCAATCACTTTAACTAAATCAATAAACCTTACCTCCACACTTAATCTATTGCCTCAGGACAGGAATAGATTAACTAATTGACAGACCTTTATTTGAGTGGATTTACCCACTTTTGCAGTTGGAAGGGGTGAACAGCTATTAAAAAGGCTTTCTTATTAGTCTTCGTATGCAAGTTTACCATGCTTTGTTAGCACATTTAACTTTCTTGATCAAATAAAGAATATGCTTTCTGCAAGTCTAGATGAAATACACTAGCAGTATCAGGCTCTTATGACTCTGGCCAGTATCACCGAAGTGTGGTGGGTGAAACGGTTCTTCAAATAGTCCAGTGTGGTACAGGAAGAAGCGGAAGCTTTGGTGCATGGGAGAATGCTAATACAGACTTAAGGAAATATTCTGGTAAATCTTATTGACCTTGATGCTGTGACTATGCCAGAAAGTTCAAATTCTGTAAGACAGATTAAACACTGCAAGGTACCACCTATAACGGCAGGTCAAACCTTTGTTCACCAGAATAGTGCCCCACACCCTGAAACCCACAGCGTCCCTTTTCAGCAGGAAGTAGCTAAGAGAATATGCCATCCCCTTTCCCTTATGAATCAGGGTGAAGTCTCTCTCAGGGAGGAGTGATAGGGAATGGCAAGGGACACACTGACAAAGGAGATTAATCAGAACTGGCTTTGACAAGCACTGTGGCAATTGGACAATTAAAACAGACATTCGGGGGGAGAAGAACGAACTGGGGAGGAGGGTAGAGAAAACAGTGCAACAACGAATGAATGAGAACCCAAAATCTCTGTAAATGTTCATTAAAACTAATAAAATTTAGTAATAATTAAAAAAAAGAATAGTGCCCCAAACTAAAGCAGACACTCAAGAAATATTTGTCGTGTAAATAAGAAATTAGCAAGAACATGTAGGCAGAAAATGTGCATTCTGGCTCCTTCTCCAACAATAAATAATAAACCAGGTTGCTGCTGTTGTTGTGTACCTGTTTTATCTCATAGGAAAGGGAGCATGGGCATCCAGGAAATAAGCAGCACACAGAAATTCTAGCTGCTAAGAGGGTCGACTCCATCAGATGCTTCGACAGAAGATGGACAAGATCCTTTCATGTGATTTACAGCCTTTGAAACCCCTCTAGAGGGTCAGCTATGAGTCAGTTCTGACTTAGAAGCTACGAGCTGGTTCTCACAACATGTAAAAACATCAACATTATTGCTGTTATGACATCACAGTATATTTACTGGTCACATCTCAAGTAAATACTAAATGACGGTGAGACCTAAGGTTTAAGTTTCCAACTAGCCTACTGAGACGCCTGCTTCAGTGACAGAAACTCAATTTAAATGGCAGGACAGTTTGTTGGAGACAAACTGGCATATGGGCGCCAAGTCCATTCCCAATAAGTGAGCAGTCATTTGAGGTGCATCCGATCTTAATTCCTTTTCTCGCTTTCATTTTATTGCCTTTCTGTATTCCAAGTTGTTGCCAATAACCAACAAAACTGAAATCACTACTTAAAATAGCTCTGTCTAAAATAGCTCTCACTTACAAAAAAAAAAAAAGTCTGTGACAAGTTTCCCCTGTGGGCAATGAAAGAAATACCATTGGATAGAATTATTCATGAAACTTGGGAACAAAATGTCTTTTAAGCGACCTCTGAATCAGCAAATCTATTGAGCCATCAGTAGGGAACGTTACTAGACCAAGATTAGGCTGAATTTCTCAAAGGAATATCAACTGTTACAAAATGACAGAGTTCTGGGCAATTCTCTTTGCATGTTACTACTGGAACTGGGGGATCTGCCACTTAACACCCGCACAGCAGGACACCGGCTTGATTTGAGGGTAGGTTAAGGATAAAGTAGTGGGAGTATAAACTAAATTTTAAAGAACTCAAAAGTCCTGTCAAGTCAAGAAAGACAGTTTCTCCTCTCTGTATAGATTAAGACACAAATATCTTCCCAGGAGCAGCAACAGTGTTTTACATCTTTGGGGAAAGAAAGAAGTACTGTGGAGTCTCCTTAAGAGGATCGGACAATGGTTCCTAGCCCCCTGATGGCCTCTTAAATTTGCAGTTCAAAATCCTCAAAGCTGACCCCCTCTGTTGGGTTTTCAGGAGGGGAGATTGCCCATCTTTCTCTCTAGGTGGCGCTGGTGCGTTCAAATCAGAGAAGGCTACGGCCTTTGGGTCCGCAGTACAATTCCCTAGGGACAAGGTCACCAAAGCACACCCAAATTGGCAACTAGCCTTTATAACTTCTCACAGCAACTTTCAAGAAGCCTCATCTTATGGATGTAAAGGGAATACATTTCAGAAGTGGGCTTACACGATGGAGCTGTAGGAGCTTAGGGGGTGAAGAGCACGGACTTTATTAAGATCTCCCTCTAAACACGACTCCTGACCTATTTGACAGTGGCCCAGGTAATCAGAGACCCTAAGGGCTAGAACTCTGAGCTTTTCCAGGTAGGTTATAGCTCAATATAAAGTCACAGATAAGACCATTTGAAAATGGGTGAACTTTTGTAATGTTTGAAGATAATCACCGGAAATGAAGACGAAAAACTAAGACCACTATTCCATTCCAGGTTTTCAACTTCATTGCTAACTAATCATATGGAAGCTATTTCTGGCTGTTTGGCTGGCACCAGCTTCTAGGTTGTGTTCTGGCTGTGAATGGTTCATCCCTCTGTACCATGTAACAGCAAGGTATTCATCGTTGTTGTTATGTACCACTGAGTCAGAACAGACTCATGGCTGACTTTCCAGCAGGTTTTCAGGGGCACCATGGAAGGAGACTGCCCATCTTTCTTCTACGGAGCAGCTGGTGAATTTGAACTGTGTGCCTTAGGGTCGGCAGTGCAACTCATGACCATCAAGCCATCAGATGTTTTTCGTCAGAGAACTGAAAAGGAAAAAAAAAAAGACACCAAGCAAAACTCCACAACATTTACTCACACCGACATAAAACACTGTACCTTTGCATGTTTCTTCTTTAGAGAGCTCAGCTCCTTCTGCTGTTTCTTTAAATGCTTCAAGTAAGCCTGTTGAAAAAGAAAGAGGCCCCCAAATAAACACTTCTATAGACGTAACATGAGAGTGCTTGCAAAACAGTCAAGCAATTTTATACCTTCATCTGCTTTAAATCTTCTATCCTCACTTGAGGGATGAGTTCAATGCCTGAAAAAAAAAAAGATATTGAGAATCAAAAATAAGGTAAAATGTGCAGCTTTGAAATCTCATCTGAAGCTTTTTGAAGCAGTAGGTTGGTCACAAAAGGGCACAATCTGTATAAAACCACTGTTATAGAAGTCTAAAGAAAGGTTATGTACAGATGGAATCATTCTTAGATGGTTACCAGGCATACGAAGGGAGGGAGGAGAGAGTAAAAATTGGTGAACAGATAGTTGTTGTTATTATTGCTAAGTGCAGTCAGGTGGACCACAACTCACAGGACTTGTCTGTTCTTTTGTCATTCTAAGACACAGCCAATATTCTTTGCCTACAGCACAAGTCAAAGGCATCAATTCTTCTCTGGTCCTCCTTATTCACTGCCCAACTTCTTAACTTTTTTGCAAGCAAGCCTGTGTCAAATGCATTAGCAGATGATTGATGTCTTCCTCCAATCTTCATCTCACACTCGTCCCAGCTTCTTGAGCTATTTGCTCAGCATGCAGATTGAAAAGTTATGGAGAAAGGATACAACCCTAAAGCCACTTTCCCTGATTTTAAACCATGCAGTATTCCTACATTCTGCTCAGACAACTTCCTCTTGGTCTATGTATGAGTTTCATGTGAGCACCCTTAGGGGTCTGGGATTCCCATTCTTCTCAGCACTAACCCTGGTTTGGTACGCACAGCCAAATGCCTTTGCAATGTCAATAAAATACAAGTAAAACATCTTTTTGGTATTCCATGCTTTTAGTGAAGGTCCATGTGACATTTGAAATAATATTCCTTGTTCCATGGCTTCTTCTGAATTTAACCTGAATAGCTGCAAGTTCCCTAATGATATACTGTTCTAGCTAATTTTGAATAATTTTTTAGCAAGATTTTAATGATCGTTTAAAGATTTTAATGATATTTCAGCACTCTGCCAGATCACTTTTTTGGGGGGGAATGGGAACAAATAGAAAATGGGTGCACATTACAAACTGTGAAGAGAAAGGCAATACTGAATAAGGGAATCATCAGAACGATATCATTAAAGAAAGAGGAGACTAAGTTACAGAAAGTTTAAGGGAAATACAAGCTATGCAAAATGTGTATGAGTGGTTAAATGAAAAGTTAATTTGCTTTTAATTCAAATCACAGTTATAAATATATTTTTAAAAACCCCAACAACTTTGAAGCAGCTTCAGACATCATGTTAGCAGCATGGGTATGAATCCAGGTAACGTAAAATCACTGGCAGTGTCAATATCTTCTCTGTCTGTCATGATGCTAACAGTATTATATCCAGAAATCAAAAGATGTGCTGTACTGGGAAAATCTGCTGTCAAGGGTTTCTCCAAAGTGCCCAGGAGCAATGATGTCAGTTTCAAGACTAAGGTGCACCTGATCCAAACTATGGTGTTTTGTTTTTTTTTCAATTGCTTCCTTTGTATCTGAAAATTGGACAATGAATAAGGATGATAGAAGCATTGAAGTCTTTGTGTTGTGATGTTGAAGAAGAATATTCCACATACTCTTAAAAAGACAAACAAGTTTGTCTTAGAGGAAGTATGACCAGGGTGTGCCTGACGGGCAAGAATGACAAAAATTCGTCTCACATACTTTGAGCCCCTTAAGACGGGCTTGGAAAAAGCTATGATTGGAAAGGTTGAAGAACAGCGAAAGAGAAAAAGACCCTCAACAAGACGGAGTCACACAATGTCCATAAAGGGGCCCGAGCACATCAGAGATGGTGACGAAGGTGCAGAAGAAGAAAAGGGGCAGGGCTATTGTCCACAGGGCGTCTATGGTTCCCAGTTCTCTAGATGGCACCTAACAACAACAATATCACAATATTAGGGATACAGACTTCTTAAGTCAAAGTTGCAAAACAGTCAGCAAGACAATGAAACCAGTTTATTGTTACAGGAAAGGTTCCTTAGAGCAGAGTCCGAGACAAGGACTCAGATGCAGATAATTTATCGAGGGAGGTTCTCTGGAGAACCCACAATGAAGTGAGAGAAAGCCTGATAGAGCAGAAGGAGGAAGTAGGATGTCCTTGCACCGGAAATCCTGCCCGAGATCCCACAGGAAGCAATACTGGCACTCCAGGCTTGCTCTCCTATGAGATACCCAGGGGGACTCCTGTAACCCCATTCCAGCTGGCTGATGGCTGAGTGGGTGAACTTCCAGGCATCAGGTAAAGCAATCTAATTGTCTAAGGAAACTCTCCAGAGAAAAGCAGTTGGGATTTGCTACCAACCCAAACTCAGAGCAGTCAGAGGACGGGACACTGTTCTGCAAAATGAATTTGACTAGACATGACAGCCTCTATTGTATTTCATTTATCTTTGTATTTCCATACCTGTCTCGTGTAACTCAACTCTATTCCTAAGTCTGATTCTCACTGGAGAAAAGTAGAGTCATGTTCTTCAGCTTCTTCATCCTACCGAATTGAGTTTTAACATTTGAGTAAGATGACATTGAGCCTAGCGGTGCCATTAACAATCAAGGACTAGTAAAATCAAACCAGCATAAAAGGCTGCCTACAGTGAGAACCTGGTGTGTCAAGCGAAAACATACTAAGTCAACCTGTCTTGTTATCTGAGTGATGCTAGGGCAAATGTTGCCATGGTAACCTAGATGGTAAGAAGAGTTCTGAGTTACGTTCTGTTTGACGGCAGATTTTCATTTTAGGCAAACAGAATGAACTATGCACTCAGCATAATAGTTGGTTTCCATCAGCATCCCAAAAGCGAGGTGTGATATTCAACTGTGAGTCGCAGGCCCTTGTTTTAGTTCTGTTTATCTTAAGAAGACTTGCACACCCAAAAAGAGGGTGGTTAGGATGGAAAAGCACTTTTGGAGAAACGAACAGTTCAATTTATAAAACACTATGCTAAGGCAGTGGAGGCTCACGTAGGACAGCGGAGTGAATTCTGGTGTGTGTAAGCGCTTCCTCTCTTTAGTCTTCATTCCTTTGTCTATAAAATGAACGTACAGGATTTGGGGGGAGCCCTGGTGGCATAGTCTGTAAGTGGTTGTGTTACTAACTCAAAGGTCATGCCTCTCTGTCGGTTTGAATCCATTACTAGACCCCCGAGCTTCTGGGCACCGATGAAGCAGCCCCGGATTCATGATTTCATCAACTTGATTCATGTCACCAGTTCTGACTGGGCTCTGTGCACTGCTTAGCTGACCCTCGACTCACGTCTTGAGGATTGTCCCACTCTAACCAAGGGAAAAACCAAAGTTTTTTTCTGCCCTTACTCTTAGCTCGGCCTCCATCCCTCAAGGGAGAGGGCCATTTATCCATCTTTTGGGGTCAGATTAAAGGCATCTATCGTGCACTGCACAAATGGCCACAGTATCATTCCTTCTCATCAAACAGCAAGTCTGTTTCTCCATCCCATGCATATGAATGAGCTCTGTGCCTTGCTTTGATTAATGATACATAAACCGAGCTCTGAACAGTCTAGAATAAGAGGTGCATAGTAAAGTGGACTGGGGGGTGGAGGGAGGGAGGAAACGGTGCAACAACGACAGAATCTTTTTAAAGAGAAAAGCGAACTCGGGTGGGGGGATTGGGAGGAAAATGTGCAAAAATGAATGAATGGAAATCCAAGTTTTCTGTAAACTTTCCTTAAAATATCAGTAATTATAACAACAATTAAAAAAGACCAAAAAAATCCCTCCCCAAAGACCAAAAAACCAAACAAAAAAACAACAAAAAACCAAACCAAACCAACAAAACACCCAGAGGTCTTAAGAGTGCTGACCTGAAAATACTGGAAACAACTTATATTCAAGAGTGCCTAGCTTGCTGGAGGATCTGACGTTTAAAACTACCAACTGATAAACCTGAAAGTATATCTAGGCTATCTAGCTTGGAGTCAGCCCACCTGATGACCAGGGATGGATGGGCAAGACACACAGACATCAGACAAAGCCACCCAAAGAAGCATGATCTCAATAAACTGTAGATGTTTTAAACGACGCCAACTAGAGGCCACTTGTTGTACAGCACCAGTCAAGTAACATGCCATCTGTCAAGGCTGCCAGGGTTCTTTTTCCACACACTCAACGGTCTCCTCACCATCCCTCTTCCTCTGACAGACAGAATATCTTTACTCTGCTGAAAAGGATTTATCCATTTCTCCCGATTCAGCCCTTCTTGGGCGTCTTCATCATAGGCCTTTCTTTCATATTTCTCTTCTTCTTCATGGGTTTCTATCAACAATCTGATACTGCCCCCCAGGAAAAAAAAATCTTATTTTTTCCTAATCTGTTTCTACTTCCTTTCTTTATTCATTTTATAATCCCTGGTTCAACAAGAATTTTGTGGTTTTACTTCTCTGAACATGTATATAAACCTTTTTATTTTTATAGACTTTATAAGGTTCCCCCTTCTTTCACTGAGTCTCTCTAATCATATCCATGCTCCTTTGCTCTCTTCCTTCCTCACTCCCTCTCTCTTCCCCTCTGCCCTTCTTCCACACCTACCACAGCACTTCCAGGACCCCAGGACTCTCACATCTCTCATGAGAGACTCCCTCTCACCTCCGAATCATCTTTCTTACTGCCCAGATTTATCAATAGTTTGGACCCAATGATGTGTAAAACGAGAATAATCACAATTTCCAAAAATATCTCCTTCTCTTGACTGTTATACTTCTTTCAATTGAACCACCTACTTTTGTGGTCTATCCTTGAAGTTTCTTAGTTACTGTTGAGCCTCCTTCTCCTGATTTGCATCCAAGCTCTCAATTTGTGCCTATTTTTTTCCTTCCCTTTCCTCCTTCTCCTTGGCTACTCTAGTTTAATCCAGTCCAGCCTCACTGCTAGTATGAGTCACTCATTTAGTGACCACTTATTTGCTGGTTAACAGAGACCACCAGTTCTTTTACCAGGCTTGTTCTCAGGGACACAGGGATGGTGTGGGCAGGGTTACATCTGCAAGCAACATTTTCCTAGTTAACACTCTATCTGTGACAACCACTAGAAGCATGAAGTGAACCCAGTGACTCTTACCTGGTCCACGCTAACTCTCCCTTCCAAACAATTCTCCATCAAGCTCACAGTGATCATCTGGAAATACTCTTATGATCGTCACTCTGCTTTCTCAGAATGACCTCCGAGCCAAGTTCAGCCCAGGAAAAGAATACTTTGCTGTTATCTCTATTCTTTTTCACACACATAGGCTGCTTCCTCCCAAGTTGCCTTCTCTTAGCTATTCCACCATCTCTTCCTGCTGAAGTCAGAGTTAAAGGTTGAATTCAAATGAGATCTCGACTATTTGTCTTCTCTGTGAGCCTTTCTCAACGTCAATCCCTCTCCCCACCCATTTCTAAGTAGCAGTTTTTGTTGGTAGGTGCCATGGAGTTGACCATAACTCACAGCAATCCTATGAACAGCAGATCTGAATCCTGGCCAACTCTCATCATATACCTCTTGCAGTATGCAGCTAGTGTACGACAGCCTGTTATGTCTAGTTCCCTGATCATGTGGGTGTTTCTTGTTGAACTTAGTACCATGATTCAGGTAGACTCCTGAGTCTTCTGAATAAAAGATGAAAATGAAACACCCTGTGGACTTCCTTTTTTAGGGTGTCTTCCCAAAGAGATTAGAATAGAAATAACAGCTGCTTAGCTCCTTTAAATGCAGTCCTGTTAAGAAACTCTGAACTTAAGCATGTTCTTTTCCGCTGTACTGAAGTAACTCGGGGTTGCTGTGATGCTGAATGCTGTGCCACTGGTATGTCAAATGCCACAATGGTCACCCATGGTGGACAGTGTTTGGTGGAGCTCCTAGATTGATTCAGATTTGGAAGCAGGAGTGGCAGCCACTTCCTAAACCACGTGCCTCTGGAAACTCTATGAATTTAGAGAAACGATGATAGTTATAGAACAGGGTTCAGGTCTTTTGTTCATAGAGTTGCTATGAGTCATGCTTGACTTGATGGCCCTTAACAACAACAACAACAACAACTTCTAGAAGTAGGACTATTTTCGCCCTCTGTAAGCTGGTCACACGGCATTGCTTTCCAGGTCACTCCACTCACCGTAATTATTAATGACTCCCTGCACATGTGCGGTACACTCATTTCAACCTAACACAAACCTCTCCATTTCCACTGCTTGTCTCGGGGTGGCTGACTTAATGACCAGCGCTGGCACACAGAGCCCGAATCAGCCTCATTACCTTGCTCCATTTCCTTTTCAGGGACGAACAGAAAACCAGCTGCACATCTGGGCTACTTCTGTGGAGTCACATTTTACAATTTGTTTCTCAAGGCTCAATACACATTGAGTTTCCTACTAAATTACTATGCTGCTTTGGTTTGAGAAAGTCTATTGTTTCCCAACGTAAACTGTAGCACGTCATGTATTAAATGCATGGACAACTTGATTTCTTTCCACCAAGGACGGTGACTGCACAAATAAATGGAAAATACACATACTGAGTAAGGGAATCATTAGTAAAACACAGGGATGTTTATAATTAATGGTCAAGGAGAATATTTAAAACATTTAATTACCAGTGAGGCATGGACACCATCCTGTCAGAACATTGCCGGCACAATTAGAATGCAAATCCACTTTAAGTAAATTTCCAGTTGATCCCTTTCTTTCTACTGGCTGATTATATGTACCAAGAGCACCCAAGTCTTTGTTGTGGAAAATCTTACAATCTTTTGTTTCATCATTACAAGTACATGTAACTGGCCTTTGAATACACATTTGATAGTTTTCTAGAAAAAGAATGACATGGCTGCTAAGTGTTTGCTTATAAAGACAAATGAGGGGCGTAGTATGTGCCATTGAGTCGAATCAACGCCTAGCTCACCCTCCAGTGGGTTTTCAAGGCGTTACGTCCCATGGAGGAGACTGCTCATCCTCGCACAGAGCAGCTGGTGGATACAAACTCTGGACCTTCGGGTTAGCAGTGCAACGCCTTACCACTAGGCCACCAGAGTTCCCTATAGAGACAAATAATCAACAAAGAAATCCAGAACTGTCCCAGCAGGAATGACTAACTTTTAATGGCAGTACGCAGAAGAGAACAGAGGCAAGCTAGCAAGTATTAATGTGTGAAAAATGGGTTGGGTATTTTTTTCCCTAAAGGATACAATACACAAAATTCTCTAAAGTCTGCAGTATAGGACTGAGTGTAACTAAGGAAATGGGCTCTGATGGTGTAGCCAATAGGAAGTTATGCTGGGAACCTACAGGGGGCACCTCCCGGGTGGTTCCCCAGCAGCTCTCCAGGAGAAAGGTAAGGGGCCTCTTCCCACATGATGCAGAGCCCCAGAAACACACTGGGGGTTCAGCTCTGAGTCAGTCCTGACCCAATGGCAACGAGGAAGAGGATCCAAAAGGCACCACACCCTCAGAGTGGAGCTGCTACTAAACACAGGAAAATCAAACCGCTTGTCAAAACCACCAGGAAACATGCTGCTTTGGCATTTTTAATGGGGCACTGAAAACTGGCAAAATTAACCCATTTACAGATCTTGATAAAAGACTCTTTAGGAAGCCTCAGAAGTTGCCAGGCAGCTGAGGAACTGAGGCCCCCTCCTTACATACCTTTCTTGGCCTCCACGCCCGTCCCCAGGGCGGCCGCAGTGGCTGGTCTCAGCTCCGAGCTGCTCTGTGGGGTCACGTTTGCTTTGGCAGTGTTTGCTTTGCCTTTCTTGTCATTCTTAGAAGTGTCGCTGGGCACATCAGCTATGTCGCTCTGCAAGAGAAACACTGACTCGAACCCCAGTGACCCCAGTTACCACACGGTCACACCCTGCCACCACTCAACATCCCCCTGCCTTTCCAGACTGGCTCTCTGGTTAGAATCTATACAGGACTGCTTTCAGTTTGAAGCAAAGGATCAAAACCCAGGTAATAACACTTCCTCAGATTCTAGCTACTGATGAGACTTTGGCTTCCACTCTTAACTAAGGGGCGTGGGAAAAGGAAGGTTTCCAACAAGCATTGAAAGTATGTATGTGTGGAATAGAAGAGTGAAATGCAAGACCAGGTCAAAACCACGAAAAACACACACAGAAATAAATGAGTGTGATTCTCATCAGTCCACTGTTTTGGGTTAGCTAGTCCTTTAATATGCCATTAAAAAGATACCCATTTAAGGGCATTCTGATGGCCTAGTGGCAAGAAGCTGCACTGTAACCCTGAAGGCGGGTGGTTTGAATCCACCAGGTGCTCTGTTGGAGAAGGAGGGGCAATCTTCTCCTGTGCCAGTCGGATCCGATTTGAGGGTACACAAAAACAAATACCATTTTAAGTCTTCTAAAAATATCACAGGTGCTTCTGATTTTTCTTCTAATGGGGAAGGGGGTCCCCAGATGTAATTAAGACCACTGGTGTTGATGTGAGTGGTCACACTTTGTTAACTACGCTACACTCTTGTAGCCCATTGACATATTGGTTGCATTTTAAGTTCTGATAAAAAGAAGACAAAATAAAAATCTGAACTTCTAGGTTTATTATATACATTAATTATTTTTTTATTATTATTTCATAATTAGCATTTTACAACAGGCCTCCTCAGCTCATTGTCATTGAGAATTGTCGTGTCAGAACCAACTCACAGCAGAACCTCCAATGGGTTTTCAGAGGCTGTAAATCCCATGGAAGGAGAGTGTTCACCTTTCCCCTACAGAGTAGCTGGTGGATTTGAACTGCATACCTTTGAGTTGACAGTGCAGTTCCTTGTCATTAAACCACCAGAGCTTAGCTGTCCTTCATCAGTCATCGCTACTTACGGTTTCAATGCCCATCGCTCTCATTTGGTCTGCCCTCTTTTCTGTAATTGAAAGAAATTTCTTTGGATCTGACAGTGCGTCCACAATATCTGAAAGGGGAAACAAACAACACTGAGCATCAAAGTCTCTGTTTTACTGAGAACATACCAAAAATTGCAGCTCGTAAATGATTCACAAACCTGGATGTCTATTCTTATCAACTAAGAAGCTCAAAGACCTTCCTTGCTCAAGACTTTTCATTGACTCTGTAGTATAATGTTTCACTGAACAGTGAATCCAAAGGCAGGTAGTGTGACTCCATCAGCTGGTCTGAGGGAGCAAGATGGGCACTCTTCTCCTGTGTGATTTACAGTCTCTGCAAACCCACTGGAGAGTCAGCTTCGAGGTGGTTCCAAGTCAAGGACAATGAGTTATTGTTTGTCCTGTTGCAGAGTTATGATGAAAGACTCTCTGTATAGCCATGGGTGACTGCGTCAACGGAATATGCATAAATGATTAAACTATGCTACATTTAGCTGAACCATGTATGGTCTATGTGTTGTTGTTAAGTGTCTTCGAGTCGAGCATGACTCATAGCGACCCTATGAACAAAACATCTGAATCTTGTTCTATTACTATCATCATTTCTTTAACGTTCATAGAGTTTGCAGAGGCATGTTGTTTAGGAAGTGGATGCCAATCCTGCTTCTAAACCTGTCGTAATCTGGGAGCTCCATGAATGTAGCCCCCATAAATATGTAAATGGATTCTAGTTTGAGAAAACAACAAACAAAACTTTTACTATCTGGAAAATTCCAAGGGTTAACTTTCAGGACCCAAAGGCAAGCTCAACCTGTGGTCTTTGAGTCAAAGCTCTCCAATGTTGCACAGCATGCCTCTGTGTAAGTGACAGCAGGGACATGGGTGAGTCAGCCCCTCAGTCTTACGATGGAGAAGTCATAGAAAATTACTTTGGGAAGTTAGTGTTGTTGTGATTGTTATGTACTGTTGAGTTGCCTGTGACTCATAGCAACTCTATGTACAACAGCCCTAAACTCTGCTCTATCCTATGCCAATCTTATTGTCTCTGACACACCTACCCCCACTACCTCTGTCACTGAATCAATCCATCTCATTGAGGGTTTTTCTCTCTTGCACTGTCCCTCTACCCTTTCAAGCATGACGTCTCTCTCTAAGGACTGATCCCGCCTTGTAGCATGTCCAGAGTACATCAGACTAAGCTTCAAAATCCTTGCCGCCAGGGAGCAGCCTGGTCTCACCCTTGATAGGATGAACCTGTTTGTTCTCTTAGCAGTCCATGGTACATTCAATACTCTTCTCCAGCACCACAGCTCAAAGGTATCAACTCTCATTCTATCATCCCTAGTTACTGTCCAGTCTTCTGATGCATAGCAAGTAACTGCAAAGACCATGGCCTGTATCAGGGGCACCTTAGTCTCCAGATTGACATCGTTGCTCTTCAGTACTTTGGAGAGATCTCTGACAGCGGACTTTCCCCAGTGCAATTTGTCTTTTAATTTCCTGGCTGCTGGTACGAAGAGTATTGATTGTAGAGCTATGCAAACTAAAGCTGTTAACAATCTCAATCTCTTCACCACCCATCATGATACTGCCAACTGGTCCAATGGCAGAAACTTATTTATCTACATTTGAGTCTATAGTATGAATTTTCCAAACACACAAATGAAAAAGAAAATCAACTCCCATATGTAGAAGATGTAACTTTAACAATTATGGAGCATTTGTCCAGTTTCCTTTATCTAGCCATTCTTTTCTCTTTCTCTCTCTGAAGTCATTTTAAGGCAAAATTAAGACACAATAACATTCCATTCCCAGTTGATTCTGACTGCATCTCTCAGACAGAAAGGTACTTTCTTTCAGAGCAACTATACTAACACCATAAGCAACAATACTGACAATTCCTTGTTGTTGTTGTTATGTGCTGTCAAGTCGCCTGTGACTCATAGTAACCCTATGTACAATAGCCCTGAAACCTGCTCTATCCTGTGCCAACCTTATTGTCTCTGACATACCTACACTCATTACCCCAGTCACTGAGTCAATCTATCGCATCCAGGGTCTTCCTCTCTTGTGCTGTTCCTCCACACTCCCAAGAATGATGTCCCTCTCCCAGGACTAGTCCCTCCTTGCAACAAGGCCAAAGTATGTCAGTTGAACCCTCAGAATCCTTGTCTTCAAGGAGCAGCCTGGTTTCACTCTCTCCAGGACAAACATGTCCTAGCAGTCTATTATATATTCAATACTCTTCTCCGGCACCACAGCTCAAAGGCATCATCAACTCTCCTTCTATCATCCCTAGTCACTGTCTAACTTTTGGATGCACAGCAAGTAATTGACATCATTGCTCTTCAGTACTTTGGAGAGGTCTCTGACAGCAGACTTTCCCATCGCAATATGTCTTTTAATTTCCTGGCTTCTGGTGCCTGATTGTGGAGCCAAACAAACTAAAGCCGTAAAAAAATCTCTGTCTTTTCACCATCTGTCATGATGCTGCGAATCGGCCCATTGGTGAGAGTCTTTGTTTTCTTGACATTGAGCCTCAATCCATAGTGAAGGTTGCAGTCCTTGACCTTCTGGAGCAAATGCTTCAGGTCTTCCTCAGTTCCAGCAAGCAGGGTGTGTCATCTGCATAGTGCAGACTGTTGATGAGTCTTTTACAATCCTGATGCCACATTTCTCCTCTTAGAGCCCAGCCTCCCAGATGACCATGTAAAAGAGTCCATATTAATGTTGCCAAGAGTCTCAGTGGTGCAATACACAGGTTAGTGGTCGGGCAGCCTGGTGAGCACAATATGCGGCCAATCGCTTTAAAGATTTATGGCCTTGGAGACTCTAAGCAGCAGCTCTCCTCTGTCCTACAGTGTCACCTGTTATGAGTCAGAATTAACATGATGGCAGCAGGTTTGGTTTGACTTTGATTAATTGTGGGACAACTAGTGGATTCGAACCATGTGCCTTTAGGATTGCAGTACAGCTTCTGACCACTAGGCCACCAGAGTGCCAACCTACTACCTTTACAGTTAAGCGAGTTCTGGTAGCTTAGTGGTTAAGGAGCTGTGCTGCCAACCTGAAGGCACCTGGTTCAAATCCACCAGCTGCTCCATGGAAGAAAGATGGATAACCTCCTCCTGTGCAATTAGACTGCCTCTCAAAACTCACTGGAGGGTCAGCTACTGGTTGGGTCCTACTTGATGGTACATAAAAAACTACAATCATAGTTAAGGAGTGGTATAGTAAGTAATGTGTTAGACTTCTAAGCCAAAGGTGAGTGGTCTGAATCCACCAGCTACCCTGCTGCAGAAAGACAGGCAGTGTCATTCCATAAAGGCTTACAGCCTGGGAAGTCAGATGGAGCGGGGCCATGACCAAAATTGACTCTGAAGTAGTGGATTATTAACAGATAGTTTGAATCAAGAGAAAAGGTTTGCGTAGGACTCCTATTTAAAAACGCATTTGATCAGTAGTATGAGGCTGAAAGCAAGGTTGGAAGTCATCTACAGCTACCAAGCCAAAGGGGAGTGATCTTAATCTGTGGTCCCCAGGCCTGGTTTTAATTGTTTTTGGTAAAACACTCTTCTGTGGTATAGCACTGGTATGTCCATTTGCTGTACAGAGGTAACTTGTGGTTGCTGTGATGTTAAACACTGACACTGATGTGTCAAAGGTTACAATGGTCACCCATGGTGGATAGTGTTTGGTGGAGCTCCCCGATTAAAACAGGCTTGGAAGCAGGAGTAGCATCCACTTCCGAAATAACATGCCTCAGGAAACTTTATGAACATGGAGAAACGATGAAAGTTAATACAAGTGTTCAGGTCTTTCGTTCATAGGATCACTATGAGTCATCTAGGACTTGACAGCACCTAAAACAATTTCTATTTTAATACAGAATAATCCCTCTTATTTCTCTTTCATAAAGCACAGACCTGTTAAAGAGACAGATCAGTTGTCCTGTTAAATGTTCCACATTCTAAATTTTTTCTATTTCCTTCACATGTCATTTAGATCTAAGGCTTGACTCTTTTTTTTGGCAGGCTAAGAATATTACAGAGGGGCAGAGGGGGAGCTTGACGTCACACGTAGCTCATGGGGCACAGGAAGTCTGGCTGTCGCTCTGCCATGATGTCAGTCAGCTCACTGTGAGGGCTCAGGAGGTGGGAGCTTGATCTCTCCACAGCAGAGCTGCTTCTCTCCTCACGGACGGCTGATGCTCTGGGTGGTGACCCTTTAGCATCCAACAACATGTGGCTATGATGTCTCTTCAGAGCTGGCAGGGACTGAGTGGATGCAGGGTCTGCTTCCACTTCATAAAAAGGGAAGTTGAGGTTCAGATGGCTCCTCTGATACCAGTTCACTACCTTCCTGTTCAGGAACACCATGCTCGTGGGCCACCAACCTCTTGCCTCGTGGGGAAGCTCTGTCAGGGACATGACCACATCAGATGTTCTCACTTAACCGTGAGAACCACCGTTAGTCCTTGGGAATATGCAAGGACTCTGAGTCTAGATGTCACTGAACGCTTTCTCTCTCCCCTTGTTCAAACTCACAGAGGACAAAGTGAGGGTTAAGCTGTGCGGTGGACCTCACGAGTCCTTCCCAGGTTGTTGTTCCTTCTCATGCTCCCACATTCTAAAATTTCGGGCCCTCAGCTCCAGGCCTGGCATTTTTCAGTGACTGCCCACGGGATTGCTTTGCTAACAGCCCACACATTTAATGACACTCAGTTTACTGAAGAGATTATCTGGCATTCATCGAGGGTAATCTGTCCAGTATGAATAAAATAGAATATTATAACCACTTAAAAACAATTCTAAAATTCACACAGTAAAACATCAAGAAAATAACTTTTAATCTTTCTATCTTATCCAAACTATGTTCATTATTGTATATGCTTATTTAATTTTATATATGAATACATATTTACATAGCATATTTAGGATTATATACTCTGCTTCTGTATGTATTATTAGACTACATTATAGCTCAAACAGCCTTGAAAACCAGTTTGAGTGAATGGGTAATGTCCCATTGAGTTTATGTCCCAGATTATTTCCCATGGGCTCTCAATTCTTCTGTAACAGATAACTATGCAAGGAATAGCTTAGTGGGAACAAGCTACTTTCTTTATCTTTTCTTAATCAGGTAAGTAACAGCTCAGTTATATAGTATGTTGGTGGTGGTGCCATTGAGTCCAGCACGACTCATAGCGACCCTATGAAGAACAGATTTGAACCCTGTCCTATCCTGTGCGCTTCTCCAACACAAATCTGTTTGTTCTTCTGTCAGTCCATAGGACAGTCAATACTCTTTTTGCTACACTAGAGTTAAAGGTGTCCATTCTTCTTCACTGTCAAGCTTTCAGCAGCAAAGCAAGTGATTGAAAAGACCATGGCCTGAAATCAGGTCTACTTTAGTCCTTAAATGGACATCATTAATCTGGAAGGTCCCTCAATAATTTGGACAGGTCCTTGACTGCACTACCAACCTGAAGGCGTGCAGCTCAAATCCACGAGCTGCTCTGAGGGAGAAAGATGGACAATCTCCTCCTGTGCAATTTACTGCCTTTGAAAACCTACTAGAGGGTTGGCTATGAGTTGGTTCTGACTCAGTGATGCTTAAGGATAACAACAATGATGACTGGGGGAAAACTGTAACTTAAATTCCTAAGTGTTTATCATTCACATAAAACCACCAGTTAAACGTGCTAAGCAGCATATCATCTCAGGAAGATCCATCAGATCTCTGACTCCCTAAGGTCCCGACATACTGGGTCTTGGAGAGACCTCAGCCAGAAGTATCTACTGCTGATTCGGTCCCATTCTGCCTATGCCAATTCTACATGTTAGGTAGATACACTAATAAATAAATTCGCTGTTGTTGAGTCAGATCGACTCACTGCTGACCCTCCAGCAAGTTTTCAGAGAATGCAAACTGCATAGGAGAAGACTGCCTATTTCTCTCAAGGAGCAGCTGGTGGATTTGAACTGCCTACCCTAGAGATGGCCTAGTGGACAGAAAGTTATGCTACCAAGCCGAAGGTGGGTGATTTTAATCTGTGGCCCCCAGGCCAGGTTCAAATTGTCTTCCTGTCAAACATTCCTCTAGGGGTACAGCACTGGTCTGTGCGTTGCTGTAGAGAGGTAACTTGTAGTTGCTGTGATGCTGAATAGTGGGACACTGATGTGCCAAACGTGGTAATGGTCACCCATGGTGGACAGTGTTTGCTGGAGCTTCCTGACTAAAACAAGCCTGGAAGCAGGAGCAGCATCCACTTCCAAAATGGCTTGCCTCTGGAAACTCTATGTAGGAACAGTGCTCAGGCCTTTCATTCATTCACAGGGTTGCTATGAGTAGTTTATGACTTGATGGCACCTAACAACAACAACAACCCTAGAGTTAAGAAAGCAACTTTCTACTTAGTAGGCCACAGGAATTGGATAAGTATTACTGCTTAATTCCATCTTCAAGGATCAATTCTGGAAACCATTATGTAAACTTTTTATGTCATCAGATTCTGAGATTCTCCCTATATTTGGTTTTGTTCAGATTAAATCACCTGGGTCTAAAAGAGATTACTAAAGCACTAGGTGCCACAGGCAGGGCTTATGCAAGTTATTTGAACTGGGCCTTTTCATTCCTGGCAACGTAAAATAACGATGCGTCCAGAACAGGTAAATGTAGAGACCACAGTTGCTCAGCTGTTACCAGAGCTAGCAGAAGGGAGAGAAGGGGAGTCCTTGTGGAGAAAGGACTGAGTTTCTGTTTCGGGTGATGAAAATCTGAGAACTAATACTGGTGATGACTGTAAAACAGAATTCATTCAATTGGTATCATTAATTTGTACAAACAAATGTTAAATTGCCAAATACTGTGTTTACAGATTTTGATAACAATAAAAAAGTAGTGGGAAAATAATAATTTCAATGCAGCAGAAACATATTCCTTTATAAAGAAAGATAATCCAGCCTTGCCTTTTAATTTCTTACTTGGAAAACTGGAGTTACTTATATTCCTTAGTCTTTTAAAGGTTATAAGTGTTGGGAGCACTGGTAAAAAGTAAACTACATTATTACTATTTTAAGCATGGAAGAAATACTTTCTAATCTTGTCATTTAAGGTCTCATCGTATTTTTATTTAACTTACCTCCAAATCCATCAGGCACGTATGTTTTAAGCACAATATTGCAGAAAATAGTTGGCAGTGATAAAGGTTTATTCCCTTCATTTCGGAGAGAGATGTGTCGGTAGCCTGCCTGGAGGCCATCCAGGGGGAGGATCCGCTGGCCGATGAGCTTATTGTTGTCATCATACACTGCTATCCTCAAGACAGCCAAGTCCGGGAGGATGACCTGAAACAAAGACCAGGGCTTAGTCCCGGGAGGATCACCTGAAACAAAGACCAGGGCTTAGTCTGGGAGGATCACCTGAAACAAAGCCCAGGGCTTTGAATTGACCTTTATTTTCCAAAAACTGTGGTAAAAATATACATATCAAATCATCTACCACCACCACAGCTTCTACATTTACAGTTCAACATTCATTCCATTTTTTCAAGATATACCACCGTTAGATGCTATCTTTTTCTGAAATAGTTTACTACCTTTAACTTAAACACAATTACTCCAAAAAAAAACAGTCCTCCTCACTTCTCACTTCTGGTCATTATTCATTGTTGGTTTCTAGATGTTTACTTGGTCCATGTATGTGAGACCACATCATCCTTTTGTGACTGATTTTGCTCAGCGTGACATGGTAAGGACTCATCTACAATTTTTTTTACAGCTGCATAATATTCCACTGTGTGTGTATACACCATAGTTTTGTTTATCCATTCATCTGGTTCATTTGATTAATTATACATTTTGATTAGTGTGAACTGAGCAGCAATGAACATTGTCTATTTATATTGTAGCGTTCAAGTCTCTAGGGTGTATATACTTAATAATAAAATTGCTGGGTCACATGGTTAATGCTCAGGTCAATATTTTGAGGAACTGCCAAACTGTTTTCTGTAGTGGCTGCACCATTTTACACTCCACCAATGAGAGATGAGGGTTCCAGTTTCTTTACAACTTAGACAATACTTAGTGTGGTGTTTTCTTTTTCTGATCCTTGATATTCGAATGCAGTTAAAGTAGCAGGTCCTCGTTTTTTGATTTGTACCTTTCTTTCTGATAGTTATTGCTACTGCTATGTGCCATCAAGTCAGAACTGACACATAGCTAGCCCTTTGGCGGGTTTTTAGAGGCTGAAATCACCGGGGAGATTTCCTCTCTTTCTCTCATGAAGCAGCTGGTGCATTGAAACCACATGCCTTTCAGTTGGCAGTGTCAGCTCTTTAACACTTCAGCCACCAGAACTGTGACTCATTCCCGCCCTCCCCATGTGCTACTTGAATATCCTCTTTGGGTTATCCTCTTTGTTCTCTTCCCAGGTTTTGATTGGATGGTTTGTCTTTTTGTTAGTAATGTGTAAAAAAAGTTCTAAACTGGCTACTAGGTCCTCATCTGATATACTGGGAACTTAGGGAGCTCTGGTGGCTGAGTGACAAGAAGCTGCACTGCAATCCTGAAGGCACAGGATTCAAGGCCGCCAGCTGCTCTGCAGGAGAAGGAGGGGTAATCTCCTCCAGTGGGATTAACTGCCTCTGAAAACCCACCAGAGAGTCAGATTTGGGTCAATATTGACTTGATAGTACACAACACCACCACCATCACCACCACCTACTACTGGGATGGCCTGCCTTTAGGGAGTGACACTGCTGATCTTAATGCTGTGAGTCTCAGTTCAGATGCACCAGCAGGTCTGCAAGAGAAAGACGGGCTGGTTTGGTTTTGTTTTTATGGGTTTTTGTTTTTTCAGTTTATGGCCTTTGAAACCAGATGCAGGGGAGGTCTAAGTCAGAAATGGATTATGTTTCTATTAAAAATTTGATATGTTTCCTGAGAATTTTCTCCTCATCTGCAGGTTGTCTTTTCCACTTTGTTAATAGTCCCTTTATCCTCTATGGCACAAAATCATGGATTTTTATAGCGTAGCTTCCATGAACCACACTCTAATATTCTGACCCATATACCACATTGTTAAGTGACAATAAGTTTCTTCCAACTCACAGTGACCACATGTAATAAAGTTGAAATGTCCCTTGGGTTTTTCTTGGCTATAATCTTGGTGGACATTGATTGCCAGGTAATTCACCTGAGGTCTCAATATGTGTGTTTGAACTACCAGTTGGTAGCTAAGCACTTAACTGCTGCATTACTAGAACTACATCCATGTGTTCTTTTTGTTGTTGAGTTTCCTTTAATGACCCCTAGCTTTGGTGGCCTAGTAGTGAGGAGCTGTGCTGTAATCCTGAAGACACATGGTTCAAATTCACCAGCTGCTTCATGGGAGAAAGATGGGCAATCTCCTCCTGTGCGATTAAACTTGCCTCTGAAAACCCACTGGAGGGTCAGCTAAGGGTCATTTCTGATTTGATGGTACACAACAACAAAAGCATTGTATCTGAAGGGCAGGTGAAGGCAGCAAAGTGACAGTCAGTCCCTTGAAGACCTTGCCCTGGCTGAAGGTTTTGTCCTGGAAGGACTCAGCTCAGGGACAGTACTCTCACACCAGCCTCTGGGCCTCCGCATGACTAGGATCTAGCTTCTGCCATGTGTACGACTCAGAGTTCACCAGTCAACCTGGACTCTGTAGGAGGGTAAACTCTTGGCCTCTGAAGACCCAGATTCCAGAAATGCAGCTGCCAGGTTGGGAAGATGAACAGATCGGCCAGATTCTGCAAAGGTGCGCTTTCTGGTTTGGGGTTGAAACTAGGCTGTGGCTCTTGTTTGCAACAGGATGTGAGCTGACTGTATTTGGCCTCTAATTTAAAAAAGGCTTTTGGGCCCTTGGGCCTGTGGCCCTGGACCTAGTTTTTGTGGATCTCCCCAATAAAACAGGCTTGGCAGCAGGAGCGGCATCCACTGCTGAAAAAAAAAAGCTTGCCTCCAGAAACTCTACAAACTTGGAGAAAAGAGAAAGTTTTGTGTTCAAGACTTAAGTTCACAGGGTCATTACAGGTCATCTATGACTCTACGACACTTAATAACACCACCAATTACAGCTGGTTCCAAAGAAGCAGACACTGGCAAAGGTATTCTCCCTCAGTTTACCTAATTGCTGAAACATTCCAGTGCTGAGGCTGCAGCTCATGACGGTCTGGATGAGCTCCTCAGGGAAGCAGTCCTCAACATACTACAAGGGCCAGCCATCCTTATCAGAGTGTGCCCCACAATGTGGCAGGGCTACAGAGAGCTATCTTCACTGGACTACTTGCTCTTAAACATAGAAAGGTATACGTGGTCAAGCAAAGGGGTCCTTGGCCTTTGGCTCAGGACCCAGGGGCTGCTCATATTTATCCATCTTCTTCTTGGGAGCTAGAATAGCAGCTGCCTTTTCCTCTTCCTTCCATTCAGCCTGGGGCTTCTCCTACTCCTCCTGTGGTCCTCTCTCTTTCTATAGGAGATCATTTTAAGGCTGGCTCTCTGCAAACTTCTTAGCATTGCACTAGTTTTTCTTTTCACAGAGCTTTATTTCCCCCACAACAGCCTCAAACTGGGGCTGGTCATTGCAGGTGAGGAACAACTAGGAGGCATTCTAAGCTGATTTAAACCTGGAACCTGTGGCAATCTAGGACTGTCACGTAGAAGGTGCACTCCTCCAAGGAGGAGGAAAGAGGCTTAGAAACAGAAGAAATTCTTATCCTGAAAAATTACAGACATCACCCATTAGAAAAGGGAAAGAAAAACCAAAGAAGAAAAATAAGATGTGAATTTAATATGCAGCCTCTGATGACTTGGTGGTAAGGAACTGCACTGCCAAAGGTACATGGTTTGAATCCACCAGTTGCTTCACAGGAGAAAGGTGAACAATCTCCTCTAGTGCAATTTACTGCCTTTAAAAAGCCATTGGAGCTGATATCTCATAGTTGTGATACCATCTCACCCCAGTCAGAATAGCAAAATTTAACAGAACAGCAAACAACAAATGCTGGTGAGGTTGTGGAGAAACTGGAACCCTTATTCGCAATTGGTGGGAGTGTAAAATGATGCAACCACTGTGGAAGGTGGTATGGTGCTTTCTCAAAAAGTTGCAAATAGAGATACCATTTGACCCAGCAATTCCACTACTGGGAATATACCCTAAAAAGACCATAACTGCCAACCAAGCAGATATATGCACACCCATATTTATTGTGGCTTTGTTCACAATAGCAAGGACTTGGAAACAACCTAAGTGCTCATCAACAAATGAATGGATAGAGAAGTTGTGGTATATTCACACAATGGAATACTATTCTGCATTGAAAAAAGAGGAACTCATGCAATACTATTCAAAATGGGTGACCCTGGAGGACACTATGCTGAGTGAAATATATCAGTCACAAAAGGACAAATACTGTATGGTGCCACTGTTGTAGAAGGAGGCTGACATCAGGGTGGGGGTAAGACTGAGAAAAACTGGATAAATTATGTATACTGCATCAAAGCCAGTGAGGGAGAGAACAGTTTAAAGAAATATATTTTAGGGCATTATGATTATCATAAGAGTTCGGAATGAGGGTTGCAGAGTGGAGTATACTCGGGGTGGGAATGTGGGGGTGTGGGGAGATTGTATACCAATGAAGGAGTTTTTCTTTTGCTTTTCAAGGAGAAGAGAGAACTAGGGGTGGGGAGAAAAGTGCAACAACGAATGAATGGAAATAAAAAATCTTTATAAATGTTCATTGAAATGAATAATAATAATAATACAAGATTTTAAAAAAAGCCATTGGAGCTTTGAGTCAGTTCTGACTTGGCGGTACACAAAAACAACAACATGGACCAAAATAAGACTCGAAGTCAGTAGAGCAAGTTGGACGCACTGAAAAGGTCTTACCTTCCGAAAGACAAATGATTCCTCATTGTAAACGGGATTGAGACCATTGTTCATCACCATCCGAGTTCGGAATTCCTTACGGATAGTGTCGGTGGGCAGGCCGTACATGTCCACTTCTACGTACGTGCCAATTTTCTTATCTGATAAGAACTGACCCGATATGACCTAGAGCCACATGAAAACAGGAGGAGAGAGGCAAATTCTAATTATCAGTAGTCAAAATAATTAGGACATAAAAAAATTATCTTTTTTTGGAAATTTTAATTATATACAGAGATAATGCATTTATACCATATTAAATCAAACAGCAGTCAGCAACTACTGTGTACCATAGACCTTTATGGGCATTTAAAAAAAGAAAGAAATAAAAACTATGTAAGACTTATATAAAGCAAAGGAACAGTGCCTAAAGTATGTTTTCCCCACCTTAGTGTCTACACTGGAATGAAGTGATGTCCTCAGCTCTGAAATTCTGTTGTACTATATTTAATACTCAATTAATTGAAAAGTCTTAAGAGGCAGGGAAAAGAAACTAATTCTAGAATTCTTCTGTTCTTGGTTTCTCCTATCAACAATGATAAGAAGGCATTACATATTTTAACCTACTGTTAAAGAACAATGTGAAATATCACTATAAGGAGAGATTATATTTTGGTTTTCAAATGACAATAACCATTTATCAGTTTTTACAGAGGATGAAATAAGTTTCTCCTTGTAGGCTTAGGATTTTAAAGCTCTGTCTCACATACTTCGGGCACGTGGCCTTGGAGAAGGATATCATGCTCAGAAGGGTGGAGGGACAGCATAGGAGCGGAAGACCTCGATGAGATGGATTAATAGAGTAACTGGGGCTATAGGGGTCGGTGTATCGGAGTTAGTGAGACTGGCTCTGGACAGGGGAGGCTTCAGAGCCGTTATACATAGGGCCGCTATGAGTCGCAGATGACTCGATGGCATACAATAACAACAAAAATAGCCAATAACTTTAGAACAGCTTTGTTGAGACGTAACTGACTTTTGAAACACTGCCAATTTCTAAAACGTAAAAGTATGTGGGTTTGACATATGAGCACATCTTTGAAAAACCATCACCATAATTAAGATAACAAGTGTTTCTATCACTTCAAGAAGTTTCGCTGTGGCCTTTTGTAACCCATCCCTCCCACCATCCCTGTTCAAAAGTAGTCACTTTCTGTCACCATCCATTAGCTTGTATTTTAAATAATTTTACATTTACATAATGAATGAATCATATGTGATGCATGTATTTGATGTCTTTCATTCAAAATAGCTAATAATTTTACTAGTGGAAAAAAAGTACATCATAAGATAAAAGGGAGATTTTAAGTAAAAGCAGAGAGCAAATTATGGATCTTTCAATATGTAACATTAAATATGTTTAATGTAATTTCTTAAGAATTTGGCAGGTTTAGCTGCACGTAAATAGGGAATTGCCCTGATAACCCAGAAGAGGGAGTTCTCTGGCAGTTTGAATCTACGAGCAGCAACAGGGGGACAAGATGAGCAAACCTCACCAGTGTGATTTGTTGTAGTGTTGCTGATTGCCATCTAGTCAAGCACGACTCACAGCGACCCAATGAACAAAAGACCTGAAGCTTTTCTGTAACTATCATCATGTCTCAAAGTTCATAGAGTTTTCAAAGGCCAAGTGGTTTAGGAAGTGGATGCCACTTCTGCTGCCAGTGAGACTTTCAGCCTTGAAAATCCAAAGGAGGGTCAGCTACGAGTCATTCCAACTTGATGGGTATGACTCTGACTTTAGTGGTAACGAGTTTCACTGCCAATCCAAAGGTATGTAGTTCGAAGGGTCAGCTATGAATTGGTTCTGACTCAACAGTACACAACAACAACTGTCAAGAACAGTCCTCAGAGTTCCACTGGTTAATTTACAATATAACTTCCATACTAAATTTAGCAAAGGTGAGAGGATTCCATTCTTTTACAGCAGCCTCACCTGTACTGAGCAAGTGGCCGCAATAACCCCGTCAACAGGAGTTTCGGAGAAAGGATCAAATGTTCGATCAGGTCGCCTCATGAAGTCTGGCTTAAGCAGGTACCTGGTGGGCAGAGGAAATGGAAGAGTATCTTTTATTATCATCCCTTTAAAGCACTAAACTTCCTTTCCTGCCCTTTGACTGGAAAAAAAAAATCCCAATCCCTCTGCCCCATTGAGTAGACTTGATTCTTGGTGACTCTCAAGCTTCTGAAGTTGTAAATATTTACAGATGGAGAATGCCCATATTTCTCCTGTGGAGTGGCTGGTGGATTTGAACTTCAGGACTTTCAGGTAATGCAGTAAGCCACCAGGGCTTCTTTCTTCTCGAGTTTAGAAGCGAGAATATTAGGCAGCCGGTTAGAATCTCCACAAGGGAGTTTTCAATTGAACTGAGGGTTTCTAACACAGAAGAAACAATCCTCCTATATTTACAGCCTCAGCAACTTATGCATCCCACTCTCCAAGCATTATCAACTCATTGTAACATGTGTGTGGTCAGTATCAGACTGTAGAAATTTTTAAAAACCTTCAAATTTCTTCATCTTTGGCCTCTGTGGTTTGTGTGCTATTTGGAGTCAAGGTTGTATTGGCTGGTTCTCCTTGTACGTATATGGATAGTACCCAGTCAATGACAGCACTGTGTTTTAAAGACAGATCTTGAAATGATCCTTTTGACAATTAATTTGTCATTCTCAGCATAGTACACTGATTGATTCAAAGTGGCCAGAATCAGTCTATTTCAGCTTACCAATGCCAAGATCACACAATGAACTTGATGAGTTATATTTCATTTTGATAATTTCCTGTTTTCTATGATTCATACTTCATTCATTCATTCTATGGTCCAATAACAACAGGTATTTGTAGCCATGTGTTGTCCTTTTGAATTGAACCACACACACGTGCAACTAAAGGCTGTACAAGCTTTCATCAATGCATGCCATTAAGGTAGATTCTATTTTAAGGATACAGTTCTTCCCCGCTTGTATTTTCAGTATCTTCTGACTTTAGGAGCTCAGCTCCCAGTATTTTATTGGATTCTGTTCTGCTACCATCTATAAGCTTTTCAACTGCTCTTTCTTTTTTTCCACAAGTAGATTGTTAAATCCCTGTTCCTGGTCTTTCTTGAGATGATTGGTAGATTGAGGACTTAAAAAATACTGAAGATAATTTTGAACATTCTCCTGACCCTACGAAGATGCACCACAAATTACTGGCCTAAGTGCATGTAATTGTTGCTATGTACCTTTGAGCCAGAACGAACTCAGAGCTGACACTCCAGCTGGTTTTCAGAGGCAGGGGAGGAGATTATCCATCTTGCTGTCTAAGATCATAATGGAGACCCCCCCCCCCACCAGTGGCCTCCCGGTAAAGAGTTACCAGTAAAGAGTAAAGAGTTAGTGGTCAAAGTCAACCCAACTGTCTATGATTCTAATCCATCTGCTGCCCTTTGGGAGAAAAACGACTAATTTCTTCTTGTGCAATTTGTTGTTGTTGGGTACCATCATGTCAGAACCGACCCGTAGGTGACCCTTAGGTGGGTTTTCGAGGCAGTAATTGCACAGGAAGAGGAAAGAAGCTGCCATTCTTTCTCCTGTGCAGCAGCTGGTGGATTTGAAACTCAAACCTTGGGGTTGCTAGCACAACTCTTTGCTACTAGGCCACAAGAGTTCCCTTCGGTCTCTTGAAAATCCACTGGAGGGTAAGTTATGAGTTAGTTCTAGCTCAAGGGCACCTAACACCAACACTGCCACCACAACCTGCGCAAATGGGGTGTACGTGTGTGTGTGTGTGTGTGTGTGGTGTTAGCAGATCTGAGAATATCATGACCCAACAGAATGTAATGGACAGGGTGTCAAGTGGATGAATAATTCCAACACTAACATCTTCTCTGGCCGAGTAGATGAGTAGCAGGTTGGGAGGGACAGTAACAAAAGATGGCTCTGGCTTTCACACAAGGGGCAGGGCCTGGCCTTCACTCTGGAATGAGTGATTTTGCCACCTGAGAAAGGTTCGGGTATTAGGACAGGTGTATAGGACTGAACTCATCTTTTTGGTACAGAATCTCCTTGGGCAGTAGCTGCTCAGAGACTCAACACTCCAAACATCCCGCAGTCATGTCTTAAAGGCCAGGAGACCCTTCATACCAAAACAGAGAAATGTGACCTGAGGGGGTCTCATGTTAAAACCACTCTTCTACATTCCCCCATTTTTTTCAAATTTGCTTAGAAGTTATTACTTAAGAAGCAATTTCTTCCTCTGGAAAAAAAGTGAGCTGGTCCAAAATGAGGAATGTTTCAGCAATGAGGCAAAGATGACAAATCTGGTCTCCAAAGCTAGAAGATTTTAGTGAAAGATGATTATTTAGCTCACTTAAAAAAAAAAAAAAGAGCAAGCAATTAAACATCTGACAGGACACTAAGGCTGGCCTAGCCTTGGACTGACCACCTGGCCAATCTGTCTTGAAGGAGCGTCAGTTCTGGGAAGAAGGACAGACAGCCTGGAGAAGAGGCTGCGATGCCATTCACAGCTCCTTGGTCTCCCTGTCTGACTGGTGGCCGGCCAGGCCCATGGGCCCAGGCACTGACAAGCAAGCAAAAGCCTGAGCCTGGGACCAAAGCTGGCTTTACGGGTGTGCCAATGAGCAGGATGGACTCCACGCTGGCCTTAATGTGGGCAACGTGCATCTCAAACATCTTAGTGACTTTTACATAAGGGTCTTTCATTTCATTTTGAAAGGGGCCCTACAAATCACAGGGCTGGTCTTGCTTAGTGCTTTTCGGTACAGGAAATGAACTTACAGTGGACACCCAGATCTTCATGGCTGTTGTGAGATGCCATCTAGTCAAGCACAGCTCACAGTGATCCTATGAACAACAGGCATGAAATCTGCTCTGTCCTGTGCCAACCTCACCGTCTCTGACACACTCGAGCCCACTGCTGGAGTCACTGGATCAATCCACCTGGTTGGGGATCATCCTCTCCTTCACCGTTCCTTCATCTTTCCAAGCATGACATCCTTCTGCAAGGAACAACATTTCCTAACAACATGCCAAAGAGATGAAGCTTTGTCATCCTTGCCTCCAAGGAACACTCTGTTTGCATTTTCTCCAAGACTTATCTGTTTTTTCTTTTGGCAGTCCATGGGATATTCCGCACTCTTTTCCAACACCGCAGTTCAAAGCCATCAATTCTTCTTCTGTTAGCCTTAGTCACTGTCCAGCTCTTCAGCAGCAAAGCAAATGATTAAGACGACCACAGTCTGAATCAATCACACCTTAAGTCCTCCAATTAACGACCTCAGTAATTTGGAGATTCTCCTTAGAACAACTGGTGCCAAGAATAGCGAGTGTAGATTCAAGTGAGATGAACTATTATAACAATGAACTATTATAAACTATTAGAATATGAGAGACCTAGAATTGGAGAATTAAAAGAGAAGAACTCCCTCAGAATTTCTCAAGCTGAAAGAACAGAAAACAAATTCAAGTCCTGAGTTTCAATACTTGAGAGATACAATGGGAAAAAATTTATATGATTCAAGAAGCATCAAAAGAACATGGAAGGAATAAAGAGTCACTGTACCAAAAATCACATGTCAACACGGAAATATTCAGGAAATACCTTGTGGTCAAGAGCCAATGGTAAAGATGGAAGAGGTTCAAGCTACAAGGAAGGCACTGGCAAAATACAAGGCTCCAGAATTAGTGGGATGCCAAGTGACGTATTTCAGATACAGATGTAGTCCTGGACGTGTTCACTACTCTGCCAGGAAATTTGGGGGACAACTGCTTGGTAACCAACTAGATGTGTTCCATATTTGTTTCCACTTCCAAAAAAGGTGGTCCAATAGGTTGCAGTAGTTATTAAAAATGTAATTAAGATCACATGCAAGCAAAATATGGCTGAAGATCACTAAAAAAAAAATGGCTAGCACAGCACATAGACAGAGAACAGCCAGGAGCTTAAACTGGATTTAGAAGAGGCAGTGGCACCACAGATATCATTGCTGATGTCAGATGGATCCTATTTGAAAACAATGAATACTAGGAGAATCTCTCTTTGAGCTTTATTGACTATGAAAGGCATTTGACTGTGTTGTTGTCATTGTTAGGTGCTACTGAGTCAAGTACAAGCCACAGTGATGCTGTCAACAGATCTGAACCCTGTCCTCCTATCCTGTGCTGTCCTCACAATCTCAGACGCCCTCGAGACCATGTGGATCATAACAAAGTATGGCTAACATTGAGAAGAATGGGAATCCCAGAGCACTTAACTGTGCTCATGCGAAACCTGTACCGAGACCAAGAAGCTGTTGTGCAAACACAGCAAGAGAATCCTACAGGGTTTAAAATGAAGAGAGGAGTGTGTCAGAGTCATATCCATTCACCATACCTATTCAATCTCTAGGCTCAACAAATTATTTAAGAAGCTTGATTCTACGAAGAATGTGGCATCAGGATTGGAGGAAGACTCATCAGTAACCTTCAGTATGCGTATGATGGAAGTTGCTTGCTGACAGTGGGGAGGACCCGAAACACTTGCTGTAGAAGATCAAACTCTGCAGCCTTCAATATGGTTTGCATTTCCACATGAAGAAAACAAAAGTCCTCAAACACTGGGCCACTAGGCAGCACCATAACAGATGGAGAAAAGATTGAAGCTGTCAACGACTTCACCTTACTTAGATCCACAATCAGTACAGTTGGTCCCCACAGAGAGGAGATCAGGAGATGTACTGCTGTGGGAGCACAATCTACACGGAGGACGGGGCAAAAGGCAGGGGCAAATGGCAGGATCCAAGGATCTCTGTGTCTTGCACAAAGCAAAAGTAAGAGAACAGCTTTCACATAGGAGCCACCAAAATCAAGAGGATAAGGTCTGAAGGAAGTATTATATTTTATCACCACTAAGATGCCTTCAATCATAAACTCCATTATTTCCTTTACTACCCAGAAAGCTACAAAGGAATCTCGCAATGTGCAGATAACTTCTCCAAAACAACAAACCACCAGAGAAGTCTCATAGTTTAGGAGGCTCCAAGTTCGAGTCCCAGGTACCAGCTCTAGGGAAGGTTCTCTCTCTGGCAATTCTGGAGGAGGGTTCTTGCCTCTGAGCTTCTGCTCCTGGACCATCTTTCGGTGACTTAGTGTCTCTGCTCTTCCATCTGACAGGCACGGCTGGCACAGCACGATAATGTCCTGGGTAAGGTCAATGTCTTGGCTGGATCTGGTGTTCCTCACTTGACCTAAGGCCTATGGGCAGAGGCAAGTGGAAGATCCTTTCATCCTTGCCTCTCCTTGTCTGCTGTGAGCCTAGGAGCTGTCAGTATTGTCTGGTGGAAGTTCAAGGCCAGCAGGGTCTGGTGGAAGTTGAAGGTCAACAGAATCTGGTGGAAGTCAAAAGGTTGGGATTCTACCTGAATGAAGATGGTGGAGACAGGTGAAAGATCCATTTTTTCCCTTGCTTCATTTTGCCTGCAGCCTTCAATATGGATTGCTTCTCAACATCAAGAAAACAAAGATTCTCACTACTGTACTGATAGGCGACGCCAATTTCTTACTTGGACCCCCATCAACACCCTTGGTACCAGCAGTGAGGAGACCCGGAGATCTATTGCCCTGGGAAAATCTGCAGTCAGGGACATCTCCAAATTATTGAGGGATAATGATGTTATTTTAACACGAAGGTGAGCCTGATTCAGACCATGATCTTTTCAATCACGTGCTGTGGTGCTGAGAGCTGGACAATGAATAAGGATGACAAAGAAGTGATGCCTTTAAACTATGGTGTTGGAGAAGAGTATTGAACGTCCCATCACAAAAAATCAGACATGTTTTAGAGAAGGTGCAGTCAGAACGCTCCCCAGACACAAGGATGGCAAAGCTTCATCTCACAGACTTTGGACATGCTGTTAGGAGAAGCTATTCCTTAGAGAGGGACATCATGTTTGGAAAGGTGGAGGGATGGTAAAGGAGAGAAACTGGGTGGTCTGACACAGTGACTGCAGAAATAAACTCGAATGCGTTAGAGTGTGTGTGGTTGACACGGGATAGGACAAGGTTGAGATCTGTTGTTCATAGGGTCACTATGAGGTACATATGCCTCAATATCACCTGACAACAACAGCCCATAAAGCAAACAGGCTGCTGATGGTTACTGTAAAATGTCACAGATTATCAGAAACACTCTAATGTGAGAGTGTGACTTTAAAAGTACACATCTCCAAATTACAAAATGTCATATTATTTTGATATCAGTCAAGTTCTTACAAAACCTAAAATCACTTAGGTATTAATTTACTCCATTATGTTTCAATAATAATTATAAAAATGCCTTTCACTCTTCCATCTTAACAAAACGAGGCAGTAATAAAATGGGAAGCAGGAGTGACATCTACTTCCTAAACCACATGCCTCTGGAAACTCTATGAACTTTGAGAAACAATGATAGGTATATAGAAAGACTTCAGGTCTTTTGTTCACAGGGTTGGTATGAGTTGTGCTCGACTCAATGTCAATCAATCAACAACAACAACAACAATAAACCATTGCTGCCTTTCTTGATTAAAAAATCACTTTGAGGGCCTGGTGGTGTGGCCATTCATGTCCCCAGGGAGCAGAGAAGGACTCTCAGGTGGGATTCTGGATTTGGGAAGTGTTCCTGCACTTTGCGCACTGATGCTCTATATAAGAGCTACTGTTTGCTGCCATAAGCCTCTTAGAAGGCACAGAACTGACACTTCACATAAACAGCCCTTAGAGGAATCTCAAAGGGAATTTTCAAAAAGCTACTGCAAGCTGGTGGCAAATGACAAAAGCCATATCATGAGAGCCCTGCCCTGCCCTGCCCAGTGACCTGGCCCCTTGAGAAAAGGCCGGTGTCCTCACCCAGTCCTGCGGTGTTTACTGGCTATTACGTCTCAGTTGCTGAGGGACAAAGAAGCAGTGAAGTGAGAAGGACATGGTTCCTTTTGCTTGGGGGTGGCCACCTCTGCCTCCAGGTTATGTGAAGAAACTGAGCATGCATATTATGCCCCTGGATAATACTGTGAATGCCTCTTCAAGTTGAGATGCCCCACTGACGAATCCATATCTCAGCATTTCTGGTTGAACATGAGTCTCCAGGGAGTGCAAAAAGTTGAAGTACTTTGCTGTTAATCCAAAGGTTGGAGGTTCAAGTCCACCAAGAGGCACCCTGGAAGAATGTCCTGGACCAGCGCTCTATTTAATTATTCGTCAGCCACGGGAAGTCCAGTGGTGTACAGGCCACTGTGATGTACACAGGAACGCCTGGATCAGACGACGCCACGGTGATCCGTTTGGTTTCTGTGGTCTTGTAGTAGGTCTTATGCATTTGGCCACACTGAGTCAGAGTCAATCTGCTAGAAGTTAACAACTAGAACAGCAATCTACTACTACTTCGCTCATAAAATTTAGGGAGTATTATTTAAGTGCAGAATGATATTCCAAGCATTAGTCTTTGATAACTGCTATTTCCTAGACATGCCAAGCTTTACTCTTTGCTGAATTAAGTTCAACTTCACCCGTAACCTCATTATATACTAAGTTAACTTCATTCCTATATTTTTCCCCCTAGGTGGAATACACATATTTTTGCATCCTTGTCTCTAGCTAAAGTTCAAATGAGTAAGACTCATTATCTCTCCCAGCTATAAAAAGTTCCACTCTTAACTTAAAATGAGAGACTCAAACTCTGGTGTATGAGAAACCACTTACCTGGCTTTAAAAAGTGTGTTTAGTAAAACTAGGGGAGAGTGTATGTTCATAAAAAGAATGTACCTAGAGACTCCATTTGTCTCTACTCATCTCTCAAAGCCAGCTTAAATGCACCAGCCCCTAATTAAGAGTGGCGTCCTCTCATTCTGGCTGTGGCGTGGAGTTCTGAACAAGGTGACAGCAGTTTAAATCACATTACTCACCCGCAGGATCCATTATACTCAAATTTTCCCTGATTCAATTGCATCGCTAAATCTGTCAAGAGACAAAAATAATTTAGCTCTTCGTCTCCCTGGACAAAGACGATCCTGACAAGGTAATTTCAAACTATAAATCAGCTTGCTGACCTCTACGGCACCAGAAGATATCACAGGGTCTGCTTAAGGCCTTGAGGCGTACAAGTCTCTGCTCAACCCTAAAATTTAGCCTTCATATTTAAATAAATAGCCTAAAATGTGTTTTCACAAGACCATGTTAGAAATATTAATTCCCAACCTCCCATACTTGCGTTAAAAAGCAGATTCAATATATAAGACACAACGATTATCTAGTTAGTGCTAATAATGCAAATGGTTCACAAAAGAGGACTTCAACAAGAGGAACTGACACACAGTGACTGTAACAACTGGTAGAGCTTGGCAGGAGTTGTGAGAGTGGCACAGGTCAGAGACAGGTTCTGCTCTGGTGTTCACTGGGTCACTACGTGTTGTGGATGACTGGGCAATCTCCTCCTATGCGATTTATTGTGTCTGAAAACCCGCTGGAGGATCTGCTACCGGTTGGTTCCGACTTGACAGTACACAACAACAACAATAAATAGATAACTGTCCAATCTGTCACTATTGGAGAATTTTGGACTTAAAATAGAGGAGAAAAACAATGGTGGAATGTTACTGGGCCTTATGACATGCCAGGAAAGAGAACACTGGAGACAGACACACCTGGAGGCTAAATCATATTAGAAATAAATGATAAAGCACTAGGTAAGATTTACACATGGCCTAGGACCTTGCTCCTGGTGAGAACTCTTCCACGGGGGTATATATTATTAGCAGGACATGGATTATAATTTGCCCCTTGCATTTGCATTTTCTGCTTACCAAGAAATAGGAAATAAAAGAAATAAAGAAATGGATGGATTTTTATTATTGATGTTTTAAATACGTTGTGGTTAAATCTAATCTTAGGTAATAAACCATAATCTCTTCCAGCAAATAAATTTATTTAGAATCACTTCATCTGTAGTACAGATCACGTAATGAAACACGTGTCGCTGTGAGAAACACTTGTGGGGATCACGGGGTCCACCCTGCACATCTGTGACTCTAGTCCCTGAGGAAGTTCAACCAAGTTGGGACATGTATTCAACTCACATTCAGGACAAAGAGGGATGGGAGTCAACATTTCTCAGCCACTTCAGACAAGAGAGCACAGAATGGGCAGAGACCCTTACAGCGCCATGGGGGTTGGGGGGGGGGGCGCTAGAGAGGTTAATGCACTCAAATTGAGAAGACTGACTCGTGCCTGCGTGCAACAAGCAAAGGGGGAAACCAGGTTCAAGGACAGTTTTCTACCAGATTTAAAGATGAGTAAACACAGACTTCTTGTGAGTGATCTGCTGTTGTTCTGGTAAGTAGAACCGATTCATAGCTGACCCTCAGTAGTTTTTCAGAGGCAGTTAACTTCACGGGATGAGACTTCCCCTCTCATCTCTTGGAGAGCAGCTGGCGGATTTGAACCACGTGCCTTTGTGCCGGCAGCACAGCTCCTTACTATTAAAGGCCCCAGAGCTCCTACAGCCTCGTATTTTGCTTCCTTTAATCTTATCATTGTGATTCTAGGTAGTTAAGCAGATCTCAGATTTATTTTAAATTTGTTTATACATCTATTAAAAAAATGTACTCCTCTCCTAGGGAAAATAAAAGGAAAAAACATTACATATTAGAAAGCTGCCTTTGAGTTGAATGTGGAGGTCACCTCACCCCCAATTCTCATGGTCAACTTGATCACACTGTGTGATTTTTGGTGAGACATTAACTTCATTGTTAATGTCTGCTCCATGCCAACCGTGGTCAGGGGACGTTCCAGAAATCACTGAGTCATACTTGTAGAGTTGTTATGAAGGGTAGTCAATGTGGTGGCACTTAACAACAACAACAACAACAACAACTAGAAGTTACTGTGCAAAGACATCACCATTCTTTGCAAATTATTCTTGTTTAATCCTGTCTTGGGAAACAAGGAAAAACATGTGATTTAAAAGAAGACAAATTAGAAATATTATGACAACATGGGGAACAATGTTCATGGCATTTGTAAAATCAATTTTAATCTAAACCCAAATGTATTCTCCGTCACTGCTGTTTTTCTGCCCTACTTTGTGTTTTTAATTTCTCACTTTCACACACACCCAATGACACATTGTTTTGCCATATGTCGGCTTTCTTTAAAAAATATCTAAAACCCAGTGACAGCAAATTTTGGCATGCATGGTCCCACCAAAGGCTTCCTGCGGAATCTGGGGTCACTGGACATTCGTGCCTACCTGGCGTTTGATAGTTCAGCGAAACCATCTGACAGCCAGCGTTCCAGAAAATTTGAGGCATGTAATTACTGGAATCCACGCGGCCTCCCTTGGGGTAAATGCGACTCATTTGCCGTTTGTTATAACTATGTTAACTTATTAAGGAAAACAGGAAAAAGGAGTAAGATGTCAGAGAGGAAGAAATAGCTAAAGCAATCAAGGTTTGAAAAAACAAATACAAAGAAAATGCTGGCAATTTTCATAAATATGAATACAATAGAAATAATGCTTAAGAGAAAAATCACGTTTGTACCTTAATGGAACAACTCACACTTAGACAGAATTTTGGATCTGCCATCTTTCACACTGTATTATGTAAAGAATCAGAATGATACACCAGATATTGAACCCTCTTAGGGGTTCCTGTTCAGTTAAAAATGCACAGACCACTCATTGTTCTCAACACTTAAGGATACTTCACAAATTCAATTGCATGTGTCTTCAAGTAGCCTAGACCGACCGACTCATTAAAAGAAGACATGTTATAATGGATATTGCGTTCTGGAAAGAAAAGCAAAGATTCATTACTAAATTCTGTCATCGAACCCTCACACAAACACAAGGCAAAATTATAACAGCATCCTGAACCACAAAGCTTGAGACGCAGATGTATTATGATTTTAGGATATGCTGACATTCATCTCCTGTGTCCACGAATGCTCTGTGGATGGAGGCATGGCTGCCTTGACATTAAAAGGAGAAGGATTAAGTTTTGAGCCATGAAACAAATTGTGAATTAAGAAACGTAGTTCACGACTGGTGGGGGTGGTAGAAGAAAAGGTGGTGACGTGGACTCAGTGCTGGTGATGGTGGTGGTTGAGGAAGTGGTGATGGTAGTGGAGGTGGGAATGGAGGTGGACGTGGTGGGAGAGGTGGTGATGGTGGTGGGATTGGAGGTGGAGGTGGGAGAGGTGGTGATGGTGGTGGGATTGGAGGTAGACGGTGGGAGAGGTGGTGATGGTGGTGGAAATGGGGGTGGTGGGAGAGGTGGGAGAGGTGGTGGAGGTGGAAGTGCAGGTGGTCACAGTGGTGGTGGTCGAGAAGGAGGCTTAGTGGTCAGGGTAAAAGAGATGGTGGAGGTGTTAGTAGAGGAGGTGGTGGTGGTATGGAGACAGAATGGTGGTGGAGGTGATGGCTTCTCCAGCCACACAGTGATTATGCAGAGTTTTATAATGCATGCTACATTTCTGGAGATCACTTTCTGATTAAAGTAGGTTGGTGAGAGCAAATGGAACGTGAGAATCTCAGGGCGAGTGCTCACAAATGCAGTCTCTCAGAGCCACCCTGTGGATGATAGGAGAACAACGCAGTGCCACTGCAGGCCAACAACAAGGCCTCTGCGGGGCTTGGAATAAAAATAAGGTGAGGTGCAGCTGCCCCCAGAGAAGAAAGTGGTGACAAATTAGACCAGAGCTCAACAGCGTAATAAAAGCAGACAAAAAGGCTATTGTGTTTAACCTTTGGTGTTACCTTCAGCCACATTGAAACCCTGGAACTTTACTGGCTGCGCGTAGTTGATCATGGTGGATAAATACGGATGGATGTTAGTGGTAGCACCTACGTATTTATAAGATGCCATCCACGCCTGCTCATCTTCCACAGTGACCAGGCCCTGCAAGTAACAAAGGGCATAAATGTCTATGACTTCAGCGGGACTTACAAATATACGCTACAGACTTCCTCACAGAGTGGAGTCTACACACACACACACACACACAGAGAACAATATAAGACTTTCCTCCTCAATTCATGCTAATGGGCAATTTCAAAAGTTAATACTTATTGCAGCTCTAAATAACACCAGAGGTAAAAAGAAAATATTCTATCTATTGCACATTTTTACATTTAAAAAGAAACTTAATGGATTCTAGGAACCATGCCGACTCTCAGAGCAATTCCATGAACTGTGTACAGTAGGTACTATTAGCCATCTTTTCCTATGTTGGAGGAACCCAAATAGAACATAATTTTTTAAACGTTTATTCTTAAATAATCTGGCCCATCACACTGTTGTTGTAGGTGCTACTGAATTGGCTTGAACTCATAGAGGCTCTATGTTTACCTGCTGGAAATCTTGGCTTCGCCCGTATGATCCTCACAAGCTCTGTTGGACTTATGCCCAATGTTGCAGTCCCTGTAAGGCCATCTCACTGAGGGTCTTCTCCTTTGATGACCTACTTTTCCAGGCCCTTTCCAAGGTCTGGACCCTCCTGACACATGCCCAAAGTCTCACCAACTTTATCGACAAGGAGCACCCTGGACACGTTTCTTCCAAGACAGATCTGTTTGGTTTTGTTTTTTGGTTGTTTTTTTTTTTTTTAGTCCATAATGTATTCAATACTCTTTACAACACAATCCAAAGGGTTCAAGTCTGTCGTTTTTATTCATTGTTCAACTTTCAGACATACAGCAAATGAAGCAAGTGAAAATATCATGGTTTGGGTCAAGCACCTCTATCTTTAAAGGGAGACTCCTGCTCTTAAGTGCTTTGGAGAAGACCTGGACAGCAAATCTGCTAATAGTGTGTTTTGCTTTAATTTCCTGACAACCGCTTCCCTAGGGGTTAATTAAATCCTTGAGAACTTCAATCTTATGCCATTAATAATGATGTTGTCTACCAGTCCAATTAGAAGGATTTTTGTTTTCTTGATACTGAAGTTTTTAGTCTCTGATCTTCTTCAGTGTTTCACGTCCCCTTCATTTTCAGCAAAGAAAATGACGTTATCTGTACAGCTCTGGTGGCCTAGTGGCAAGAAGCTGCATTGTAATCCCGAATTCCCGAGGTTCAAGGCCACCAGCTGTTCTGTGGGAGGAGGATGGACAGTCTCCTCCTGTGCAATTAACTACCTCTGAAAACCCACCAGAGGGTCAGCTATGGGTCACTTCTGACTCGACGGTACTCAAAAATAACATACAACATAGAGTCTTCCAATTCTTCTTTTAAAACTCCAGTGTCTCAGAATTTTTGCTCAGCATGCATATTGTAAAGGTATAGTGAAAGGAACAAATCCTGATGCAGATTTCTCCCGATTACACCTCGTTCCTCTGTTCTGTTCGAACTTTTGCTTCTTGATCTAGGTACAAGTTCTTCTAGAGTACAATTAACTGCTCTGGAATTCACATTCTTCTCAACGTTATTCATGAATTTATTATGATCTTCAGGGTCAAATCCCCCTGTACAGACAATAAAATACAAGTACACATCTTTGTAGGGAGCTCTGGTGGCGTAGACCATAGGGAGCTGTGCTGTTAATACCAAGGTGGTGCCTCTCCAATGGTTCTATTCCAGCTGGGGCTCTCAGGGCAAAGATGAGCAATTTTATATCATGCAATTTACATGTGCAATTTACCTCAGGACATGTGCTGCAGGATCAGCTATGACCTCGTGCAGACTCAGCTGCCGTGGGTTTGGATCTGAAAGCATCTGTGGTATTTTCTGCTTTCCGTAAAGATACCACTCACATTGATAATGATATTTCATACTTCCCAGTCTCCTCTATATCAAGTTTGAATATATGGCAAATCCTTTTTTTTCTTTTATTTTAAAGTTTTTATTGATTTTTAATTATACCAGTTCATTTACAAAATCTGAAGACATTGTTTTTCAGACCATATTCTTCCAATTTCCCTCATCCCCCATTCATGAAATTGTACAACCTCATGATTCTTTTTTGATGTATTGCTCCATCTCAGTAATTTAAAAATTATCTTCAGCAAGATTTTATTTGAATATGATATTAATGATAATTTCTACATTCTATTGGATCACTTTTTTTTTTGGAATAAGAACAAATATGGATCTCTTCCAGTCAATTAGCCAGGCATCCATATTCCAAATTTCTTAGCATGAAGGTGTGACCACATGCAGGGCTGCATCTGTTTGCTGAAAGACCTCAGCAGTATTCCAGTTCCCGCATCCTTGATTTTTGCCAATGCCTTCAGCGAAACTGGGACTTCTCCCTTCAGTGCCATTGGTTCTTGATCATCTGCTACTCCTTGAGCTACTGTAGTGCTGAGCAATTCATCTGGGTACAGTGGATCTGGTTTTCTTCCATCGTCTTTTGATATTCCTGTGTCAGTCAGTATCCTGTCTATTGCCGCCAAGTCAGAATCGACTCACAGCTGACCCTCTAGTGGATTTTCAGTGTCTGGCAGGAGACTGTCTGTCCTTCTCCCTTGGAGTAGCTGGTAGATCCAAACAGAGTACCTCTGCGTTGGCAGCACAGCCTCTACCCACGAGGTCTCCAGAGCTCCCTGTTCTGTCCACAGAAATCCTCAGTATCACAACTGGAAGGCTGAAGTTTTACTTTAATTCTTTCCATTTGAGAAATGTCAAAGCTGTTCTTCCCTTTTGGTTTTCGAACTCCAGGTTTTGTACATTTCTTTATAATACTTTGCTTTGTCTTCTTGAGCTGCCTGTTCAAATCTTCTATTCAGGTCTCTTATTTCACCATTTCTTCCTGGTGTGTTAGCTTCTCTCCATTTGAGAGCAAGCTTCAGAATGCCTTCTGACATCCTTTGTCTTTTCCTTCTTCCCTGTCTCTTTAACAACCTTCTGCTTTCCTCATGTACACTCTATCTCTGATGCTATCTCACAGTTACGCTGTCTCTGGTGGTTTGCATCCAAAACATCTATTCATTAGATTGTTTTTGTATTTAAGTGGGATAAATTCAAGGTTGTATTTTGGCTCATCTGGACTTGTTTTAATTTTCTTCAGCTTCAATTTGAACTTGCTTTCTACCATCTCTTTCCACAGATACAGCACAATTTGATTCCTGAGCACTCCATGTGGTGAGGTTCATATGGACATTTGCCGTTCATGAATCTTTTTTTTTCTTTCTTAAAAAATGTACTTATAATTAATAAATAATTGATTGATCTCTACCTATGACACTTTAAAACTGCATTAATTCACATTAAATAAAACTAAAAAAATCCTTCTTTGAAAAATCTACAAGACTGACATAAGTAAAGCCTTCAAAAGTAGTCAACATTTTGTAAAAAACTTTGAAAATTTAAATTTTCTGCATTGATCAAATATAGCTTCATAAATAGATCAGTTACAATAATCAATTCTCTAGGGGAAAATGATCAGAACGCCTGTTTGTCTCAATTGTTAATCTGGGTTCTCTGAATCATTAAATCTCTAAATCATTCAGCCTATAAAAAATGTGAGATAAACAATTAACTAATATGAACTGTTAAATGTAATCTCATTTTATGTATGCCCTGATTCTTCAAAATAATGGCAGGTGTTGTGTTTTATTCCTTTCTTGTTTGTTTGATAGTTATAAACAACACTGTACACACATACACGCACACACACATGCGCGCACGTGCGTGCACACGCGCACACTCGCTTGTTGTTAGGTGCTGTTGAGTTGAGAATGACTCATAGCAACCCTATGAACAACAGCTCTGAACCCTGTCCTGTCCTGTGTCATCTTCAGCATCTCTGACACACTTGCGTTCATTACTCGTCACCATGTCCATCCATCTAATTGAAGATCTCCCTCTCCTTCATGCACCCTCCATCTTTCCAAACATGATGTCCCTTTCCAAGAAATAACTTCTCCTAGTTACATGCCCAAAGTACGTGAGATGCAGCTTCACCATTCTTGCCTCCAAGGAGCACTCTGGTCGCACTTTTCCCAAGACATAGCTATTTGTTCTTTTGGCAGTCCATGGAATATCCAGTGCTATTCTCCAGCACCACAACTCAAAGGCATCCATTCTTCTTCTGTCATCCTTATTCACTGTTCAGCTCTCAGAAGTATAGCAAGTGAATGAAAAGACCATGACTGGAATCAGACACACCTTAGTCTTCAAACTGGCATCATCGCTCCATAGTAATTTGGGGAGGTCTCTGATAGTGGACCTGCCCAAAGCAATACGTCTTCTGATCTCCTGACTGCTGGTACTAAACGTGTTGATTGTGGATCCAAGGTGAAAGTGTTAGTAATTTCAAATATGCTCAACTCTGTATGTGCAACCTCATTAAAGTCAGCAATTATGTAAAATAAAGATCAGAGTTTTACCTACAGATCAAATGGTGAAAAGACCGAGGACCTGAAGATTAAGCAACCTTAGAGCCACTGAACTTATAACTACAACAGTGAAGGTCATTTGGCTTCAAAACTTTAAGAAATTATAGTATGAAAGACAGGCATGTACTCCTTAATATTTTGCGAAAAGATTGTGATAAGATTGACTCCGCTGGAATGGATAACCTATTGTTGTTATGTTCCATTGAGTCAAATATGACTCGCAGAGACCCTATGAAGAACCTATCTGAACACTGTCCTATCCTGTGTCACCCCACAGTCTCTGACACACTCAAGCCCACTGCTGCAGTCACCATGTCAACCCACTTGGTTGAGGGTCTTCCCCCTCTTGGTATGTGTTAAAAGTATGTGAGAGCAAGCTTCATCTTCTTTGCCTCCAAGGAGCACTCTGGCTGCACCTTCTCCAAGACATATAAATTTGTTCTTTTGGCAGCCCATGGGATATTCAGCATTCTTATCCAATACTACAGTTCAAAGGCATCAATTCTTCTGTAATCCTTCATCACTGTCTAGCTCTCAGATGCATAGCAAGTGACTGAAAAGACCAAGGCCTTAATCAGGCCCACCTTAGTCCTTAAACTGCCATACTTGGGGCATGCTGCAAGGAGGGACCAGTCTTTGGAGAGGGATGTCATACTTGGGAGGGTGGAGGGGCAGCACAAGAGAGGAAGACACTGGATGAAATGGACTAATTCAGTAACTGGGGTAATGGGGGTTGGTGTGTTAGAGACAATGAAATTGGCTCAAGTTAGAGCAGGGTTTAGGGCTGTTGTACATAGAGTTGCTATGGGTTGCAAGGGACTTGACAGAACATAACAACAATAACACCACCTCAATAATTTGGAGAGGCCTCTGCATACAGACTTTCCCAGTGTAATGGTTCTTCTGACTCTTGGTACCAAGTGTACTGATTGTGGATCCCAGTAAGATGAAGATATTAATGATCTCAATTCTTTCTCCATCCATCATGATGTTGCATAGCGGTGCAGTGGGAAGGACCTTTGTTTGCTTGATGTTAAGATGCAATCCATATTGAAGCTGCATTGTTTAACCATCTGAAGCAAGTGCTTGAAGTCTTCTTCATGTTCAGCAAGGAAGGGTATGTCATCTGCATTACGAAGGTTATTGATAAGTATTCTTCCAATCCTAATGCCACATTTTTCTTCATAAAGTCTAGCTTCTCAGAAAATTTGTTCTCATACTAAATAGGTATGAAAAAAGGATACAACACTCATGCAAACCTTTCCTAATTTTAGAACATGCAGTGTTCCCTTGTTCTTTTTGCACAAGAGCCTCTTGGTCTAGGTCTCACACGGGCTCAGTCATGTCTTCTGGGATTCCCATTCTTCTCAATGTTAGCTATAATGTTATGATCCACACAGTCAAATGCTCTTGCATAGTCCATGATGCACAAACAGGCATTCTTCTTGTATTCTCTGCTTTCATCCCAGATCCATCTGACATCAGCAATGATATCCCTGGTAACATGGCCTCTCCCAAATCCACCTTAAACGTCTGGCAGTTCTCTGTCGATGCTTTCTTCTAGTTGTTTTTGAAAGACTATCAGTCATTTTAAGTTTTCAATTCCATTTGCTTTATGTAGCCCTCTTCTAGGAATGAAATATTTAACTCTACTTAAGAAAATTCTTAACATTTGTTTGTAGGGAAAATACATTTAGGAAATGATTAGGAGAAATGATTTAGGTCTACGTCTCTTACTTACCTGCCTCTTCTTCTGCTGGTCTTACCAGGATTAAAGCATTGTTATCACTTGCGATGAATTCCTTTCCTTGAAAACTATTATAATTAGATATACCAAGCACATAAATATTTTACCTATAAACAATAAGCCTGATGTTCTGTGGGGGGAAGAAGGGGTAACTACAGTACTTTGCACAAAATGTGCACTTTAAAGCAAATCAGATATGGGTTAATTAGAGCAAAATGCATAATTCAATTATTTTGCTACCTTTTTGTTGTTTTCATGTTCAAGATCATCTGAAACCTAAATTTAAAAAAGAAAATAACATTTACATCTCCAAAAGTCAACATCCTAAGTTTACTGCTTACTCATATAAGTATTTCTCTAGATCTATGTAAGCATGTAAATACATTCTGTGGTCTGTTAGGAACTGAATTGTGTCTCTCAAGGTATATGGTGAAATGCTAACCTTCTCTGAATGCAAATGAGATCTCGTTTGGAAGTAAGAATCTTTGAAGGTGTTCTCAGTTAACAGAAATTCATCTTGGACTAGAGAATGTCCGAATGCAGTAGAAACGTTGTCCTTATGAAAGAAGAGAAGATACAGGAGAGAGGATACACAGAAGGCAGACAAGGATGTGAAGACGGAGGCCGAGATTCCAGGGATGTAGGTACAAGCCAAGGAATGCCCAGAATTGCCAACACCAACACCATCAGGGGAGAGCAAAGGAAGCACCTTCTTGAGTCTTAAGAGAGAACCTGATATTTTCTGATATATACTCTGATTTATTGGATTTAGACTCCGAGCCTTTAGAAGCACACGGGAAACGCGGGCACTCTCCTCTTATGTGATGTAAACCCGCTGGACGGTCAGCTATGAGTCAGTTCCAACTTGATGACACCTAACAACCACCACCTCGAGAACTGTGGGAGAATGCATTTGTGTTGCTTGACCCACCTGCTTTGTGGGAATTTATCCAGAAGCCCTAGGAAACAGATACATGGTACACGGCGTGGTATCGATTTCTGTGCACGGCTGACCCGTCTTTACCCTTTTGCTTCTGCAATTCGTATTCCCTCCCTCTCATTAATCTCCGTTTTGGAACTTGTTTTATTTTATAGTGCATTTATGATGAAGCATCACTGTGGAGTGATACAATTAGTTGAGGTCTATTCTCTGCACTCTGTACTAAAATCCCATCAGATTTCGTCTTCTGGAGGGCAGAAAGTAAGTGTGTATGTCCACTCTTCTAGATTCCCGAGGTCTCAACTGTGCCATGGTGAAAAAAATAGCTCTAGTTTTTAATTGGCTGGTAGGTGAAAATATTTCTATGCTTACTTTACTTTAAGAAGGTGATACTTCCCTTCCTGGTTCTCTAATGAGGATCTGGCTGGGATAATTGGGGTCATTTTCCTTTTAGCTTCTGCAGGCTTATTCATCTTTGCTGTGGGGATGTCTCTGTGGTATCCTCCCCACCCAGCTCCAGTAATACAGCCAGTGGTAATATTTTAAAAGCCCTGGCCAGCTGGGCAGTGGTCAATACTGGACATGATTAATGAGTAATTTAGTGACTCTTTAATTTCCTTGTCTATGTCTCAAAGGCAGATGTCAATTCCAGCCCCCACTGAACGGCTGTGTCCTTCCACGCAATTTAGACGGAGGAAAAAAGCCACCAGATCCTTTGTGGCTGGCTGTCACAGTTCCAGGGCTTTCCTGACTAGCAGCTGCTACCCCGAGAGTCATGACAGAGGGGGGAACACAACAAGATCGCTGACCTTCTTGACGCTGTTGGCAACTGCTTCCTTGTGACTCAAGTCATCAAGTTCATGTCCAAATTTGTATTCAGGGTGAGCTTCCTCCTCTTGGTCAGCTGCATGGGAAACAAAAGGAGAGTCTATGAGCCAAGTAACTGCCAAACAGCCAGGCCTTGTCTGTGATCTCAGGAAGAACAAAAAGCACGTCTAGATGGAAAGGAGGCTCCAGGAAAATGCAAACACTCAGATGGGCAATTTTCTCAGGTAAATTTATCACTAACTTCTTAACTATTCAAGGTCAAGGATCACATTCTGTATCTTTTTCTGGGTCTGCTACATGTAACATTGTGTTTAATATTAAGATTTCCCCCCGCCCATGCCAGTAGAACATTAACCCTAAAGAGGAAAACCTCAATTATGTCTGTTTTATTTCTGACTCATAAAACAAGAGGTAGATAAAGAAAGTATAATTTGATAATTTTGAAAGTGATATTAAAATGTCTGCTTGATTATTGGTGATATAATGACTTGGGAACCAGAAGAAGTGTGACACAAAAAAGAAAGGCCTTAAAGAATGTTTACTGCTTTGTAAACTATTTGTCAAGGGTGGCTTCTTGTTGTTAGGTGCCGTTGAATCAAGTATGACTAGTGGTGACCCTATGAACAAAGGATCTGAACCCTGACTTCTCCTGTGCCATCTTTGCACTTCCTGACGCACTAGAACCCACGGCTGAAGTCACCATGTCAATCCACCTGGTTGAGGGTCTTCCTCTCCTTTGCCGACCCTATAACCTTCTCAGCAATATGTCCCTCTCCCACGGATAGCACCTCTTAGCAACATGTCCAAAGTATGTGAGGTGAAGCCTCATCATCCTTGCCTCCAAAGAGCACTCTGGCTTCAACCTCTCCAAGATATATCTGTTTGTTCTCTCAGCCTTCCATGGGATGTTCAGTGCTCTTCTCCAATGCCACAGCTCAAAGCTTAGGTTTTAAAAATTCTGCATTTGAACCCTTGTATTCACACTACCAAGGGAAATGGAAGTAGGGTATTAAATAAAAATTCCAGGATCCACCCAAGGCTTTTGGTGGAAGAAGGCTCACTCACACAGGTGTGGGACCTGGAGTCAGATGATCACCCCTGTGCAGGAGCTTCCAAGAAGGAATGTGCCTAAAACAGCAGGATCCAGAGAAACCCACAGGGCTTATGAATAGTGATCAAACCTGAAGTCACAACGTCACAGCACAGTGCAGGAAAGAACTGTATCACTAAAAAGAAGAAATAATGCTGAGTACGACCTCAAAGGGAAATCAGAAGAATCCTAAGACTAATTAGTGGTATTTTTAAAATGCATGTACAGAGTGAAAAATGCAACAACCAGAATGAATGAATGAACATTATTTTGGTTAATTCTACTATACATCTCATTGCTTCTGACATTGAATGTACACTTTACTTGATTTATCATATCATTAATTTGAAGCATTTCTTCATTGTTGTTGTGTGCCTTCAAGTTGGAACCAACTAATAACTGACCGTCCAGTGGGTTTTCAGAGGCAGTAAGTTGTGCTGGAGGAGAGTGCCCATCCTTCACCCCTGGAGCAGCTGGAGGCTTTGAACTGTTGCCTTTGGATTGCCGTACAGCTTCTTACCAGTAGACCACCAGCGCTCCAGTGGTCTCTTTCCACTGACAGTGTCTTGGAGTAGAACGTTCTTGGGGGACTCCTCTTTGTGAGGTGGAACGGCACATTGACACGGTGACAGCCACAATGGGCTCTAGTGTGTCATGAAGCATGAGGATCACACACGACAGGACAGGGCTCAGATGTGTTGTGTACTGGAACAGTATGGGTTGTACTCAACTTGAGGATACCTAACAACAACAACATCATCACCACCACCACCACCAACAACAACATTATAGCCATGGAAAGTAGGTATTAGTGAAGTAGAAACACCCTCCTCCCCTGGAGCTGACATTCTGAAAAGGGTAAGAATTAAACTGAAAACAAAATAAGAACAGCACACTAGACAGGAAGTGGATTTGTGGACCTAGACGATGTCTGAAGATAATCTAGTTGATAATCCGTCCTTTCACAGACAAGGTAAAAGATTCAGAGAAGGGCCTGCCTTCTGAATGGTCAGGGAGTAAGACGCTGACCCGGAATTCAGCTTCTCCATCACTCCCTTTCAATGGTGTTTGGATATTTTTCTTGGATTCTGGACATTGCTACCATCATTATTATACTTTCATTCCATATAGGTCTGTCTAGTCTTAACTTTCCGACAGATGTAAAGTACTTAAGACAAAGGGGTTGTTCCATGCATCTGGTAGGCAATTTATTATTGTTGTTGTTAAGTGCCACCAAGTCAACGATGGTTCACAGCAGCCCTGAGAATAATGAATCTAAACCCCATCCTTCTTTGTGCCATCCTCATCATCTCGGCCACATTCCAGCCCACCATTATGGTCACTGGATGTCCTTTTCTGATGACTGGCTCCCTCCTAACAACATGTCCAAAGTATGTCAGCTGCAGTTTCACTATCCTTGCCTCCAAGGAGCACCCCCAGCTGTGGCTTTTTCAAGACATATCTTCTGTCCTTTTGATGACACAATCTTGCTTGCTGAACGTGGAGAGAACTTGAACTACTTGATCAGACACATGATGCAGCTCTCAATATGGATAACATCCCAACACCAAGAGAACAAAAATCCTCACCAGTAGACAACTTCATGACAGATGAAGATGAAAGAGAAATTTGTCAGTGATTTCATCTTAATTAGATCCACCATAAAGACCCTGGCACCAAAGGTTGGAAATCAAGACATTTTGGCAATGGGAAAGTTTGCTGTGAAAGGCCTCGCCAAAGTGCTAAAGAGCAAGGATATCAGCTTGAAGACTAAGGTGCGCCTAATCCAAACAAGGGTCTTCTCAATTACTTGCTATGCATATGCACTTAGAAAATAGATAAACATGACAAAAGAAGATTTGATGCCTCTGTTGTGGGGTTGAAAATGATCTTAATAGCTATTTTTAAAGAGCTGTATGCATAAAGTTTTATTCTCTCTTGGAAGAGAGAATACTCAAAGTGTATATGTGGACACAACCACAAGATACAACTTGTAGTGTTCCACATAGCTTGTCTTACAGCCCTGAACTATTCCTTTTTGGAATCTACACCCCATGAAAACTCCTGAACACATTTACTACTTATTGAGAAGCCTCTACTACTCTCTGTAACCCCCTGAAGTGCCCCTCTTGAAGCATGCTTGGTCTTCCCTTGACTTCTGTGTGTATGTATTTAAACCAGAGACTGGAGTCACTCCACGATCATGATCCATGATGCCAGTACACTAGGATCTTGTGTCACCAGCATAATGACAGCCAACTGGTCACCAGAAATCAGAGCTTCCGAATCACATCCGTCAACTGGTAGAAGTGTCTGGAAGCTTCTAGAACAACTGCGGTGGGTTATTCTCCCCTCCAGGAACATTCCTTCCTGTCTACTATCCCATGAGGCCAGTTATGCTAAGATTTAGTAAAAATCTCAAGTATATTTTGGAACAACAGGCGAATATGTAGTGGAAGGTACTGTGAGGTGATTTTGCCATTTTTAATCTATCAAAATAATTAAGGCTGTTTAGAATCATCGAGGCCAAAATCAAATACACTGCCACTGAGTTGATTCTATTTCGTGGACCCTTCTTGGGGATTTCGGAGCTGTAAATCTTTAGGGAAAGAAGCAGCGTATCATTATCTGATGGGGCAGGGGGTGGGCTGGAACTGCTGACTGACCTCAGTTAGCAGTCCAGTATGTTCTGCACGACACCACCAGGGTTCTGTGAGTGGGAGCATGGTGGCCCTCATTTTAGATTCCTGTGTGTGTTTGGGAAACTTTGTTATGGTGACTGAGTGTACAGTGTAGTTGTGCTGTTAACCTAAAGGCTTGAAGTTCAAACCCACCAGCTGCTCTCAAGCTATGTGGTCTCCGCCAGTAAATATTTAGGGTTCTAGAAACCAAGGCAACATCAGGATGGATGGTGAAGAGATTGAGATTGTACACAGCTTTAGTTTGCTTGGCTCCACAGTCAACACTCTCGGCACCAGTAGCCAGGAAATTAAAAGGCGCATTGCCATGGGAAAGTCTGCTGTTAGGGACCTCTCCAAAGTACTGAAGAGCAATGGTGTCTCTCTGGAGACTAAGGTGTGTCTGATACAGGCCATGGTCTTCGCAATCACCTGTTATGCATCAGAGAGTTGGACAATGACCAAAGAGGATAAAAGGAGAATTGATGCCTTTGATCTGTGGTGCTGAAGAAGAGTACTGAGAATACCATGGACTGCTAGGAAAACAAACAGATTTGTCCTGGAAATGGTTAAACCGGGTGGCTCCTTGGAGGCAAGGATTCTGAGGCTCCGTCTAACATACTTTGGACATGTTGTGAGGAGAGACTGGTCCTTGGAGGAGGACATCATGCTTGGGATGGTGGAGGGACGGCGCAGGAGGGGAAGGCCCTCTATGAGGTGGATTGATTCAGTGACTGGGATAATCGGGATGGGAGTGTCAGAGACAGTGCAATTGGCACAGGACAGAGCAGAGTTTAGGGCTGTTGTACATAGGGTCGCTATGAGTCGCAAGTGACTCGACGGCACATAACAACAACAACAACAACAGAAACCCAAATGGAGGGATGCTGCGAGGCAGACTTAGCCCAGCGGCAGTGTTATTTTATCATTTATTAGTACTTGAAGGGCGTTACTGTGGGATACAGAAAGAGGTCTGTGATCGTGGAGTCAGATAATCTTGGAATTGCATTTAGCACCTGACAGGTGTGAATGCATGTAGCAATTCTGTGACCTTTCTAGGGTTCAGCTTCTTACCCAAAAAATGAGGGTGATGCCTCCTCCCCTTGTGTATGAAGACGAGATGAGACAGGGATGCAAACCCTTTTCTACTAGTTGGTACAGGAATGGTAGTAGCTGCTGTCATTATTTTTATTAATGTTTATAGTAATAAATAATTAATGTCTACTTTCCCTTGTTAATCTTCTCTTTTGACAGTTTGTTTAATGCTCCAAAGTTCACTGTTGTGGAGTCAATTCTGACTCATAATGACTCTGTAAGATGCAGTAAAACTGCCCCACAACGTTTCCTAGGCTGGGTTCTCTACAGGAGCAGGCTGTCACACAACTTTCTCCATATAGCAGTAAGAGGCTTTGAACCGCTGACCTCTGGATCAGGAGCTGAGCACTGAATCCTTGCAATACCAGGGCTCCTTGTATTGGACTGTAGTATACAACGGGCCAGGAGGGAGGGAGGAGAGAAGCTCAAGCCATGTGAAGTGTACCTTCAGTAGGATGGGCCAGCAGAGCTTAGCCTAGGAGACAGCCAGGGAGCAAGTCTCAGCCATGTGAGTGAGCCACTCTGGCCAACAGGTCCAACTTAACATTCAAATGATTCTCCGTGCCATCTGAGGGTAACTAATGAGAAACTCAAGGGGCTCAGATGACACAGAACTATGAGAGATAATGGCATCGAAATGGTTCTGACTCCATGTAACTCTATGCACAGCAGAATGAATGAGTTTCTGGCCCTGAGTGTGTTAGCCTCACAGTCACGGCTGTATCTGAGTCCATTATGAAGGCACTGTTTCAATCTGTTCTGTAGAAGGGCTTCCTTTTTCACTGGCCCTTTCCCAAGGAGGAGATCCTTCTCCGGGGAAGCGCTCAGACTCAATGCCCTGAGTCGGGACTGACCCACAGCCGACCCTCCTGTGAATTGCAGAGCCTGTAAGCCTCACAGGAGGAGACTGCCCAGCCTTCTAGGGGATTCGAACCACCAATGAGGCATCACCTTTGGGTGAGCAATGCAACGCCCTAAGAGACGAGGCCACCAGAGCTCACTCTGCAGGCTCTGGTATCTCCTACAGCATGGCCAAAGTACATGAGATGAACTCTTGCCATCCCAGCTTCTAAGAGGCCGTCCAATGCTCATGAGGAGGCTGGAAAATGCCATAGCATGGGCCAGGTGTGACTGAGTCTTCAAAGGGATCTACTTGCTTCTCTATTTTTTAGGAGGTTTTTACAGCCAGTACAATTTGAACTCTCACAGACAAATGACATTAGGTAACAGGAGAATATTATTTGAAGTCTTTGAATTTTGGGGTAGTTTGTTAAGCAGCTACAGATAACCATAATAGGCACTGACTGAATACTAGCAGGTCTCTATGAATTTAGACTCATCCCATTAAGGGAAACATACAGACGTATAATGGCTGCTCTAGAGTGGAGTTAAATCCATACTTAAAACACAAGACGAGTCATTTATGCAGCCTACTGTGGGACCAGAATCTTTACTAAGGGATCCTGAATAGAAAGACTTAATAATTTTAGCTTCCTGGTTTTCACTTGTAAAATCAAGTTTTCTTAAAATCCACTCACGTATTTCAGATGTTTGGATCATAAATGAGCCACTTTCTCCAAGTATTTCTAAACTCCTCAGGCATTGCCTAGCCATCGAGATACAGAAATACAAGTCTAGGTTATCTTGTTAATCTGTCCCCAGGGGAAAAAAGTGAACAAGTAATTTGCTAATAACATCCTGAAATGATGAAGCAATCCATTTAAATCAAACAACAGAGTTATGATTATATGGGAAAGTAAAGTAGAATCTAAAGCTGACTGATCAAATATTTTAAGTAAGGCTGTCTTTAGTGAAATGATGACAATATTTTTAAATTACCTATATGAAAGATAATTTAGAGGATTTGAACTTGAAATTTTCATACCAACCTTGAATTTCCAGTTCACTTTGCATATACATATACACTGACCTGAGGTCCTTTTGTTTCTTCCTTTGGTTAGCATCATATTTTACTGGATGTAACTCGCTATGCATCAGAGAGCTGGACAGTGACTAAGAATGATAGAATACTTGATGCCTTCAAGTTGTGGTGCTGGAGAAGAGTCTTGAACATCCCATGGACCGCCAAGAAAACAAATAGATCTGTCTTGGAGAGGGTGAAGCCAAGTCTCTCCTCGGAGTCTAGGATTTTGAAGCTCCAGCTCACATACTTTGGGCATGTGGCCAGTAGGGACTGGTCTTTGAAGAAGGATATCATGTTTGGAAGGGTGGAGAGACAGCACAGAAGAGGGAGATCTCGGATGAGATGGATTGATACAGTAACTGGGGCAAATGGGTGTTTGTGTTTCTGAGTCAGTGAGACTGGCTCAGGACAGGGTAGGCTTCAAAGCTGTTATACACGGGTTCACTATAAATCGCAGGGGAGTCAACGGCACATAACAACAACAATTTGTTCATAGACTTTAAAGAAAAGATCAGCATAATTTTTGAGTAGTTCTAGTTACTACTCAACGACCAATGATATGCAGGTATCAGAAACCTGTTTGCTGGAAGTGAAGAGGACTTGAAACATTCATTGAGGAAGATCACATAATACAGCCTTCAGTATCAGATATACCTCACCATAAATGAAAAAAAGTGCAAACACATTGTGGTCCAGTGGGAACCAACTCAGAGCTGCCATGGTAAGAGACTGTCCACCTCTCTCCCATGCAGCCCATGGTGAATTTGAACCACCAAAGAGGCACAACCTTTGGGTTATCAGAGCTCCTGACCTCAACATCTAAGAACGAAAAATCCTCACAAATGCTCCAAAGAGTAAGTGATAAGTAATAGCATGATTGATGGAGAAATCATTGTATGTGGATCTATGATTGATATCCATGGAAGCAGTGCTCAATAAACTAAATGACTTACTATAAGAGGGAAAATCTGCTCCCAAGGACCTCTTTAAAGTGTTCAAGAGCAAGAATGTCACTTTAAAGACTAAGGTGTGTTTGACTCAAGCCATGCTATTTTTAATTGCTTCCTATACATGTGAAAGTTGGGCAATAAAGAAGGAAGACTGAAGAAGAGTTGCTGTCTTTGAATTGGAGTACTGGCAAAACAGTGTTGAATATATAAGGAATGTCAAAAGAACAAACAAATTTGTCTTAGAAAAAGTGTAACCAGAATTAAGAGACAAGGGTGGTATGACCTTGGCTCACACACTTGGGGCGTGCTGTCAGGAGGGGAAATCCTGGAGAAAGACATCACACTTGGAAAAGAAGAGGGCCAGCAAAACGGAGGAAGATCATTAAGTTCAAGAAAATGGAATGACATGGTAACTGCAACAATGAGTTTAAGTATAGAAAAGACTGTGGATGGGGCTGGGCTTTGTTCTTTGCACACAAGGTGACTATGATTTGTAGCTGAGCCATTAACTACTACTGATATAATAGAAATATACCTTTTAGATAATAATATTAGACAATGTACCTTCTTGAAAATACTACTTAGGTTTTATTTCTCTTTACAAAAACACATTCATACAGTAAAAGCAAATTTCCTATTCTTATCATCATTAATAAAATGGCAATTCATGCTTTTACTTACAGGATTAGAATGAAGGATGTTATTTCTATTCTAACCCCTGCCTTGGATAGCAAGTGCTTCAAGGAACCCTGGCTGTGAATTTCTGCTGAACAGATGAACAGCTCAACAGGAAGGGGATGACTAACCCAGAAAAATCTACTGGCTCTATAAACGAGAAGAAATAATATTTGGAGGAACAGAGAACGATGAAGAGTGGCCTGTGCACACATACTTGACTATAAAGAGTAAAAAGCATTATAAACAGGTAGTTCCTGTTCATAAAAGTTATACTATTAATTCGAATCCACCAGATGCTCTGCTGGAGAAAGAGGTGCAATCTCCTTCTGTACTAGTCAGATCCGATTTGATGGCACACACACACAAAAAAATAAATTTTTTTAAAAAGTCTAAAAAACCATAATATTACTACAATTATGGCAAACACACTTAATTAAGACTTTGTTCTTATTTTTGTACATCTTTATCATGAGTAGTGCTCAGTATATACAAAGTTGCAGCACACCACCTGCTGCTGTTTTCCTTCTCACATGTTCAAAGACAGGTGTTAAAAAGTCAGACTCGAGGGAGCTCTGGTAGCCTGGTGGCAAGAAGCTGCACTGCAATCCCAGAGGTACATGGTTTGAATCCACTAGATGCTTTGCTGGAGAAGGAGGGGCAATCTCTTCCTGTACCAATCAGATCCAATTTGAAGGTACACATAAAAAAAAAAAGTAAGAAAATAAAAGACCCGCAGAGAGAAGTAATAAAAAAGGGAATAATAATGAAAAGTAGAGAGAGAAGAGAGGAAGAAAGTGTGTGAGAGAGGCATTCACCTTCCATCAGAATCAGCCTCTGAAGGAGGCACTGGAAGACGATCCCTTACCTGTACAAGGGACCACAGAAAAAAGTCACGGCTTTCTTAATTTCCAATGAACGTTAGAGACATGTAAGTAAGAACAGCTTACCACATTCTATTTCCTCTTCATTATCATCCTCTAAGATGTTGACCGGTGACGCCGTTTCTCCAGCTTCCATCATGCTCTTTAAAGCTTCCAGCTGCTCTGTTTTTTAAATCAACAAAAAGATAATGACAGATATTAGATGACTTCTATAAGCTGAGAAGAAAATAAAGTAGATAAGGAAACGCATGGTAGAGACCCTTAATGGACAAGTTCCTACAGACCAGCAGTGCCACTGCGCTACCCACTGTGGGGGTCTTGGTTTCTTGAAACACTTGCAACCACCACCTGGTCTGCACACAAAGAATTACTGCGACGGGGGGTGGGCTGCTCAAGATCCTGGTCACCAGGTTTGAGAGGGAAACTCAGCTGCTGCGAAGGACTGAAGGCTGGGGAACAAAGCATACAACTGGGAAACTGGTTCTGACCAAGGTTTGGAACAACTGTGGTGAAGGCGTAAGATAAAATAGACAATGCAAGTCGGAGTCTGACAACATTTAAGGAAAAAATATCTCTTCAACTGACACAATTAAGGTTATGCATAAGATATTTTTAAAAACTTATTAATTAGTAAAATGAAGACAAATGGATTGAAAGTAAAATAGGCAAACATGTAAGCATATCACAAATTATCTCTAAAGAGACAACTATAAAATAAGATACTGTTTTCTTACTAGCTGGAAACCATGTAGAAGATGGCTGATGGTCAGAGTGCAGGACATTCCCATGAAGCAAGCGCTCTGGTGTCCTACTGAGTGAGCACATGGTACAACTTTCCTCAAAGGCAGCATAACAGGATACATCAGAATGTGCATATATGCTTTGTCTGTGGGTGTTGTTCAAAGTCATCGAGTCAATTCTGACTCTCAGTGACCCTCTAAGAAACATAGAACCGCCCAGAGGATTCCTGGGCTGTAATCTTTAGCAAAGTAGAGTGCCAGATCTTTTCACCTGCAGAGTGACGGACTGATGGGTCCAAAGAGTCACCCTTTCAAGTAGCATCTGAGTGCTTAACTGCTGTGCCACCAGTATTCCTTCTGCAACTCTGAATGTCTCATCCGATTTCAAGGAAAAACTTTTTTAAATGCACAAAGTAAGCATCAAGTATTTTCATCATTAATGCTTTTATAATAGTAATCACTCATCTTCTTGGGGCTGGTGAATTATACTATATATCATACAATGAACTGTATGGAGTATTTTGTATATTGGAATTAAAGTTACCATGTAGAATTACAAACCACCATGTATAGGTGTTTCTAGGTGGTTGAATAAAAAATACCAATCAATAAGATTATTATGATTAGTTTTGTAAAAAAAGTGTGTATATATAAACACGAGCTTATATACATTTATCTTTATTATACAACCGCACATGTAAATGTATACAAAACTTGGAATTTTCTTATTTCTTTCAGTTTTCTGTTCAAATTATCCTAAGAGATTCTTTCTCATAATTTAAATAAATAGTCCTTCATATAATTTTTGAATTCTAGTTAGAATACCAGGGTGGGGGGAGGAAATAAATCAAATCATACCAATATTGGATGTGGTCAATTTACAGATTTAAAAAATACACTTAAAGGAAGTAAGAGCAAAGGTTTCTCTACAAAAATCTCTTTTATTTCTTCAGATAGTCACCAACGGATATATTTAGGTGGGATTCTTAGATATTCATCCATTCTATAAGTAAACTACAAAGAGGAATTTTTCCCCTCAGAAGACTTTCAAGTATATAAAATTATAAGATGCCAGTTCCTTTTATCTTTATGTTCTAAAATACTCTATTTTCTTCTTACTTTTCCCTAGGGCCACTTTAAATTATGGCAAATAAATAAATGAATATAATTCTCTCAATAAAGAAATAAGCTGACATGGAAGCAAAATGTATCTGGAAATACAGAAACTTTGCTTTGAAAAGAAAGGCTTAAATTATGTCAACAGGACACTCTCTCTCTAAAAGCCTATGATTCATTCTGGATAATGGAATTTTCCAATTAGATCATGTGTGTATACGTCTGTCATGGATGCATGCATTTGCCTTACTTTTTTCAACTTCAGGTTTCAGGCGTTTATTTTTGATGAGTATTTTTCTTTTGAGGTCATTGGGAGAAGGCAGCGGCCTGCCTGGTTCAAGCTGGAGATAAACGGAAAGGATGAATTAATGACAAGGCTTGTTTCATTTTTCTTTCCAACCAGAATGAGCATGAAGGCCTGAGAGTCATGCATCCCAACATCCACTAGGTGGCGCTCCGCACAGCGCACGTTTTCACTCCCAGCAGGAGTCAGCCCAGCACATCAACGGCTGCCTCAGACTAAGGCTTTCCGCTGTGCTGTCATTAAAGGTGCAGAACTGATCCCCACATCCCCAGACTATCTGGGGTCAGAGCTGGCTGGTGTGTTTGGGGAGGGTCTACTGTCCAGCATTAGGCCTTAAAGAATCTGGTGAAGTCTAAGGGATCATCGGGATGGGTAGGGTCTATGAAGAGACTCTCCAGGTTGCCCCAAGTATGGGTCCATCTGTCAATCAAATCACAACGCAAAGGTCTGTGGCTTTACAAGTAATAAAGGAGAGAGTAATCCTTAGCACTGGAGCTGAAACTCTACCATGTCTTCATTCATTTGGATGCATGTCTTTAAAGGTGTTCCTTCTTTAACTCTATTATCTCTAAGCCAAAGAAATGTCTTTTATCTAGCCATTGATCTTCTATGATCTTCTACGCTCTTATTTCTCTATCCACCTACTTATCCACTTACCTAACCACCCAACCCGCCCTTTCACGCCTCCATTCATTCACTTTCAAAAGAAGTTTGTAAGCTACTCATTACATGCAAGGCTCAGGCTATTTCTCAAGCCTGTCTTTTCTCAAATGAATCTCTTTGCCTGACTCTGAGTTCTTTCAGGAAGGCTGCCCTCACAGATCCATTCTCCAGCACCTCTCTGGGACCGGGATATCTCCTCAACAAATATTCAGTAATCAAAGGCCATCTTTAGTTGTGTGTTTGCATTTGTCTCCTGTGATAACCCCAAACCCCATCCTTATCCCCACAGAAAAAAGCTTCATAGTTCAGGAAACAGGTTTTACTAATATGATCTGATCTGTGCCTCCCATAACACCTTTCATGCAATATGTGCCTATCACTCCCATTAAGAGGTCTTTCTACAAAATCAAGATCATAAACGGAGGGCCTAGGTAAAGCTCATCAGTCAATCAGAGATTTTGGGGGTACTCTTAAAAGCCACCTCTGAGACAAGGATTAAAGTGCCTGTGGCTTATCTGGAAGGCGATAAAGGAAACTCTGGGGAGGGTGAGAAACAGAAGTGGGGGGAGCTGAGAAAGGGTGAACTAGCAGGCAGGTTATCACTGTGGAGCCTCCAGTCCTGGGGCGCCCTGGGAGGGACTGGAGCGCACGCCCTCAGCATTGGGGCACCTGAGAAGTACATGGAGGGGCAAGGGTGACACTTGGCACTTCCGGCCCATCTTTCCCACTGACGGACAGAGGAGGCTCCAGTGACCTGGTACAGCCTCAGACAGAACGCTGCAGGCACTGGTAGTCTTAAGGAAGCCGGTCAGAGTGCAGGCAAGACGGTCAGTGCTCCAGGATCTGGACAGGGAGGCTGTCTATGGGTCACTGCCTCAGCCGGCTCAGCAGAATCCATGGTGGGAGCAAAAGATGCAAAGAAATTGGTCTCCTGTATGTTTTTCAATTTCTTTCTATGCATCTGAAAGGTGGACGAAGAATAAGGAAACACGAAGAATTGAGACCTTTAAATGGTGGCGCTGGAGGAGAGTATTGAGTACTGCCAAAAAGCAGCAGCAAATCTGGAGGGAGAAAGGGCTACCAGAGTGGTGCTCCTTAGAATCCAGGATGGTGACAATCTGTCCAACGTACTTACTCTGGGCAGTCCTTGGAAAATGCCATCATGCCGGGAAAGGTGGAGGGTCAGTGAAAGAGAGGAAGACCCTCAAGGGCATGAATGACCCAGTGACTACAGCAGTGGGCTTGAGCGTGACAGAGATTGCCAGGAAGGTGCAGGACAGGCAAGGTCAGGTCTGTTGTTCACAAGGTTACTGAGTTGTAGTCAACACAATAGCGTCCAACAACAATATAGTTCTCAGTTCCCACAGACCCATTTCCTCCAAAAAACCTGCTCTTTGTAAATGTTCCTAAGCATTACTTTTTTAAATTATATTTTATTTTTTTTCCTAAGTATTACTTTTAACAAAGCACCTTCCATTTGAGGGCTGTGGATTCTTCTAAGATTGTGAAACTCTGGAATACTTACAGAGAAACATTTGCATATCATTAGAATGTATGGTAGATGCCACAGGTTAAGAATGTCTTGTATTATGAAGAAATTAGCAGGCATAAAGTGAAGCTCAAAAATGTGTATCGAATACTGTCCTAAGAGATATTTTGGAGTTTAGAGTCTGATCTATTTTCTACATCAACATGAATTCTGAACTCCAGATACACATCCGACATAAAAAAATAGTATGCTCAGTTTCTACCTCGGATGAGTTAAACCTTCTAAGAGGAAGGCCCTGGCCTAAGTATTCCTAACAGTTCCCAGGTGAATATAACATGTAATTGAAGTACAGAAGTGCTGAGGCCAGGCTGAGCTCTGATCTGATTCTTCTCAGTTTAATCATAACTGATGAAGTGACCCAGAATGGATGCAAATTTGTAAAATGTGGGTGTAGTGAAATTGACAGGAGGAACTGGAAAATTATGGATGGATGTTCTGTTAGAAACTTAATAAGAAAGAAAGAAACTTAGAAAAAGAAATGCAGCAAGCGTGTTGCATAGCACTGATTGCCAGAGGTGGAAATGACTGTGTCCGGCTCAAAACTGGCAGCTGACTGCACTGCTTTCAATGAGTGTGGTCTTGTCCATCGTCCTGGCGAAAATACGATCTCTCCTATCAGCTTCTTGAAAGAGCTCACTCTTCCCATTCACGTTTCCCATTTGAGGGCTTTAATAAGTAGATTTTCCCATTCCAGTTATGGTTCCTGTACACCATGCTTTTACAAGTTCAGGTCTGTTCCTGTTTCACTGGATCGGAATGACTGACCAGCTGGAGGATCAAGGCCAGAGAACGCTTTATGGAAGTACTGATGGGGAAAAACCCTTTAGATTCCAGGATCTTCCAAATGACAATGAGCTAGATGTTTACTTTATGTCACTATTCGTCCCTCTCAAGCTTGATGAATGTGTTCTGTACCGAAGAATTTAAATAAATACGCAGATCTTTAGCCTTAGTCCTCTGGCACTACTTGACCCTTTAGAAAAGAACTTCAAAACAAATCCATTCACACTAGAAATATGGTTAGCTAAAAATACATACTGGATGTGACTCAAGCGCTTGTTTCAACAGGAGATCCCCAAATAGATCTTCGCAATATTTGGACATCTTGTATTGTTGATATTTGCTGCACAGAAAGAAGTGACATTTGTAAATCCAAACACCGATTCACAGTCCAAGAACAAGCACACATTCCTACGCCGTTAAAAAATTCCACTCTGCAAACCGCACCACCGGCCACTTGATGTGAATATGAAATGTACTTTTATATACTATAAACTTTAATTGGTATAATAAAAAAAAGATGATCCAACCCAAAATGTGATAAGCAGAATGAAAAGTACTTTTTTAATTAATGGCCATCTGCTTTCAAATGTACTGCCAAACCTTCTAACTCAATGGGACTTAACCCATGGTGTTCCAATTTCTAACCTTTTACCTAGAGGGAGCACTTAAAAAACACATTAAAATAACTTCAGGGTTTGGTTTATTTTTCTGTTACTTTCTTTTTGTTTTTTAACTGTGTGCTTAACTAGAGAACTATTTAGAATTTCTCATTTCACAAAAACAATTCCATTTATTATTATTATTATTGTTGTTGTTGTTATTATTATTATTTTTGTGCGTGTACCGTCAAATCAGATCTGATAGGTACAGGAGGAGATTGCCCCTCCTTCTCCAGCAGAGCATCTGGTGGATTTGAACCGCATTCCTCTGGGATTACAGTGCAGCTTCCTGCCACCAGGCCCCCAGAGCTCCCTTATTCAATTATTATTTTTTTTTATTCAATTCTTTTTAAACAAATAGAGCAGAGGTGAAGGTTGAGAAACAGCAAAGGCTGAAGCAGAATGAACTGTGGTACCTGCAGTGGTTTTCAAAGGACAGGATTACAGGATATTCCGATGTGACAAACGCAGTTTCCTTGATGGCCTGAATCACATCCTTTAAAGATAAAGAAAGTCAATGAGAGAAAAGAGCAAAGCTTTGAAGGCACCTTCATCTGCTCAGACACCAGGTACTAGGAGCCCTGTGCAAAGGTTGCACCAGCAGTTCAGAGCTGGAGACCCATTTACCTGGAGGAGGAGTCTCCTGCGGTTAGTCCCCAAGGCACACGGGATGGTTAAGAATCGTTTTTCCCACCCAAGCTACCTGTCACTTCTCTAAAATGATGGCATTGTTAGCTTACTAGCTACTTCCTCTAAATGGCCCACCAAATCCTTGCTTGGTACTCCACCATAGCAGGAGCCCAGTGCTCACCGAGAAGCAGGTAAGCAGGTAAGCTTCTGCCATCAGCCCAAACAGGTAGGTCATACAGAAATCGGTATCTGTGAACCAAGGACTGCTGAACGTTATGAGGACTTCCCTCAGCATTCCAGCGTAGGTCCTGGTTACGTTTCATTACCTTGATGTGCACTTCTGTGCGTGGATGTCATATGCACAATATCCTTTGCTCGGTATTATTCAAATTCATGGCTGTTGAGTCAGAAATGTCTCATAGCTGACTCCCCAGTGAGTGTTTGGAGGCTGTAAGTCACGCATCTTTCCTTCTCCCGAGAATTCAAACCACGAGAGAGGTGCCACTTTTGGATGAGCAGCAAAACTCCTTAGCCAGCTACACCCCCAGAGCTCCCTATCATCAGCTTGGTGTTGTTGTTGTTATTATGTGCCATCAAGTCGGAACTGACTCATAGCAGACCTTCTATCGGAT
>NW_006399888.1:7719067-7727557 GCF_000299155.1 Elephantulus edwardii | reverse complement strand
TCTTCTAAATCTGAACATTCAGATTAAGACAGACTAGGAAGAAGGATTGGCCACCCACTTCTGAAATAGCAGGCCTCTGAAAACCCTATGCACAACATGAAATAGAATAGGCATTACTAAATGGCTCTTAACAAAGGAACACTCATGGTACAGAGTGTAGCATGTTGTGATGCTAACCTGAAGTTTGGCAGTTTGAATCAACAAGATGCTCTAGAAGAGAGAGGTTCCTGCCGTTAACATTTATGGTTTCAGAAGCCCTATAAAGGATCTCCGTAAGTCACAGCGACCTCAGTGGGTTACAAACGACACAAGTTCTCTGCTTAGCTTTACAAAGAACGGCAGCGGAGCAGTGCTTCTCACCTGGAGCATCCTACTTGGTAAAATCCCAAATTCTTATCCCCATGATTTGATTGGCCAGGAAAATATTTTACAATAGTTATCTAGCAAAACAAATTTAAAATTATGTTGCTAAGGTTGGATAACTTTGGAGTATTTTGTTGCGTTATCTCTGGTAGCCTGGTGGTAAGGAGCTGTGCTGCCAACCCAAAAGCACAGGGTTCAAATCCACCAGCTGTTCCACTGGAGAAGATGGGCAGTCTCCCCCTGTGTGATTTACAGCCTTTGAAAACCAGCCGGATGGTCAGCTATGGGTCATTTCTGACTCAACGGAACATAACAACAACATCCTTATGGTTGAGGTCATGTCATGATTCTTGCTTAAAACTTCAGACCAGATAAAAATGGCTGCTATTTTGATTGTCCTCTTGAGCTGACCAAGAATCACTCCCCCAGGGACATGCTTCAGCTCTACCTCTGGGATTCTCAGTGGCTTTTCTCCAACCACAGAGAGCATGACCTTGTTTTTAGTTCTCTTTGCTTGTTAAGCTGTCCCATGCACACTCATTGCTTCTCATGTCAGTGTCCTCTGGGACATAATGTTGAAATCATTGCTACTCAAAGCTCATTATTATCTGGGTTAAGAGAGAGGATAAACACAGACTGTCATGGGCACAGAACACATGTGTTTTAAAAACTATGCCTGGCGATTCTTCACATGCAGTCAAGAATGATAATGGCTGCTTTGAATGCTGTACTATCTCTTAGCACCATCAGACTTAAAGAGACTGATGTTCATCTACTGGCCAATCATAAAATCTCATTCTCACTTGTCCCTTGGTGAAACATCACTGGGCCATGTTGAGGGAGGTGCTAAGAAACCAGCCTTGAAATCTTTCACTGAAATCACCAAAAATAAAGGCCACATCTATCTATGCAAGGGAGCTCTTGTGGCTTATTGGTAGGGAGCTACACTGCTAAGACAAAGGCCTGTGGTTCTAATCCACCAGCGGCTCCATGGGAGAAGGATGGACAATCTCCTCCCATGGGATTTAGTGCCTCTGAAAAGCTGCTGGAGGGTCAGGTATGTGTCGGTTCCAACTCAATGGTGCATAACATTTATATAACTGTTACATTATACATTTATATAGGGGTCCTCTGGAGACACTTTCTCTCTGGTCTTAATACTGGGAATAGCTGCATTTCTCTGAACAGAATACTCTATTGTTACTTGATAGCTTCTTCTCCTTGTACTGGATTCTAGAAGGCTAAAGCTCCCACTGTGCATTGGCTCTTCTGTTTGTAGAACTCTTGGCAAACAGTCACATACACTAACCTTACTGTGGGCATCTTGCTATTTTCTTACTTTTGTAAGCACTATTTAAAGTCTGTTTTCTTTTTCTGTATTCTGTTTATCTTTTTATGCCACCTTGGTGCCCTTCAGGAATAATGCAAAGTAACTAAGCAGATAAGAAAATGAAAGGCTGTTTGTAAGGTGAGGTGAAGCAGGCAGCCTGCCAGACACTGCATTTTGTGGCTCAGTCACCATGAAAGCAGGAAACCATGGAGGTCACATTAGGCGGAGGAAATCGGTTTCCTCACTTTCTCAGAGCTGGGAGAAAGTAATTTAAAAACTTACCTTGAAAAGGATATCTGTACACATTGCTTTTCCGTGGGTTATAATTGGTTCTTGGTCTTCACCTTTCCCATCCCAACAGTCAAGTTCAACACATCTAGGAAGACAGGGAAACTACAATATTGAATCTTTAAAACAGTGTGTGTGAGCAAATGAAAAGACACAAATGTGTCTAGATGTCTTCTTACAGAAACACAAAAGAGAATGTTGTTGTTAGGCACTGGCAAGTCACCTGCGACTCCCAGCCACCCTATGAATAACCTTGCCCTGTCCTGTGACAACCTCCTGCTGTCATCAGTGATTGACTTCAGTCCAACGAGTGGTAAAGAATGAAATGGATAATGTGATTATCTACAGGGCAGCCAGTTAAAACCCCACTATCTACTTCATCCAGTGGACGTAATCAAGTGGGGATTACCCGAGATTAAGATTTAGAAACTCCAACTCATTATTGTCAAGTCAGGAGCCCAAGTTTTCAGAGGCTGCAAATTCACACAGAAGGAGACTGGCCATCTTTCTCCTGTGGAGCAGCTGGGGTTTGAAATACCTAGCCTGACAGTGCATCTCCTTACTCACTTAGGCTACCAGAGCTCTACTCATTATGATTAAGAGAGATTTAAGTGATAGGAGAAGCAGTGTGATTCTGGAGGACATTCTAGTTAAAACCAAGCTACAGTGAAGGACAATTTAGGGATGACTGGGGAAATCTGAATATGAGTTGGGTTTGCGATGATGGTAAATATTATTTTATGACTCAGACATGGGTCTGGCAATCTATTTCTGAAAGTCACAGTCTCCAGAATTTCTATGGAATGGTTCTACTCTGCTTACCTGTGGGTGTCATAAATCAGGGAAAGAAAAGGAAAAAATGAAACAACAACAACAAAACTGGCTTTTAACTTTGTTATTGTTGTTGTTGCTGTTGTTAGGTGCCGTTGAACCAAGTACGACTCATAGCGACCCTATGAACAAAAACATCTGAACCCTGCTCTATCCTGTGCCACCCTCACACTTCCTGACACACAAGAGCTCACTGCAGCAGCAGTCACCGTGTCAGTCCACCTGGCTGAGGGTCTTCTTCTCCTTCACTGGCCCTCCTCCCTTCCCAGCATCATGTCCCTCTCTAAGGAATAGCCCCTTCTAGCAACATGCCCATAGTACTGAATTTTGTAGGTCAGGATAATGTTATTCTGGCCATGCTAGAAAATATTCTTCTTGTTATTTTAGTGATTTACACTTAAATATTCTGAGAAAAGGGGGCTCTCGTGTTGTAGAACATAAGGAGTTGTGCTGCTAATTCAAAGGTTGCTCTTATCTGTGGTGTGCACCCCCCAACAGCTCTGAGAGAGAAAGAGGTGCAAGCTCCTCCCAAATGATACCCAGTCTTGGAAACCCATGGGAGGGCTGGCTGTACGTTGGAGCTCACTCGAAGGCAATGAGTTTTGGGTTCATTCAGAAGAGAGAAATATTGATGTGGGTAATTTATTTAAAAGTATGCCCATATTCAGGGGAAAAAACCCCCAAACCAACAACTTTCCATATTCTTGTGGTGAAACCAATTCACATCAGACACTCTAGTGGGTTTTCAGAGGCTGTATATCACATGGGAGGAGACTGCCCATCTTTCACCCACAGAGCAGCTGGTGGGTTTGAACTGCCAGAGAAGAATCTCCTTTGGGTTAGCAGTTCAATGCGCTATCCACTAGGCCACCAGAGCTCCCTTTCAGAAAAAGAAAAAAAAAGTGAGTTTAAAAAACGCTAGTTATTGTTAACCAAAGGAGGAAAAAAGAATCACATTTCTTTTTCACTTTAGCATTTATGTAGTATTTTAAATCAGGACGTCTGTCAGTTTCTTTAAGAGAAAAATCATTTTCAAGATATGTTTTAAAACTTTTTAAAATTTTTAAAAATTTTTAACATAAAGGTAAATTTGTGAGTAAAGCTTTTAGAAACAGCTCTTGATTTCTAATGTCTTTGAGCACCTTTCCTTTATGACCACCTCACACAAGCATATTTCTCTTCTTCAGTTTTTGCGGCAGACATTCAGGGTATGAGTATTATTTGACCCACAGGAGGACTTTCTGGAATCAACAGCGTGTTATCTCACTGAGGCTAAATGAGCATCATAACATATCAAGGAGAAAGAGAGACGACGTCCCCTTCACTGTGACTATTGTTGTGTGCCGTCGAGTCAGAACCAACTCATAGCTGACTCTCCACAGCGAATTTTCTGAGGCTGTAAATCACACAGGAAGAGACTGCCCATTCTTCTCCCACGGAGCAAGTGATGGACTCAAAGCGCCTTTCAGGTTGACAGCACAATGTCTTATCCACTAGGCCACCAGAAGGGAGCTCTAATGGCTTAGCGGTAGGGAACTGCACTGCCAACATAAAAGTAGGTGGTTCGAATACAATAGCTCTCCACAGGAGAAAGATGAGCAGTCTTCTCCTGTGCTATTTACAGCCTCTGAAAACCCACTCGAGGGTCAGCAATGGGTCATTTCTGACTTGATGGTGTACAGCAACCACAAGGTCACCAGACCACCACCCTCTGACTACTCTACTACTGTTACGATTAGATTACTGTTATTACTAGTAGGGAGCTCTGGCGGCCCAGCTAAAGAAGCTGTGCTGGAATCCCGAAGGCATGCGGTTCGAGTCCACCACCTCGGGAGAAGGATGGACAATCTCCTCCCGTGCCTCTGAAAACCCACTGGCGGGTCAGCCATGGGTCGGTTCTGACTCAGTGGTACACAACCGCAACAACATTATTACTATGACTCTACCACGCGCTATTTTTCAGAGGGCAGTGGTGATGGCTCAGGGCTAGAATTCCTATCCTCCATGCAGAAAGGAGTCTGGTTCTCAGTTAACATACTTCCTGTGCAGCTACGACTTCTCCGCTAGGGGAGGCTGGTGCGTCCTGCCGCTATGACACTGAGCAGCTTTCACTGGAGCTTCCAAATGAAGAAAGACTACGCAGTAAGGCCTGGTGATCTACGTCTGAAAATCAGTCCGTGGACCACTCTGGACCACAACAAGCCCGTGTCCAAGCAATAGTGAGAACTTCAGGAGACTGGGCAGTGCTGCCTGTGGCCCCGTGACCTGGAGCTAACCTGAAAGCAGCGGACAACAACAACAGCAGAAAAATCTTTGAGGGGAACGCAGATGAAATCAAGGGGCTCCCTGCACTAAGGCAAACAGCCATCGGGCTCCTCACCTGCAGCCCGCCAGGAGAACCTGTCTGTACATTTCCACTGAGGACTTGCCACCAAACTGCCGGCCGGTGAGATAGGTGTTGTGGGAAGAACTGATGAAGTAATGCGCCAACGGCTGGTCCATCTCTTGGTAAAGTTCTAAGCGATCTAGGAAGACGGGGGCGTTTTCATCGGACATCAGGTATCTGCAGAACCCATCACTTGATATGAGGCCTGGGGGGAAAGAACAGCGCAGTGGAATTATGCTTCGGCTATGAAGTTTAGATTGCGAGGCAGCTTACACATCTCAGAGTGAAAATTTTGTCATCTCTCTCCCAAGAACTATCTCACCTTACAGAACGAGGGTTGCTGCGTAACATGGAAGTTTTTCAGATTTAGGTAACTTATAGCTGGCTTTCTGCTTTCCTATCCATGATGTTCAGAGAACTCAGATCTCAAAGTCCAGGAGCATTTCACCTGCCAGTGGCCACTGAGGCCACTCGATTTCAAGGGGACTGTGACCACTTACAGAGGACCACTACCCTGGCCTTGCGTTTAACATTCTCAACTTTACTATACTCTTACCAACCTTTTACTATATATACACTTATCCAAACAACAGATTTTCTTAAGTGTTTTAAAATTTATCTTAAAGTTATCCTACCATATATATTTACAGGGAGTTCTGGTAATGGGTGGGTAAGGAGTTGTGCTGAAAACCCAGACATAGGCAGTTTGAATCCATCAGCTGTTCTGTAGAAGAAGAATGGGCAATCTCCTCCTATGTGAGTAACAGTTTCAGAAAACCCACTGGAGGGTCAGCTGTGAATCAGCCTCAAACTGATGGCAACAACGACATATCTATTTGTACCTTGCAATCTTGTGTCTAAATTTTCCTGCAACTTATGTGAATGGTATACATACGTTTCTCATGTTCATTTTCGATGGAATGTAAAATAGTTCATATATAAACATGGTAGAATGCATCATCACTGTTCTGTCTTCTATGGGTTTTAGGATCCTTTTCAATTGTAAGAAACATTATGGCAATAAATGGGTGTGTTCCTATGTTTTTGCGAATATTTATTCTAAAGGTACGTTATCTTCTAAGGTACAGGGAAAGACACTGTGGTACAGTAAACAGACAAGCCCTACCTTCACAAAACATTATTATGAGAAAGAGATTAACAAGTACATTAACAAGTAAGTGTTTATTTTATGTAATCCAAAATAAGTGCTAGAAAGAAAAGGGAGGGCGGGAGGAAAGTGCTACAGAACAGAGGCTGTTACCTCAGCTGTGCTGATCGGCGACACCCTCCTGTTGCTGTGTGGTTGTGAGGTGCCTTCAAGTCAGCTGTAACCCTAAGAAGAACTGATTTAAACCTATCCCTGTCCGCTGCCGTCCTCGTGATCTCTGATGCTTGAGCCCAGTGATATAACCACTGTGTCCCTCCATCTCGTTGAGGGCATCCTCTCCTTTGCTGACCCTCCGCCTTCTCTCAACCTGATGTCTTTTTCCAAGGACCGGCCTGTCTTGATAGTACGTCACAGATGCACAGTGGGTAAGCCACATGCACTGCAGGGAGCCCCACGGCAGAGGTGGATGCAGGAGGCTGTGAGCCAGGGATTATCAAGGATGGCAAGGGACACGGCCCACCAGGAGGGCAAGGGCTGGAATGAGGATGGAGAGGTGGTCCAGGACTACTTCTGGAGGGCTTGTTACATTATGTGATGTGACGTGACGTGATGTACCATTCAGTCAGAACCATATTTAGAGAGCTGGATGACATGAATGGGTTTTGTTCTGAAAGAAATGTTCTGATTGCTTTGTAGTGTGTACATCATCGGGCACTGAGCAGAAAGAAGAAGGCTAGTTAAGGCGCCAGTTCGTTTGCCCAGGCTGAGATGATTCAGGCTACAACAGCTTAGCAAAAGCGCTGTTGTGGGTGCCATCTGGTTGACTACAACTCACAGTGACCCTCTGGGCAAAAGATCAAAACTGCCCTATCATATGCCATCCTCCCTCTCTCTGTTGTACTCATGCCTCATGCTGTGGTCACCATTCATCTAGTTCAGCACCTTCCTCTCCTTCAGGGACCCTTTACTTTTATAAGCAGGTAAAAGTGAAATGGCAGTTAGTGGTTTATTCAGGATCTGAGCATGCAACATGTAGGGTCAGCCTATGGAACAGACACAATGAAAAGAACTGAACAAGTTGAGTAATTCTAAGAGCTGAAGTCGTGGAATGTAAAGCCAGAAGAATAATGGTGCTGTGTTCAAGGTTGAGACAGAAACTGGTCAGTGGTGGGCAGGATCCGGATGAGTTAAGTACGTCTGTGTAGCTGCTGTGGAGCCCGATCAGATGCACGGTGACCCCCGTGTGCAGGCAACTGCTCCACAGGAAGCTTGGGTGGTCTCGTCTGGAGAGAACTGTGCCGACAGCCCGAGGATGCGCTCTTCTAAAAGTTCAAAGTCACCAGCAGTTCCAGGGGAAAAAAGCGGATCATTTCGTAGTCTCTGAAAATCTGCCAGAGGGCCAGCTATGGTTCCGACTCCACAGCAATGAGTTGAGTTCACAGGGTTTTCAAAGACTTTCAGGCGCAAATCACCAGGATCGCTTTCCAAGGTGCCTCTGAGTGAGTTTAAACCATGAACTGTTCAGCTAGTGACTGAGTGTTTAACCCTCCGTGCCACCTAAGGATTTAGACACTTCACCCATAAACTTGAAATGCCCATCAGATGTCCAAATGGAGTTGGCAGAAGATGGGCTGTCTCCTTCCGTAAAGACGTACAGCGCCAGAAACCTGACAGGGGGCTGTGTGAGCCGGAATAACCTCACAGGCAGCAGGACTGGTTAGTCTAAGATTTCTGGGTGGCACTGTTTTGCGCTGGGCTCATAACTGGGAGGTTGGCGATCTGAATGCATACAGTGGCATGAACACAGTGACTAAGCAATGGGCCAGGGCATATTAGAAATGGTGAGGATGGCACCGGACAGGGAAGGGCTCAGACCTGTCATCCACAGGACCGCTATGAATCGCACTCGACTCCACGCTGCAGAAAAAGAGCAACAGCAACACAGAAGAAAAGGCCTGTCTGCTTGCAAAAAGGGCAGTTCCCCCCACCCAGTATCAAATGGGCCCCCCCTGAGCCAGAGCTGACTCAGAAGAGTAAGAACAGACAACAATACAGGTCTCAAGTTCAAATCCAGGTTTGGAGTAGAGAGTGTAATCTGAAAGTCATATGAACGTAGAAGAGGCATGAAGCTACAGGCCCGGACAAGCTCACCTAAAGAGTGAAGGACAAGCACTGTGGCAATGG